>NC_025995.2:46417619-46475601 GCF_000442705.2 Elaeis guineensis | reverse complement strand
AACCAGTTCATTATTTTTAATTTGATCAACTTAGTAAATAGGATTCCATCACGTAGCCATGAATTAAGTCCATCTTGGTCTAGTTAAAGACATGGACCCATTCAACTACAACTATTGGAATTGAGTCTAGAGTGTCCTTGACCTAATCTAATTCAACTTTTGATTAGATTTGACCAATTACTCTAATTTAGTCCATTTCTTTAAGCTAACCTTAGGTCTAACCCAATTATGGACCTAATCTATCTAACCCATTGACCCACAAGTTTATGCAATTGTCTTAGGTCTTAATTCATAATTCTAGACCAACTTGACAACACTTAATTCTTTTAATTAAGTATTTGGACTGATGGGTCAGGGTTTGGCTTTTCGAAAATAATTTTTCAAATTTGAAAGATTTTATTTTCTGTTCAACAAACATGTTGACTCATTTCACAAATAGATCAGCATATTTCATAAATAGCAATCCTATTGCTAATTACATAACAGAAAATAACTCAATCAAAATAAATTATGAATATTCTTTTAGATCTAATCTAACACATTCATGATAAATTTTACAATTGAACCTTTACAATTAAGTCCTTTCACTGTTTCATCTGTATGGGATATAATTGCAGCAGCACCCCTACCACCATAGAAGACCCCATCGAATGGGAAGAGAGGGCCTTTAAACCCTGCTTTTCTCCTATGACCGGACGGCCATGGCAACCAACCTAATTCGATTACTTGCTACTTGGATCAAGTATATCTAAATATACCAATTTCAAAATTTAAATTTCAAATTTCAAATTTTGAATTTCAAATTTCAAATAAATTTTAAATTTCAAATTTTGAATTTTAAATTTTAAATTTCAAATTTGAAATTTTAACCAAATTTTAAATTTTAAATTTCAAATTTTGAGTTTCAAATTTTTAAATTTTGAATTTTAAATTTCAAAATTCAAAATTCAAATTTTGAATTTCAAATGTTTGAATTTTGAATTTCGAACAACTTTCAAAATTTAAATTTTAAATTTTGAATTTTAAATTTTAAATTTAAACTTTTAGATTACAACTTAATCTACGTATGCAAATATATATATCATATCTAAGAACCTGCTCTGATACCATTTGTGGGAAAAATTCAGTGCAGGGGTAAAATGATAATTTTAAAATTTTTTCAAAATCATTATTTTACAGTAAAAATTATTAATTAATCTAATTAATTAATAAAAATTTACCCTACACTAGGATCTAAATATGATATATAGCATGCATACATTTAAATTTAAAATTCAAATTTGAACAGTAAATACTTTATTGTAATGTGTTCAGAACACAATACTTTTGTGCGTGTAGTAGATCGCCGTAATCTAATCACTGTCGGAAGAGTCTGATCATTGTGATGCAGTCACACAGTGTGTCTGACCTCTGCAGATCATCCACACGAAGCTCCTGATCTGATCGACTTCACACGAGTGCTAGCTATTTGTAGAGCCCTTTCGACGGCCGATGCTGATCGAACTCCTTCGATCGATGTCTGTCGATTCTTTGGATACTCCAGATCATCAGCAGACATGCTTGAGAGGATGTTGAAGATCTCTCTAAAATTTAGTGGGCTCACGACACTCGTAGCTCACCTTCTCACTTCTCGAACGTCAGACTGAAATCCTGAAGAACTCACTGAAACCCTGCGCACACATTTTTTTTTCTTTCTTTTTCTCTCGGAAGGATATAGACCTTCACCTTGCACACAAGGATTTCTCACGCTCAGATTTTCTCTCCAAAATTTTTTTTTTACACGTCCCACTCTTCTCCTCCTTTTAAAATAATGTCAAAACTCTTATCCACATGAGAGGATAAATATGAGTAATTGCACATTTGAATTCAAATCAAATTTTGAATTCAAATGAAAACCAATTTATCCCTATCCACCAAGGGTGTGAGAAGAGGAGGGTGTGGCTTAATTTGTGCATGAGTGATTTCATGAGAAACATTTTCTCGTGTAATAAATGAGGCACTAAAAGAGGATAAGGTCAAGGCGCTAAGATTGGTTGCACATTCAAATTCAAACTTTGTTTTGAATTTGAATGGCCAACCAATCATCCTTATCCACTCATTTGGTGCATTAAAGTAGGGCGTGAGGAGGGCTTTGCGTGAGGAAAAATTTATGAGAACTTCCTTCTCATGAATTCAAATGGGCACAGTGGAAGTGAGGTGGCGCAGGGAGAATGGGTTAAGGTGGTTTCATTATTTAAACCAACCTAATTGAACCAAATAAGTTAGGCCCAATTAGACTAATTTAAACCCAACTTAATTAGGCTTAATTAGGCTCAATAAAATCTTAATCAAATCAAGAATTGATTAATCCTAACCCCTGATCAAATCAGGGACCAAACCATCTCGACGATTAGGTCAACTCTTAACTTAATCGGGTCAAACCCAACTGAATCTAATTCAATTGGACTTGATCCAAAAATAATTACTCAATCAAATTGAGTTAATTAATGATCAAATCACTAATTAAATCTCTCATAAATATTGAGTCCAAATTCGATGGATAATCGGGCATCAGAATTCATCGATATGTAATCCTGATCGAAGAGTCCCAAACTAGTGGGACTCTTGACCTTGGTACCCAAAATGTGTGGGACTCATGATCAAAGAATCTTGATTCTCGATCATAGAGTCCCAGACATGTAAGACTCATAGTCCATGAGTATTAAGACTCTTCATCAGTCATCAGATCAGATAGGAACCTCTAATGTGTGACATCCCGCAGGTTCGAACCTAAGCCGGTAGCATAGGAACCAATTCCTGTACTAATCGAAGTGACCATCTAGCGATGATACCTGACGATCGGATAGGTCGAATAGTCACAATCACAACACTCAGAATCTACATGAATATGGTTACTGTATAATTCATCCTTTTGACCTCTGTGTTTAGGATGACTCAGGGCTAAACTGTCCACCCTAATTAGATCATCCGAATCGTGCTCAACTCAAATAGTCCTGTGACTCCTCACAAAGACTATCCTGGCCAAGGTTTTGCTAAATTGAAACATGACTGTACACAGCTCCTAAACTGAAGTGGTCAATCCCATCTTGACACACGCACCGACAAGTCAAGTACTTGACTACACCCAGCAGCCTTCCGTCACTGAATTAGAAATTCAAGTAGTTCAGTGCCTAAGTGCAGTGAGTTGCTTGCAAGTCACCGTGGCAGTCTCAGGTCGGAGGGATATTTATACCCATATTCCATTGGAGTAAATCTTGACAGCAGAAATAGCTCCGGAGTCGGTCACATTCAGTGCAGATGTATCCTTACATCTCACCTGTATGCCATACCAGTGTCTCCACACTCATTAGTTAAGAAGACAACCAACCTATATGGCACACAATGACCTATGCTTGATAAACGTTATCGTCCTTGGTAACAATGTATCATTTGGTCACGAACAGATTTAAGGACTAAACGATAAATCCTCTTTTGTCGAGTCTAAATAGTCCTAAGGACTTTACCACAACATAGGAGTTCATTAGAAGATGAAACATTTTGTGATGAAAAATATCAAAATAATTTTTATTAATTCATAATTCATATACATATACAAAAATGAGTACAACCATCAATAGGCTGACGATTGGCTTTGGGACACTATTCCCAACAGGTAGCACAGGAACCAATTTCCGTACTAATCAAACTGACCATCTCGCAATGGTACCTGATATCCAGATAGATCGAATAGTCGCAATCGCAACACTCAGAATCTACACGAATATGGTTACTGTATAATTCATCCCTTTTGACCCCTGTGTATAGGACGACTCAGGGTTAAACTGTCAACCCTGATCAGATCATCCGAATCGTGCTCAACTCAAACAGTCCTGTGACTCCTCACTAAGACTACCCTGGTCAAGGTTTTGCTAAATTAAAATATGACTGTACACAGCTCCTGAACTGGAGTGGTCAATCCCATCTTGACACACGCATCGACAAGTCAAATACTTGACTACACCCAGCATCCTTCCGTCACTGAATTAGAAATTCAGGTAGTCCAGTGCCTAAATGCAGTGAGTTGCTTGCAAGTCACTATGGCAGTCTCAGGTCGGAGGGACAGTTATACCCATATCCCATTGGAGCAAATCTTAACAGCAGAAAAAACTCCAGAGTCGGTCATGTTCAGTGCAGATATACCCTTACATCTCACCTGTATGCCATACCAGTGTCTCCACACTCCTTGGTTAAGAGGACAGCCAACCCATATGGTACACAACAACCTATGCTTGATAAATATTGTTGTCCTTGGTAACAACGTATCATTTGGTCGTGAACAGGTTTAAGAACTAAACGATAAATCCTCCTTTGTCGAGTCTAACTAGTCCTAAGGACTTCACCACAACACAGGAGTTCATTAGAAGATGAAATAATTTATGATAAAAAATATCAAAATAATTTTTATTAATTTATAATTCATATACTAATACAAAAAAGAGCACAACCGTCAACAGGCTGATGATTGGCTTTGGGACACTATTCCCAACACCGGTTAGGTCCAACCATTAACATGACCATACTTGGTGCATCTAACCAACGAATGATTAAGCCCAACTTTGGTTGGCTCACCTAACCACCATTAGAGAGACACTTTCAAGTCATCATATGATGAGTGATAATTCCATTAGTCAATAAGCACTAGGCCTTTGGGTCTGCAATGATTATTGAGTTAATAGACTCATTATCAAACACCTTAATGGGAGGCTATGACTCAGTTATCTCCATAACTTTATCATTTTAAGGACCTAATAATTTAAAAAAATTTAAATAATTTAGAAGATGAGGTCAGATGAACCAGCTTATCATGATCCTCCACTGGCTTCACCAAGTCAGCTTAAGGAAGACCATTAAAAGGGCTGGTCTAGGAGCACCTAAATCAGTCACACTGATTTACCTAGCTGACATGGGTCAGCTCGAATAGTCAAGTGATCCAATCAAAACATAATTTCATCAAGAGGTCAGGTAAGTTCGATCAGTGGGAGGGTCGGCTAAAGCTTGTCTTAGACACCATCAAAAATGGCTAGGTAAGTGGGCTCCCAATTAAAAACCATCAATCTGGTTTATCTTAGACACTAACTGGTTTAATTAGTATCGATTAGATCAACCTAACAGTTCGTGCTAGACCGCTTAGCCAAGAATCAAGTCTATTTGGTTCTCGTTAAAGATATGGACTTGACCAACTACAACTATTGTAATTGATCTAGAGAATCCTTGACCTAATCTAAGACAATAATTGATTAGATTTAGTCAATTCTCTAATTAAGTCCATCTTTAATCTAACCATAGGTCTAACCCAATTAATGGATCTAATTCTCACTAACCCATTAACTCAATGTGTTATGGTTTGTGTCTTAAGTTCTTCAATTCACAATCCTAGAACCTAATCAAATAACTTCTTAATTCTCAATTAAGTTTTGGACTGAGGGTTGGGTTCGGCTTTTCGAAAATAATTTTCATATTTATAAAATAATTTTATAATATGATTCTACCAACCGTATTACATGTTTGATTCATAATCAAAATGCAAGTGAAATAAACATGAAACTACTTTAGATCTAATCTAAACATGTTCATGTAATTGAAACACTTAAACAATTTTTTTGCATAAAAATTATTAACAAAGAGATTTTATTTCAGATTTAAATATCTTTTAAATCTAAAAAATTATAAATTTAATCTAAATCATATCTAACAAATTTATGATTAAAGATAGATCTACACGAACTAGGACAACCTTTGCACTGTAAGAAGTAAACCTTACAGCAGGACAACCTTGCAGTTCGTGATTAATCTAAAATTTTAATTTTAGATTTAATAATTAGATTATAAATTAGATCTAATCTAAAAAATAATCTAAGCATATATAAATAATTATGTAATAAACAACCTAGGCTCTGATACCAATTGTAGGAACCAGATCTAGAGTTTCAGAGTTAGATCTCGAAATTTTTTCAAGATCGAACAGTGGAAGACTAAAATAAATTAAAATTTATGTTTTAAAATTAGAAAATTTTTAGATCTAAGATTCTATTATATGATTATTATATAGTATTAAATAAAAAATTAAAATATATAGAGTATGAGCTATATGTTGATCATATCAATATGTTTCTATACTACATCTAATATATGTATTAAACAATAGATCAGATCTATTACCTTGCAAGTTAGACGTTCTAACCTTGCTGATCCAGACTTGAGGATGATGTTGCAAACCGCACATGCATCCAGTCTCCAGGAGTCATCCACACGAGTCCATGAATCTCGATCAAAAGTCTTACTCCAGAAAATCAGCACAGTATGCTAGTACTGCGCTGATCCTTCTTCGATGGTTGATCAGATACCTCTTTCTTCTTGATTTGGACTCTTCCAAAGATGAAAAGTAGGAGGAGGAGTTTTAGATCTGAGACGCTCTCAGAAAAACTCAAGATGGAAAAAGGAAAGAGATGAAACTAACAACCATAGAAGAAGATCCTCTTCTTCTTCTCTTTACTCTCTCCTAGACACCCTGTCTTGTGTCTATTATATCTCCATGACTCAAAGGTCTTTCTCTTTGATTTTTGGATGCCCCAAAGTCTCTCAAATCTCTGTGTTCTATGAAAATTTTATAAAAAAATTTATTTTATAGAGAGAGATATGATAGAGTCCTTGTCTAGGTCAAATACCTAGTCAAGGCTTATCCAAACATGGCAAGATAAGGGGTGCCCAACTCTTGGGCACCTCCTCCTTATTTTCATGCATGGACCACCAGCAAAGGGTGCACAATGTGTGCCCTAAAAGCTATGAAAATCTCAAAAAAAATCTGGATAAATTGGTGCAAAAAGGAAAGAGTTTTGGATTTCTAAAACTCTATCTCATAGAATTTGAAATCCAAACTTTTTTCTACTTTGATTTGATCCACAACCACTTTTCATGTATGAAAGAAGAGAGAAAACTTTTTGGACATAGGAAAGACCTAGGAGAGGGCTTTTGTTGCACAAAATAAGAGGAGATTGGCGTGGAATAAGAGAGAGGGCGTAGGGGGGCTTATGTAGTGCAAGGTGGAATCCTAGTCTTACTAGGATTCTGTCTTATGACTTATTTTAATTTGATTTCTCAAATCAAATCAAATCAAAATTAGATCAATCCAAGCAAAATAGATCTTAACCCAATTAAAAACCTAATTTAATCAGATTAAATTAGATTTAAATATGATTTAATTTTCTAATCAAATTAAAAATTAGGTTGACCCAAGTCCTAATTGAACTAGGACTAGTTTTTTTCCTTGCACTTGGCTTATCCAATAAATCAATTGGACTTGATCCAATCAAGCCCAAGCCAAATCTAATTAAATCATATTCAATTAGATTTAATCTCAGCCCATTGGCTTAATCAAATTAAGTCAATTAGCAATCGAATTACTAATCGATCCTCCTGCAACACTTGCACTAGGTTAAATGTTAATCGTATTGATCATTTAATCCTAGAATAATTCTTAATCGTTGATCAACTATTTGATCGGATCATGAACTCTAATGTGTGTGACCTCATAGGTCCGAACCTAAGCTGGTAACACAGAAATAAATTTTTATACCAATCGAAGTGACCATCTAGCAATGGTACCCGATGATCAGATAGGTCGAATGTGTAGAACAACATCCTTAGAACCCATGCAGATATAGTTTTCATATAATTCATCCTCTTGACCAAAATGATCATAGGACATCTCAGAGTTCAATGTCAACTCTGATCAGGTTGTCCATATTGTATTTCAAAATATCAAATCCATCTGATGGATTATCCTGGTCAAGATTTTGCTAAATTAAAATATAGTGACTCCCCTCTTAGAGTGGTCCATCCCATCTCGATCACACTCTGACTTTACAAGTACTTGACTATACCTAGAAGTTTTCCGTCACTAAATTAGAAATTCAGTTAGTCCAGTACCAAAGCACAGTGAGTTGCTTGCAAGTCACTGAGGTGATCTCAGGTCTAAGGGACACTTATACCTATATCCCATCAGAGATATTCTCGACAGCAAAATACTCTGGAGTTGATCACGTTCAATGATGATGTACCCTTACATCTCATCTGTATGCCATACCAGTGTCTCCACACTTCTTGGTTAAGAGGACAACCAACCTATATGGCCTACAGCGACCTATGCTCGATAGAAGCTGTCGTCCTTATTAACAGCCTATCATTTGGTCGTGAACAGTTTTAAAGACTAATCGATAAATTCTCTCTTTATCGAATCTAAATAGTCCTAAAGACTTCATCATAACAATGGAGTTCATTAGAAGATGAAAGCTTATGATGAAAATACCAAATATATTTTATTTATTAACAAATCAATTACCATACAAGATTGCTCAACCGTCAACAAGCTGACAATTGATTTTTGGGATACATTTCCCAACAACAGAGAGGTGGGCAGGTCTTCTGTGCATGTAAAAAGGATAGAAACTTCTTCTTGGGCATAAGACTTGTAAGGGGGTTCCTTAGGATTCTAGGGTTTCAAGAAGAGAAGAAAGTGAGAAGAGAATTAGTCTCATCTCTTTTGTCTTCTACCACCTCATCCTCTTAGATCCATCTTCGGCTACAGAAGAGTCTGAGTGGTTCGAAGAAGGAACACAAATCTGCCATCAAGAGGTCTCTGTACGAGCTAGCACTTTCGAAGAGACCGATCAGCACCAGAGCTTCGAGTGGACTTCCATAGAGATCGAACATCTTGTGCAACTGTGAACAATCAAGAAGATCTCTTTACCATAGTTGATAGTTGCGGTGATCAGCTACCCACGCTCTGATAAAAGATCTGATCTCTGTAGATACGATCTACCTGTGATGATCTAGTTCGTAGAAGATTTGATCTACTATCTGATTGATATGATTGATCGTACCTTAAAACTCAGATTATGCATATAATTCATATTATATGATCCTTTGTAGGTAGTTTTTAGATTTGAACTTATGCATGCGTAGAGATTAAAATATTTAATCTAGCCTCTTCTGCTAAAAATTTAAAATAAATATATGCATGAAACTATCTGTGTTCCCTTCACCCCCTTCCATCTCAATTTAAAAGGACAAAGTCCCTTGTGAAACCCCACCACCAGCCATCATTATTCATCGGAAGAAATCGATTCCCTTTTTCAAATTCGTGGGAGATTTTAGCTAATAGTCACCAGAAAAATCAGATAAGAAACTGTATTCTTTGAGTTTTCATCTTTTCCCTCTTCCTTATCCTTTGGAGACTTAATTTCAATCGACTATTGTTAGATTTTTTTTTTAAATTAAGGGCCTCTAATTTTTTTCCTATTTTTCAAGGATTCTTCTTTGATTTTTGACAACATCACTACCGACCATCGGGTGTGGAATGTCTGGTTGTGCCATTATGACCCCAACCACCATCAGCCAAGATCAATGCTGGTTGGGGCTTTCCATTATTTTGAGATTGAAGGGTGATTGTAGATCCTGTATTTTGCCCAAGAAACAAGGAGGAAGAAAAAGAAAAGAAAGAAAGAAAAAAAAAGAAAAAGAGAGAGAGAGGGAGAGAAAGAAAGAGTTTCTCTTTCTCTTCCCTCTCTTCTTCCTCTCTCTTCCTATTTTCTCTCTCTAATTTTTTTCTCTATAAAATTTTTTCTCTCTATAAAATTTTCTCTCTCTAAGATTAATTCATTGAAGATCTTCTTTTTAATGATGTTGATTAAGTTTAGTGAAAGGTCCTGATCCACGATCGTCAAACAGCATAACAGCACCCACCTTGGTATGATCCAAATATCATCAGAGTTGATCTATTTAATCTATAAGGAGCCAATTGTATCTTAATATTATTTTGATTAAATAAAGTTATTTGATGAAATTGACCTCTAATCGTTGAGCACCGTGTTAGCTTCCATCTTGACTCTTTTCAAATACTACTAATTTGATCATTCTCAATCTTTATTAAACAATCTAGTTTGATCATAAACAAATAAAATTATCATGATCAAGTCAATTTGGACCATATGATGCGACTACTATTCATCATATCTTCCTTAATTATTTACATCATCGGTGATTATTGGACTTAATCATATATAGGGGTATAGCTGTCTCGACAAAAAGATGTCTAGTAGTGAGATACTGCAATATGATGTATGAACTAAAGATTTTAAAAAAATTATGGAATTATATAGATTTGTTGGAGTACATATAATATAAGTAATACTATACTTTTTCTAGATTTATCGATAAATTATAAAATATTTTATGTATTAGATTATTTATGATTTATGAATTTAATGCATGTATTTTGAATTATCCAATATATATTTTTTAAAAATATTATATGATTTGTGATCGAATGTATTAAATTTAATATAAATCATACTGATTGATTTCAATGTCACATGATTTTATAAATTATTTGATTTGAAATATAAAATATATTTTTGAAGAAAGTATATTGATTTGAGATAAATTTTAACTCACAGCCTGACTATATATTGAACCCCGTCGGTGGGAGTTAAACGCTAATACTTTAATATCTCATTAGTGGGACAGTTAAATGCTAGTGCTTTGATATCTTGCTAGTGGAGTTTATGTGCTGATATTTTAATACCTTGCTAGTGGGATGGTTAAATACTGATACTTGATATTCTACCAATAGAGATTATATATTGATACTTTAATTTAATTCATGGCCATCGAGATGAACATACTATTTTGAAAGAAATCGATTTATGAATGGAAATAAATTTGCATGGATCTTATTTGAATAGTATTGCATATTTGAATTGATGCATCTTGCATGCTTATTTTTAGTATATTATTATTGCTGAATTTATTTAGCTAAAAATACATTGCTTACTAGACTATTTAGCTCATTACTCTTATTTTACTAGTTTTACAGATTCAAAATACTAGCTTGACTTGGGGACTCAATATGGGAGAGCGAGTTAGAGGCAAACTTTGACATTTTTATTTTAAATTATAATTTATTGAGATTTAATGCAAGATCATAGAATATTATTTTTTATTTAGTTATTTGAAATAAAGTTGAATATTGATTATTTGAATTTTGTCCTATTGTCACTTTATGATATTGGAATGAGATGCCTTGCATGTTTATAGGGAGAGTTCTCTATAAATATATGGTGGCTACCATGATCTCTGACTCATGATCTCACATAGGGGGCATGACACTTCATATATTAGTTGTCTTAGTGATTGATTGAGATCAGAATGATTGGAGAACTCAATTTGCCTCCACGGAAATTCTAAATCTTGATATTGAAATCTTGGCTAATATAATAAATCCAGATTGATATTTAAATATCGATTTTAAGTTTTATTTGTTGAATAATTTGATTTAAGAAACAAAAAATTATTGAAAGATATCGGTTAATGTGGATAATATCGTATCAGCAGATATCTCAAGTTTCGTCATTTATATTGACCGAGATAATAAGAGTGAGACTTTCACATCTCTTGCACCGGGAGGTGTCTAGTGTATATGACCAAGATCTGAGATGTTGGCTGACCAAAACATCTAACCTTGGCTGACCAAAACATCTAACCTTGAACATACCAACTTGTGCAAAGAACTAAAGGCCCAACTAGTGGTGTATTACTCATGACCTCGACGCAGGATTACACTTTCAAAAGATTCCTTAATTATCGGCTTAGAGGATGTTCTTGAGTGCTTAATGCCATCAAATATTTAGACAATCCTTTAATTGAGAAAGGATGTTTTTAACCATATCTATGGATGCGATGTTCGTCCAAAGAAATATGCAAGAAACCGTGGCTTCACTAGGACTTCCAGCCACGTCCAATGCCGATCAAGATTTAGGTACCATTAAATTTTTTTGTGAACTTCATTTAGGGGCATCCTGCTTCTGTAGGAATAATATAGTATTCTTAAGATGGTTGATTTTCCCTGTTAACGCATCTATTTCACGCCATTCGTCCACTCCTGCACAGCTATATGGGCTGCACAAATATTTCTTGATGAAGAATTATATAGAATAACTACAAACTACAAATAACCCTCTTAGACAACCCTAAAGGCCAGGTAAGCACAGTTATTACTTAGATAGGAGGCTCCTTTGGGTCTGGGTTGTATGTCTCATGCAAAAGAATGATTGATCTTTCTGCGCAACATCCACCGTTAAATCATACCTCACACAACTCTCAAAGCACTCTACAGTATTTTTTTTTTTCTGCACAGATCTCACAGCAATTATTGTGTAATCCAATGGTGCATATCGCGAAGAAAAGGATAACCATTCTTTCACCCAAAAGAACATCCCGAACCCACTCCCTTCTGGGCGGAAATTTCGTGCTAACCAACCAGCAAAAGTCTTAATTTGCCTGTATGTGTCATAAGCCTATGGCATGCGGTTAGCAACGTGCCTCGTGGACGATCCATCGAAGCCTGAACATGGCTAATCTATTATCATGTACATATGCGTGGAGATGCTCAGTAAACCTGGTTCTTTCAGGTCATCTTTTATTTTAGCATTGCTACTTCTTGATCGCATATTTATCTTCTATGCAATGCTGATATCAACGTAACATACCTCTACGTAGTATTCACCAGCAAATTCTGAAGCCTTTTCACTTGCAACATACTCAACTACAAATAAATTCCTTGCAACACCCCAAAATTAAGTGGACAAACGAAGAATTGAACAGCATGAGCTGATACACTGATATCCTTCACTGTGTTCCTCATCACCTGTTTACATCGTCTGAAGAGTAAATGGAAATGAAGAATACAAGTATGGAGGATAGCCTTCATGGAGAGCTACAATCAACAGATGCCTAACTTCCCATGTCAAACCTCCCAAGGGAAATTTTCACATCAATATCTTTCTTAAGAAAAGAACACTCACTTACCGCATCTTCTTCTAAACTCCATTTGTACCCGAAAAAGAAAAAATCTAGACTCCATCCAAGCAATGTCGATAAAAAATTTGACATGCAAAACTAGACAATTAAAAAAAAAAATTACAACTTACCAATATAATACAAGAAAGAATTAAAAATAAGCATGATGCTAGTGTTGTACAGAGGAGTGTTCTTGATATGAACGTGGCGTCTGGCTTCTTGCAGTGGTGGCAGTTGAGGTGGTAGCTGTGTTATTTGCGTTGGAAGTGGAGGGATACGTAGAACTAACATTGGAGGCAGAGGTCATGCCTGATGAGGATTCACCCAAAGAGTAGCTGGAACCACGGGGTCCATAAGGTCTTCTCCGGTATCTGGACCCAAGGATGCCAGGCCTGATGGGCTCTTCCAGTGTGCTTGGCTTTTTTGACAGAATCACCACCACCCTCTTCATGTCAGGCCTCAGCTTGGGGTCAGACTGAGTGCAAAGGAGCCCTATGTGCACACACATCGCAACTTGCTCTGGAACTGCTGTGGATCTCAGGGTAGGATCCATCATCTCCAGACTCTTCCCCTTCTTGAAGAGCTTCCATGCCTGAGCACATTATGCATAAGATAATCTGAAGGTTATAATATAAGCATACAAAAGAAAACCACAAGAAACAGAAGGTGATAGATTTTTGGATGCAAGTACACAAGAATTCATATTGTAAAGAAGGAATTTAGATATGTCCATCTTGTCATTTGCTCTCAACCAAAGTTTGTTTTGAATGACTACTGATCACTTAATGTTGGAATTACGATGATACATGGTTGGCCATTGAGTTGGTTGCTGCAATCAAACAGTTCCCATCAACTCATGCGTACAGCAGGTCCTCTTACTACCTAAAATAGTGCCTCCTTTTTGTAGGATAATTTTGGTCATCTATAAATTCCTGGTGGAAAGAGCTCATTGACAACAAAAGAACACGTGCTGTCAAGTTGATAAACAAATCAGAGGATCTAATTGTCAAGATACCTAATATTTTTTTTGTGAATAGATTATTTGATCTTAGGCTTTTATAGTAGTTGTTTTGGTCGGTAAAGCAAGAGAAGAACAAAAAGAAGCTTTTGGCTGCAAAACAACTAGGCTTCATCATCAAATTCTAAAAGTTACAAATAGTGATATCCATTGATGCAGAGGAAATCCAGATGGGTGCTTTGTCCCTTTAAAACACCAAATTCTAGTAAATCCACAATGATCTTTGGCCCAGAAAAGCTCTCCTCTTCCATTAGAAAAACTCATGGCAGCAACCATAAGTTGAATGCAATGGCCTTTGGATGTTTATCAAAGCGCAAAATAAGAAATACACAAACAATGTAAAAAGAATAATTTGTATCACAAATGACTGGCAAGCCATCCTTCTAACCATATAATGAATGAGATGCACAAGTCGACCATCAAACAGGAAATCATACTCCAAATCAGCTTAAGATGAAGATTCCCATCCAATCTTCTATACTGGAAGTGCAGCTTCTAACATCGATTAGTTTTTGTTTTTGTTATTTTTTTTATAGAAAAAGGGAACATTGATTAGTTCATCATATGGTTATATCATCTCATGAAGATTTGAAAAGTTGAATAGAATGGCCTTTGAGTGTTGGTCACAAAGGAAAAGGAGAATACTGCCAACAACTTCAAAGAGAATAAATTTAATCAGATCCTTACTTAATGTAGGGAGCAGAGAACATGTAAAGTTGTCTACTTGAAAAATGTAAAAAAAACATGCAAGTAATATATTAGAAATTAGGGAATGAGTTTTGATCCTTTACTTGACCAACATTCCATTCCTCAGGAAGAAAATAACTAGTAGATACTGTCTTTCAAATTTATGAGAGAACTCAATTTAGGATTTTGCCATACGTTTCTGCCAAAAATTCATTATCTTGGTATACAGCCCATGAAAAGGTGGCCATGCATACCTTGTACAAAGCTTGAAAGCTTTCCTGTCCTATGGTGCTCCAAAACATTAAAAATGAAGAGTAAGGGGTGAAATTAAGGATCCATTTGGTATTGCTTTTGTTTTCTATTTTTGTGTTCAGAAACCCAAGAAGAAAAATGAACAAGACTAAAACAACATGTTCGATGAAACCCTTTTGCATTTTGAATTCTTTTGTAAAATCTATAGAGTTTTTGATAACATAGGTTTATTGCTTTCAAAAATGAGTGAAAATAAAAGCAGGGAAGAGAGAACTTTTTTTGGTAAATGCTATCTTCCCCATCAATTTCCCTGTGACATTTCATCAATTTATATCAGAAACAAAAATAAAAAAACAACAGCTATGCTAAACAAGCCTTAATACCTTATTCATTTATACTCTTCTCAATTTTCTTACAGTCAACTAGGAGGCAGAAAAGCAGAGAGTGAAGTTGGTTTAGCATCCAATATACGAAAGAAATTCTGTCGTATTTGGACCAGCCTGATCTCTCTCTACAGGTGTAACCAAAGTTGGCTTGTTTATCCAAAAAGAAAAACAATGTCTGGCCTAGTTGATTGGCCAAATTATACATTCTACTATACTTTCACCCATGGAAGGCTTTAAGGGTGCGTCTCAAAATTGAAGAATACTGCAACTGGCCGGATCCATGGGGTGTGTAAGCCTCATAACCACCCACAATGACATTTCAAAAGTTTCCTACTCCAAATAAAAATTTAAGACCTCAACTCTATGCTTACCATTGCACTTGGAAATTTTCAAGCTTCTAACCTCTGGAACATCCAACCAGTTGAATTTTTTTTACACAAAAAGACAGAACCTTTCAAACAGTTGATTTTTCTCTTGAAAAGGAATAGGAAACTTTCAACCAGCTGGATGAGGGCTCCAACAACAAAACAAAAGGTGTGGATCCGTGGACCCCACCAATTTTAAGATAGTCAAAAGTAGTGCCATTATAATTGCTGTAGAGGCCTTTGGTATATCTAACAGCCACTATCATAGCTGTTATACGAGAATAATAGCCATTATATTTTTTATTTCAGCCGTTTATCTTGATAAAATGTTATATTCTAAATTCAAGTCTTCATAGCAGCTGTTCATAGAGAATAAATTTTCATGAACATTAATTTGAGCCAAGGAGAGACAAAACGAGAAGCAAGAGACAGAGAGCTTTACATACCCATTCCAGAAGGCTCTGAGCTTCCTG
Source organism: Elaeis guineensis (assembly GCF_000442705.2). Taxonomy (NCBI): domain Eukaryota; kingdom Viridiplantae; phylum Streptophyta; class Magnoliopsida; order Arecales; family Arecaceae; genus Elaeis; species Elaeis guineensis. Next base: position 46,459,526 of record NC_025995.2, on the reverse strand, counting down.
GTTGGGGACGAAGGAGGAATTCTTCTGCCCAGAGATGAGCTCGAGGACGACGACGCCAAAGCTGAAGACGTCGGCCTTGGTGGAGAGGGAGCCATGCATGACGTACTCAGGCGCCATGTAGCCGTTGGTGCCGGCGACGCGGGTGTTGACGTGGGTGAGGTCCTCCGCGAAGAGGCGGGCCATGCCGAAGTCGGCGATCTTGGGGACCCACCGGTCGTCCAGCAGGATGTTGCTGGCCTTGATGTCCCTGTGGATGATGGGTGTGTGCGCGTCCTCGTGCAGGTACAGCAGCCCCCGCGCCACCCCTACGATCACCTCATACCGCCGCTTCCAGTCCATCTGCACCGCCCGCCGCCGGCCAGCCTCCGACTCATCTCCTCCTCCTGCCATGCATATACACGTCAGCTCAACGTCATTAATCCACTAATAATTATCTGCTCAATTAAATTATCACAAAATTTGTAGTTGTTATTAAATATTGGATATATTGTCACCAAAAAGAGATCATGGTTTGCTTCTTTACGCAAAGCAGCCTGCGCTCTACGACTGTTTCAACTTCCGAAAGACCAGTGTCCGCTTTTGGCCACCGTTCGTTATAATCGTCGAATAGCTGATGGCTATAAAACGCCACAAGTGGCGTCAATTAGCTGGAAAGAAGAATACAGGGTCTTCTTTTCCGGTTGACTATCTTAATCCTGTGGGCGGATTATGGTAGTCTGGAAAACGATGGTATGAAACAAAGACTTGTTTCAAGAGAGAAGATACGGGAAAAGTAGAACCAGGTGACAATTGACATAGTGCACGTTACTTGGCTAACATTGTAAGCTTCAATATAAACGATACCGTGACGGAATTCCCAAGACCTTTGCCATCAAAACTAAGAACTTGGATCCAGACACGGCAAACATGGGGCCCATGGAGTTGTTGGCTTGTTGCGAGTCCACCAAGAATAAATCTTTAGAAGAAGATACTTTACGGGTCGTCCCTATAGAAATAATTACATAGGTGACGTGGAATTGTCCTGGCTCGCTCTGTTTCCTGCCTGAGCGGAAAAATGCTGAACCGCACCAGTAGCCGAGAGCGAGAGGAGTAAATACCGTTGTCATGTTGCCGAAAATCATAAAACCTATATGGTATGGAGAACTTATTAGATAGACTCACATCCTTTCTTAATTGTTAAAATAATATATTGGTTTTGTGGAAAAATCAGTTACATTGCCGATGTGTCAACCTCCTATTGTGTGCACAAGTGTATCAATTATAACTGAGAGTGAAAGGAGTGATATAAAAAGTGATATCGTGATGGAATTCCACCAACCGACGTAGGTTTTCATTGAAGAAAATCATGCTCTTGCTTACCACGTTCCATTGCTCACCCACACCATCCTCCGATTCCACATTCTACATTCTTATTCCTACAGGTGTTTTTGACGGGGATTTTGCGCTCTCATTTTTCTACTATGAATTATATTTAATTACGGAAGCTTCGAGCAAAGACTATGGTTTTTCTCAGCTCATCTCCCTGCTCACTCTGCCCCTGTGCTGTTTGATTGGCTTATGGGCCCACAGAGATCTTCTCAAGTGCGCCACCCGCCACAAGTTTGTGTGAACACAAGGAGGGCCACAAAGAAACCATGCTCTCCAAACGACAGAAATCTTAGCAGACACCTTCCAAGCAGGAGAGAAAATCTGGAAATATAGAACGACTAACAGAGTGAAAACTACTCTTAGGATGGGTGGTAAAAGGAGAAAAACATTCTTAGAGTAGCATCACATTTACAGCTCTCAATACAGGTAAAAAGTTTTTTTTAATTAAGAAAATAGTACTGAAAGTTTATAAAAGAAAAGCCAGGTCCCATGCTAGAGTTAGACAGGGATGGTAATTCTTAGTCTTTTAACAAATTTAACTTGTTTCAATCCATTATAGATCAGATTAAATTATCTATTTCATAAAATGGTTAGATGTAGATTCAGATTTTTCACCCATTTAGTAAATATGCCGGATTTAGATTGACAGATTTTTTATATATCCTGTATTGGACCCAATTCGATTGCCACCTCTAAGTTCAGATCCATAGATTACTGCTACATCATCTATCCTAGAGATGAACAGCTCTTATTCATCCCAAGAATATGACCAAATGCCTTCAATATGATACATGATGCATCATGCCTGAAAATGAAGGAGAGCATATATCATTGATGACTATCTTTGCATCACATCATTGTTCCCTCCATATTAAGGAAGAGCATATCTCCTGTTGGTGCAAAATCCCGTCGAAGTCGGAGAAGCTAGAGCTAGGATGACCGCGGCCGCTACCGGGACCTGCAAAGAAAGTCTAAACTGGAGTTGGGGGTGCTCCGGCAAGACCCTCCGACGCTCAAGTCAGTACTCTGCTTCAACAGAAATGGAGTGCTCGAGCGAAAATTTTGGCAGAGTTTCGAGATAGAGTTTAGAGCTTAGAAAAGAATGTATCTGGGGGTCCTTATTTATAGACGGAGAGCGTAACTGACTGACAGCGACGTCTGTAACCATTTGGAAGTGGGCCATTCAGAGACGTGCGGAGTTTGTTACGGAGAGTAGTGGCGTCAGAGGTCGCCCAAGGTCACGTGGAGCTTGCTGCGGAGAGTGGAGTGGTGTCCGTTGTCGTGACTTGCCAGAGAGTGGTGGAGCTGCATGGAATCCATTGCAGAGAGTGGAGCAGGGTAACACTCTTGTCGTGGCTTGTCAGAGAGTTTGGATCCATCGGTTGAAGTTCGACTGGGATGCCTGATTGAGCAGAATGGCTCTTCACATCATCGTTCTGGGAGAGGCTCGCATGTTCCGAGGTCGCTGACGTTCCAGACGGGAGTCACCTACCGCAGGAGCTCGGATGGAGATTTTCTGTTGGCGGAGTCCGGGGAAGTCCGATCACTAGGAAAGTCCATTTGGAATTTATCTGATGTGGAGGCTCATCCGAAGATCGTCCGCTGGGGAAGCCCGATTTTACGGGGAGCCTGATAAGAGGTCGGTCGGCGATGGACTTCAGATAATGCTGGGGAGGCTCGGCAGACATCGGGGGCGATCGGCCATCGCAGGGATCCCGCTGCTGGAGCTCATCTGTCATAGAAGCTCGTCCAGAATCCATCCACTAGAGAAGTTCGGACGGGATTCGGTTCTCGCGAGAGGTCGAAAGGGGGCCGTTTGTTGTAGGAGCTCGGGCGAGGACCAGTTGTCATGAAAAATCAGAGTAGTGTCTCGTTGTAGAAGTTCGTCCGGAATCCCCTCGCTACGGAGTAGCTCAGCTGAGGTCTATCTGTAACAGAAGTTCGAAAAAATTTTGTTCATAGTAGAGGCTCGAATGAAATTTTCTTACAGTACACGTTTGGGGTAGACAGCCCGTTGTAGGTGTTCGGAGTAGATCGTTCGTAGTAGAAGTTTGGCTCTCGCGGGAGCCCGATTAGGATCCGGGGGGTGGTCGACCACCGTAGAAACTCAGGTGGAGTCTGATTACCGTAGAACTCTCGTTGTCGGGGAAGCTCGGACGCTGACGAAGTCCGAAAGAAGTGCGGAGGGTAGTTGGTTGCTGTAGAAGGTCGGCTGACAGTGAGCTCCAGAGGGCCTTCGGGGCAGCCCGATGGATGAATGCAGAAGTTTATTGTCGGAGAAGTCCGGACGATCGAGGAGGTTCAGAGAGGCACCACGCACAAGGTCGGGAGCCGGAAGAGCGCAGGAAGGATCGGTCCTTTACAAGCTTCGGTCGGGGGGGTATTTTATACCCAACACCAGTCCCCCTACTTCCGAGTTCAGGCTACGAATGAAGAAAGTATAGAGAAATTCTCACGACCGAAGCTGTCCCCCTCGATTTCTGTGCTTGGCGGTTGCGAGATATTTGACGTTCGGCACGCTGGTACTGGAGCCCTTTCAGAAAAGATTTTTTTTTTTGAATTTCCGCCAGGGCGTGGCTCTAGGTACGGCGTAATAATGACTTTGTCAGCTGCCTGCCATTTCCAACAGTCTGTCAAGGTGGGTGGGACACGCGGTGAATGCAGGCCGGCCAGCGGAGATCCACAATCATAATTGCGCCGGATCCCGGAGTCTATTTAAACACATTCTCCTCCTTCATGGGTTTCACTTTGCTTGAGAGAATTTCTCGGTTCCCCTCCTCTTCCCCGAGAGCTCCAGTTTCCTCTAGCATCCTTCCCGGCCTTAGACGTTCTCCGAGTCGACCTCCGTCGTCCTCGCCGTCCCCCTGTGCTCCTGGGATCGATGTAGGTTAGTTCCGAAACTTTCTGTTGTTTTCCCATCCTTTCTTCTTTGTATTCTGTTTATTTAACTTTCTCGGGGGCCTGTCTGCTATTTTTCCCAAATTTTTTAGGATTTTTGTGGCTTCCGTTTGATCCAAAATATCTTCTGATATCTCCTCTTCTAGCAATTCTAGGAGTTCGTCAGCCTCGGTTCCCCATAGTACTGGTACCGTAGACGAACTCGTAGCTAGGACCGAACCTTGTCCGGCCTTTGCGCCGGATACTATCCCCGGCTCCTTGACTCCGGATGAGCTCTCACTGATAAGGATTCAGTATGGAGTTCCTCCGAAGTACGAGCTGGAGCTTCCCAGGCCATCTGACTGGGCTAGCACCCCTCCTCTCGGCCGCTTCTGTCTGTACCAGGAGGCCTTCCGTGCCGGACTTCGGCTCCCACTGCCGTCCTTTGTTGTTGCTCTCTTTCATTTTCTGAACATTTCTCTAGTTTTCGTCGTGCCGAACTCCTTTAGGTTTTTGATAGGGTTTCTTTCCCTTTGTAGTTTAGCCGAAGTTCGGCCGACTCTTTCTTTATTTAGGAACTTCTACATCTTCAAGCGTCATCCCTTGGCAAAAGATTGATGGTACTTCTCCCCCCAATTCGGAAGAAAGGGGTTGCTGAAAGGTGCCCCCTCTTCTGTCTATAATTGGAAGGAGATGTTCTTCTACGTCCGGTGCCCGACCTTAGAGCTAGGGTTACCCCCTTGGGGTTCTCTGAGGGATTCCGCCCGTCGGACCTCTAGCCTGGAAAGGGACGACCTCGATGCCTTAAAAAAACTCGAGGCCTATCGAGCCCCCCTCCTCCCCGAACTTCTGAGGGAACAACTTTTATTCAACATCGGCCTGAGCCCCCTTAACCCTGCCGGTATCTCTCCCCTTTTTATTTCTTTTTTCTCTTCTTCTTCTTTTTTTGTACTTCCCCTTCTTCTTATTCCATCTCGAAGCCATGCTGATCTTCTTTTATCGCAGACATGGATGCAAGCATGGCTCGGAGGTTAGCCCAGGGTCTCAAGACCCACAAGAGAAAGGATACCTCAACTTCGGGGTCGGTGAAGAAAGCCAGGACAGAGGGGACAAGCTCGGCCGTGCTTGCTCCGATGCCCGTCGCCGTCGAAGCTCCTTCCGACGCCGAACCTGAAGTCCCCCGAACCCTTTCACAGAGCTCCCCGGCCGAGGGTCCCATTTCGGAGGTTCGTCCCGAGAGGGCGCCCGGGGCCGAAGGGAGGAAGAGAAAGAAGATCCTAGCTCGGAGAAGCCGCAGTCGCAGGGCTGCCGCCGAGGGGGTCGGCGGCTCCGAGGAAGACCTGAGGGAAATCCCTTCAACAACAGGGACTTAATAAAGAGGCTGGTCGAAGGGTGCATTCTGCCCGAGGTCGTCAAGAGGATCATCCTTGCTGATCCCGAGCTGTGGATCTGGGACTCTTGGGATCTTTCCTCGAAGTAGGCTAACTCACCTTTTTCCTCTCTCTCCTGCTTCTTCAACTTATTCTCCAGCCCTCATATCGACTCCCCGACCTTTCTTACAGATTGGGCATCAGCTCATCGCCAATGTCGAGGCGGCGAAGATCACCAAGAGGGAGGCAGCTCGGGCAGAAGAAGGTCGCCTAGCCGGGGCCGCTCGCCTTGAGGAGAAGATCGCCGAGGTCCTGAGCCTCCAGGAGGTGCTAGAAAAGGAGGGACAAACCTTGTCCGATCTAAGGATCGCCTTGGAGGAGGAGAGAGAGAAGGCTGAGGCCGAGGTCTCCGCATTGAGGGCACAGGTTTTCGAGCTGAAGGAGCAGGTTTTCGAGCTGAAGGCACGGATTCCATCTCTGGTCTCGGAGACAAGGGCTCGAGCGGTGGAGGAGTTCAAAGCCTCCTCTGAGATGGAGGATTTAAAGATCCAGTTCGGCCAGGACGCCTTCATCAAGGGGTTTGAACTCTACCAAGAGAAGGTAGCTGGAAGGTTTCCCGAATTGAATCTCGGCTTCCTGAATGAGGCGTCCGATGATGAAGTCGGACCATCCGGAGTCGCCGCCGATCCTCTTCCAGTCGGGACCTCGTAGACTGCCGTGGCCACCGCTGACGATCTTCCGGGGATGCCGACCCCCTCTACTTCTAACCCAGAGGTCCGGAACCTCTAGTTTTGTATTTTTCCTTTGTGGTGATTTTTTCCTCGTTCTCTTGTACTTGAAATTTATTTGATCAATGAAGCCGGATTTGTCTTTACGGAGGGTCCCCCCCTCTCTTTTTTTTGTATCCTTTTCCTTCTTTTTATCTTCTGGCATTAATTTGAGTCGTGGCGCTCTTGTCCTCCAACGACAGTGTCCTGCCGAAGCTCTTCCCTTGTCGGAGGATATTCCCTTGAAGTCGATGATACGAGACCTCCAAAGGGAAGTTCGTCAATTGACAAGAAAATCCAAGAAGCTGGAAGATGAACTTCACCGGCTGAGGGAGAGCCATTCAGAGGCCACCGCGGAGGCTACTCGCTTTCGAGACCTCCACAAGAAAAGTTTCATGGAATACACCAAAAGGAAAGCCGACTTCATCACGGAGCTTGAGGAACTCTGTAAACGTGCCAGCGATCGGTCTTGGACTCAGGCCTCCAAGATCAGCTCCCTTAAAGTCAAGCTGGCGGCCGCACAGGAGAAGATCGGCCGGCTGGAAGGGAGCTCATCCCGGCTTACAGTCCAGACTGACCGCGACCAAGACTGGTCGAAGAGGTTCTCCGACCTTCAAAAATAGCTGCGGGACGTCAAGGTGACTTACGACACCCACCGAATCGGCTGGAGCAGATAAGTAGAGGACTACTGAAAGAAGCTCCAGACGGTGACTGACGAAGTTGCCCACCTTCAAAGGCAGCTGTCCGAGAGAGTCCAGCTTGTCCCCGCACAAGGTTCTGATGAGCTTTGCTCCTTGAGGGGGACTATGGCGGAACTGTCTGTAGCCCTTGGGTGGGAGAAAGCCGAATTACAGCGGCTAAAAGTTCAGCTGGTCCACGAGCAGCAGGCAGTCAAAGACGTCGAGGCGGAGTCCGAGGTATTGAGGAGGAGACTTCGAGAGTCGAAGGACGAGCACCGGCGGTTCCACCGAATGTTCCAGGATATGCTGCTGAAAGAGATGGAACTAGAAGAGAAAGTCAAAAATTTAAGACAATCCATAGCAGGAGCCGGAACCGAGAGCTCGAAGTCGGAAGAAACTGGGCTTCCTTAGAGCCTCTTTTTCTTTTCTTTTTCTTTTTCTTTTTATTTTTGGCCTTTAAGATTTTGTAATGTGTACTTCACCAATGAAATGAAAATGAAATTGTCTATTACCTTGTCCATTCTGGTATTAAATGGTTGTTTACCAAACTCCATTTGTCTTCTGTCTTGTTTGGCGTCAATGTAGTTCATAATCCCTCACCGGTTCTTGCTTTGAGTCGTCGTTTGCCGAACTTCTTTTGTCTTCCGTCTTGTTCGATGCCGACATAGTTTGAAGGTTCCTGATCATTGTCGTATCGATTTGCCCTTAGGGACCAGAGATTTTTGACAAAGGTTTTCTCTTTCATCGAGACGAGGTCCCTTGTGCCTTTGATATAGTTCGTTTTTCACCTATCGTCGGTGTAGTTCATCGTTTTTTCTTTTCGCCTCTCCTTTTCTTCTGTGTTTGAGTGAGGGTCTTCCCTCTACTCTTGACGGGGTCATGAGAGTGTAGAGGAGTCATTAAGGAAGCTTTCCTCCTTGTCGATCAATCGAGTCTTTGCTTGCGTTGGGACGAGGTCCTCCCCTTATTCCCGACAGCTAATTTCAGCTCGTGTTAGGATGAGGTTCTCCTCCTGTTCCTAACAAGACTGTGGGGGCACATAAGGGCCATTGTAAGGGCCTCTCCCCCATCCGATCTTTAAGAAATCGGGCCTTCGACTTTGCTCATGTTAGGACGAGGTTCTCCTCCTGTTCCTAACAAGACTGTGGGGGCACATAAGGGCCATTGTAAGGGCCTCTCCCCCCATCCGGTCTGTAAGAAATCAGACCTTCGACTTTGCTCATGTTAGGATAAGTTTCTCCTCCTGTTCCTAACAAGGCTGTGGGGGCACATAAGGGCCGTTGTAAGGACCTCTCCTCCCATTCGGTCTTTAAGAAATTGGGCCTTCGACTTTGCTCATGTTAGGACGAGGTTCTCCTCCTATTCCTAACAAGGCTGTGGGGGCACATAAAGGCCGTTGTAAGGGCCTCTCCCCCCATCCGATCTTTAAGAAATCAAACATTCGACTTTGCTCATGTTAGGACGAGGTTCTCCTCCTATTCCTAACAAGGCTGTGGGGACATATAAGGGCCGTTGTAAGGGCCTCTCCCCCCATCCGGTCTTTAAGAAATCGGGCCTTCGACTTTGCTCATGTTAGGACGAGGTTCTCCTCCTGTTCCTAACAAGGCTGTGGGAGCATATAAAGACCGTTGTAAGGGCCTCTCCCCCCATCCGGTCTTTAAGAAACCTGGCCTTCGACTTTGCTCATGTTAGGACGAGGTTCTCCTCCTGTTCCTAACGTGCTTAATTTCGTTTGTATGGGGGAATTATCTCCTGTCGTTATAAGCTCATACCAAAAGAAAAAATGCGCAAATATGAAAAGAATTTTCATTCAGGGCAAAGTTGTTGGTAATATATTCGTAGATTTTTCGAATCCTATAGCCGCAGAAGGTCTGCTCCCCATCGGGGTCCCCCCGAGATGGAGTTGATAATCCCAATTGGAGACCGATCTCCTGGCTGCTCCTCCCTCCTTGGCGGTTCTGACTGCGGCAGGGCCCTAGACCGATCTTCTCTTCCTTCAGGCCGACGTCAAATGAATCTGTCGAGCCGACCTCGTCTGATAAGCTCCTCGATCTCGTCTCGGAGCTGAATACATTCCTCCGTATCGTGGCCGTGGTTACGATGATAGAGGCAGAATTTGTTCGGGTTGCACTTTTCGGGGTGCGAGCGCATCCTCTCTGGCCTTGGAAGCTGCTCCCTAACCTCCATCAGCACTTGAGTTTTCGATGCGTTGAGAGGGACGTAGCTATGGAATCTTCCAGGAGGAGAGCCTCGCCGAACTTGACAGTCTGGGCTTCTCTGTTTACGGGCTCAGGGAGGAGTCCGGACGTGCCTATGTCCAAGAGAAGTTCGAGAACGTGGTCGAGCTTCACTCGGCCCTTTTTCGACTGCAGGCTTGCTCGAGTCTCCTGCCTGTCGCTCCCTCGCGGTCTCCTCATCCTTCATCTTGAAGGCTTCTTCTGCTCGGGCATATCCTTCGGCCCGAGCCAGCAAATTGGCAAAATCCCTGAGGTACTTCTTTTTCAGGGAGAATAGAAGGTCATTCTTTTGAAGGCCGCCTTTCAGAGCGGCCATCGCGACCGATTGGTCCAAGTTTCGGACCTCCAATGCGGCGACATTGAAACGGTTGACGTAAGCCCGGATGGACTCCCCCTCCCTCTGCTTGATGTTGATGAGGGACTCTGAACCTCTTTGAGGACGCCGGCTGCTAACAAAATGAGCCACAAACTGGTGGCTCATCTGATCAAAGGAAAAGATGATACCCGACTTCAATGTCGAGTACCAGTTCCTTGCTGCTTCCTTTAAGGTGGATGGAAAAGCTCGGCACAGGATGGCGTCTGGCACGCCATGGAGCAGCATCATTATCCGGAAGGCCTCCAGATGGTCGATTGGGTCCGAGGTCCCATCGTAGCTTTCGAATTGAGGGAGCTTAAAGTTTGGCGGGATTGGTTCCTGCATGATTATTTGAGAGAAGGGAGGGTCAGTACAGATATCCTCACCATAAGCAAGGAGAGCGTGAAGGAGTTCTTCGATCCACCGGTTCATCTCCTAGAGCCTTCGATTCAGAAAGTTCTCTCGACTGCGGGTCTCGAGGGTCTTCGGACAGAATGGAGGTAAAGATCTTCCAGGAGTAGAATCGTGATCGGACTGAGAGCTCTCCACCCTCGGATTCGTCTTTCCGAGAAAGATGGGGCGACTGGCCCAAGTGGCCCGCCCTACCGTTGGATTTTAGAATTCCGACGACGTTCTCTCCAACCGCACCGATGCCTGCGGCTGTTGTTGCTGTTGCATAGCTTGCACCGCTTCAGCGAGGCCTCTGACCTGCTGAACCAGCAGGTCGAATTGCTCCGCGCCGACCGCCGTCGTCGTCGGAGGAGGAGCCTGAAAAACTGGAGGTGAGGCCGGAGCCTGAGATCTGGCCGCGAAGGTCATGGATCGCCTGGTGGATGCTTTGCGGGGAGGCATCGGGTGAAGATCTAGTAGAGGAAGGAGAAGAGGATGTCGGAGAAGATGATCGGGATCAGTCCCATTGAGTACTCTTTTAAGAACAAGGGGACTGCGAAGACACACGGCCCTTCCTTTAGCGCCAATTCTATTGGTGCAGAATCCCATCGAAGTCGGAGAAGCTGGAGCTGGGATGACCGCGGCTGCTACCGAGACCTGCAAAGAAAGTCTAAATCGAAGTTGGGGGTGCTCCGGCAAGACCCTCCGACGCTCAAGTCAGTACTCTGCTTCAACAAAAATGGAGTACTCGAGCTGAAATTTTGGTAGAGTTTCGAAATAGAGTTTAGAGCTTAGAAAAGAACGTATCTGGGGATCCTTATTTATAGACGGAGAGCGTAATTGACTGACAGCGACGTCTGTAACCATCTGAAAGTGGGCCATTCAGAGACGTGTGGAGTTTGTTACGGAGAGTAGTGGCGTCAGAGGTCGCCTAGGGCCACGTAGAGCTTGCTGTGGAGAGTGGAGTGGTGTCCGTTATCGTGACTTACCAGAGAGTGGTGGAGCTGCGTAGAATCTGTTGCAGAGAGTGGAGCAGGGTGACGGCTCTTGTCGTGGCTTGTTAGAGAGTTCGGATCCGTCGGTTGAAGCTCGGTTGGGACACCTGATGGAGCAGAATGGCTCTTCACATCATCGTTCCAGGAGAGGCTCGGATGTTCTGAGGTCACTGACGTTTCAGGCGGGAGTCACCTGCCGTAGGAGCTCGGATGGAGATTTTCTGTTGGCGGAGTCCGGGGAAGTCCGATCGCTAGGGAAGTCCGTCTGGAATTTATCTGATGTGGAGGCTCATCCGAAGATCGTCCGCTGGGGAAGTCCGATTTTACGGGGAGCCTGATAGGAGGTCGGTCGGTGATGGACTTTGGATAGCGCTAGGGAGGCTCGGCAGACATCGGGGACGATCGGCCATCGCAGGGATCCCGCTGTTAGAGCTCGTCCGTCATAGAAGCTCGTCCGGAATCCATCCGTTGGAGAAGTTCGGACGGGATCCGGTTTTCGCGAGAGGTCGAAAGGGGGCCGTTTGTTGTAGGAGCTCGGGCGAGGACCAGTTGTCATGGAAAATCGGAGTAGTGTCCCGTTGTAGAAGTTCGTTCGAAATCCCCTCGCTACGGAGTAGCTCAGCTGAGGTTTACCTGTAATAGAAGTTCGAAAAAATTTTGTTCATAGTAGAGGCTCGAATAGAATTTGCTTACAGTAGACGTTTGGGATAGACAGCCCGCTGTAGGTGTTCGGAGTAAACCGTTCGTAGTAGAAGTTTGGCTCTCGCGGGAGCCCGATTAGGATCCGAGGGGTGGTCGACCACCGTAGAAACTTGGGTGGAGTCTGGTTACCATAGAACTCTCGTTGTCGAGGAAGCTCGGACGCTGACGAAGTTCGAAAGAAGTGCGAAGGGTAGTTGGTTGCTGTAGAAGATCGGCTGATAGTGAGCCCCAGAGGGCCTTCGGGGCGGCCCGATGGACGAATGCAGAAGTTCATTGTCGGAGAAGTCCGGACGATCGAGGAGGTTCGAAGAGGCGCCACGCACAAGGTCGGGAGCCGGAAGAGCGTAGGAAGGATCGGTCCTTTACAAGCTTCGGCCGGGGGGTATTTTATACCCAACATCTCCAATGACAGGTTCTAATTAAATTATTAAAACTAAACAAAACAAAAAAAAAAGACAGGTTCCAAATTCGGCAACTATCTCACTAATCCATGTCTTAAAACAGTTTAACTAATGTAGAATACAAACGGTCCTGTGAAACCAAATTAACCAATGGTTTTGGCCATCAACACCACATCCCCCCACCCCACATATATAAAACGTTTGGAACTAAACAAAATGATGTATGGATAATACAGATTAAAATAAATAAATAAAAAGATGTAACCATATAATAAGCGAACAGCTTTACCTTGTGTTGCGGCCAATCGCCTCGTCGCCCGATCGCCGGGAAGCGTGCACCTGCAAAAGGAAGTCCGCACTGACCGGAGGCGGCTCCGGTGGGGACCCTCCGACGGTCAAGTCAGAGAGGTGACTGGGCAACAGTGAAATGCAGACAGAGAGCTCTGAGAGGGAGAGAGAGAGAGAGGCGAGCCTGCGTATGTGGGAGAGACGGGCGGATCGACCCCTTGCACTGTTGCCTTCCCCGGTATATATAGTGGAGCACGGTATGGCGCCGTTATCAATGGCGCGGACGAGTGAGGAACTGTCAACTCACTGTAGACTGTCAGAGCCGCCGTGAAAATGTCATGTCGCCGTGTGGCCGTCTAATCACCAGGGTTGACTTCGCTCTCGGCGGGACAATGCCCCTGGGGAACTGTGCCGCATGTCCGTGTCAGAGCTGACAAGGTCCGGCGGCTGTACGGCGATGGGAGGAGACGGCCGACCCTTAGTCGGTGGCCAGCAGAGTGGCGTCGGGTTCCTCCGTCAGTCGGCGAGTTTCATGTGAGTCGGCCTCTGGGTCCGGTCAATCGGGAGAGATACGCCCGACATACCTCCAGTCGGCGATTGGGCCATTGGAAAGCCGTCAGTAGCGTCCGTTAGTCGGTCACTCCCGGCTTTCAGTCGGAGACGGTCAGTCGGGCCGACAGCCGGTCGGGCCCTCCGATAGTCGGTCGGTAGGTCGGTGGGTATCCCCCAACACCTTGGAAGAAAGAAGACTGGCATATAACTAAGATGAGCTACTCATGGAGGACCAACTAAATCATAATGGGTGACCTATACTAGCCTTGCTCATAAATAGATAGCTATCAAGATAAAATATCGAGCTATAATCTCAACAACGTCAATTAAGACTTCCCATAACCAGCATTTTTCTTTCTTCAATAAATATGATTTATGTATCTATCCAAAGAAAATGTGGTTTGTACAACTTATTTTTTTTTTTTCAATCAAAATAAATAAATAAATAATTCTAAAGCATGATTTTATTGTCGCTCCAATCCGAGTTTGGTGATTGGCGAGATGATATACGGAATGTGCCAGCGACTGTACCTGCACCAATCGCTAAGACGATGGTACTGAGAATGAACACTCCGAGCATAACGTTATTTGCTCGTAAAATCTGCCATATGGCACATAAATATTTTATGCGGGTATGGGCCAAAAACCAGCTCATATTTAAAAAAAAAAATTAGTGTAATTTTTTTTTTTCGTGTGCTGCCCGGTTCCGCACGAGAGCCATCCACCACATGCGGTGCATAAAAAATTTTTCTATTAAAAAGCTTCTTATGACGTCACCCTGCCATCAGGTGTCGTCCTTCCTGCCTTCGTACTCTACGGTGAACGGGCAGCGATTCACATCGTAGGAGACGGACCGTGAACCCGGCAGGCCTTATAACCGCGTGAAATAAACAATGGTTAACGGCTGACCTTTTCTATCGTCCTTTTCTTTTTTTTGTAATTTTAAAGAAAAATAGAATGAAAAAAATTATCGGAAAAAGGGAAAAAAAAAAAGCCTTAGGAGAAGAAGAGAGAGAGAGAGAGAGAGATTGGGGAAGCTTACGGTGGGAGAAGAGGAGCTTGTCGAGGCTCTCGTTGGGGACGTACTCGTAGACGAGGAGCCTCTCCTCGGCGTGGGCGCAGTAGCCGTAGAGATTGACCACGTTCCGGTGCTGCACCCGCGACAGCAGCATCGCCTCGTTCGTGAACTCCTTTCCCCCCTGCCTCGACCCCCGATCCAGCCTCTTCACCGCCACGTCTCTCCCATCCTCCAACCTCCCCTACAAAACCAACCAATTCGATTCAGTCATCGGATTTAATTCCCCAGATCCTGTTACTTCTTCTCCAAAAAAAAATCCGATCAAAAATAAGAAATAGATCTCATCATCATCACACACCTTCTTACCTTAAAAACCGGTCCGAATCCGCCCTGTCCGAGCCTCTGCTTGGGGTTGAAATTATGGGTGGCAGCCACCAGCGTCTCGTACTTGAACACCTTTTGTTCCCTGGCGGCGATCGTCTCCAAGTCCTCTTCCTCTTTTGCCTCTGTTTTTGTTTTTCAGTATTCAATCCAAATCAAAACCCTCCCACAAATTGGACTTAATAAGAAGACTAAAAACGATATAGGACCTAATCGGAAAAAAAGAAAACGATCTATCGAATCGAATCAGCTACCTCTGCTACGACGACGAAAGAAGGTCTTCATGAGGTTCTCCAGAAATCTCCGTAGTTTCATCCGCTCAGACAAGTTGCTGCTAAGATCCGAATTGATATATAGGTAGATGCTAGGTTTGGTTTAGGAGGTGGATAGGATGAGCTAATGAATTAGCCCATTGGCGGCTTGAGGGATTAATCGACAAGTAAGTTGTTCTGCTACTCTTTCTCCCTTTATTTAAAAATAATGGCCATCTTCTGTGATGAGGGTGCTTGGAGACGGACGCGGTTAGCAAAGTGTCTGGCAAGCCTGGGAGCGGTAAATGGGGGAAGAGAGAGAGAGAGAGGGAACAAAATTGTGCAGTACTACATGTTTTTATCCCGATACGGTGGTCTCTGCTTTCACCGCAACGAGCCCTCCGCTGCTCTCTTTGCTTTCACCTGCTGACCCCGCGAATACGCGAGACAGCAGCTTGACCACATCTGCTACTAGAAACGGGTCAGACTTGGTTAACTCAAATATTTTTCCCTGCTAACGAATGACGCCTGACCAGGACATGCCGGACCCTAATCTAACGGCGTTCCTTTTGTATTTTGACTTCCGACAGAGGAGAAAGTCCCTAGATGATTGGAACAAGTTAGAAAAGAATCTTAGATCCAGCAGGATATCAATGTTCAAGCAAATTTGTCCTCAACTTGAAGTGCTCGAGCATGGATTGGGATTGTGTTCTAACAAATTTGTTGCCTCCAAAATCCAATCCTGGGGTCAAAAGGTTTTTGATAGGCTAGCACTTCAGACAAAGAAAAGACCTGCTAAATTGGCTTTGGCCGGGCTTTTCAATGCCCAAGTTAAAAAAAGACTCAAGGGTGAGGGTGAAACTCGATCGAATATGAATTAGATATCAACATATTCATATATATATTTATTTTATCTGATAAATATAAATATAAATACTATTTAGACGTAAAAATTTATATTCATATCTATTTTAAATAGATATGAGTACAATTCAGATACAGAAAGTATTGATATAATTATGAATATAAGTTAGATAATTAAACTTTAAACTTATAAAATTAAAGATATTACCAAATAGGTGATAAATTAAGTTAATAGTATATTTATATAATTATATATCTTTTAAAAAATTAATAAATATATATATAATTATATATAGTTACCTATAAATTCGGATATTCGGATACAAATCGAATAGTTGTCTATCCAAATCCATATCTATATTTTTACTGATGGATATTGATATGGATATTAATCGGATTCTTAAATTTTCATCAACATCTAAATTTATTTTAATACAAAAATAGATCTGAGCAGATATTATCCACACCACCTTTATGCCAATCAAGGGAGTAGTAAAAGAAAAAAAAAAAGCAAGAGGATCAAATATGGTGTACTACATATATATATATATACATACATAAATAAATATATATATATATATATACATACATACATACATACATACATAAATAAATAAATATATACACACACACACACACACACACACATACATACCTATATAAATATATATAGATATATATACATACATATATATAGATATATATACATACATACATACATATATATATATACATACATATATATATATATATATACACACACACACATACACACGTGCGCGCGCGCGCGCGCGCGCACACACACACACATATATATATATATATATATATATATATATATATATATATATATATATACACGTTGGTGCAGAATTCCACCAAAGCCGGAGTTACTAGAGTCGAGATGACCGCGGTCGTCGTTGGGACCTACAAGAGAAGTCTAAACCGGAGTTGGGAGTGCTCCGGCAAGATCCTCCGACGCTCAAGTCAGTACTCTGCTTCAACAAAAATAGAGTGCTCGAGTGAAAATTTTGGCAGAGTTTTGAGATAGAGTTTTTGAGCTTAGAGAAGAATGTATCTGGGGGTCCCTTTTTATAAACGGAGTGCGTAACTAATTGACAGCGACGTCTGTAACCGCTTGGTAGTGGGCTGTTCAGAGCCGCCCGGAGTTTGTTATGGAGAGTAGTGGCGTCAGGGGTCGTTCAGGGCCACGTGGAGTTTGCTACGGAGAGTAGAGTGGTGTCTATTGTCGTGACTTGCCAGAGAGTAGTGGAGCCACGTGGAATCCACTGTAGGGAGTGGAACAGGGTAGTGGCCATTATCGTGACTTGCCAGAGAGTTCGGATCTGTCAGCTAAAGCTCGGCTAGGACATCTGATGGAGCGGAATGGCTCTCTATCCCGTCGATCTAGGAGAAGCTCGGATGTCTCCGAAGCTGCTAACGAGTCTACTACTGTCGGATACCTTAGGCGCTGATACTACAGGTGGGAGTCATCTGCCGTAGAAGCTCGGATGGGGACTTTCCGTTGGTGAAGTCTGATAGGAGTCCAATTGCTAGAGAAGTCCGTCTGGGATTCACCTGATGTGGAAGCTCGTCTGAAGATGATCCGTCGGAGAAGTTCGGTTTCATGAAGGATCTGGCGGAAGGTCGGCCCACGATGGACTTCGGATGGCGCTGGGGAGGTTCGGCAGACGTCGGAGGCGATCGATCATTGTAAGAACCCAGCTACCGGAGTCTGTTCGTCGTAGAAGCTTGTCCGATATTCATCCGCTATGGAAGTTCGGTCGAGGTCTGGTTCTTGCAGAAGGCTGAAAGGAGACCGCTTATTGTAGAAGCTCGATCGAGGATCGGTTGTCGTGAGAGCTCGGAGTAGTGATCTGGCCGGTGGGTCCTATCCCACTGTAGAAGCTCGTCTGGGATCCGACTACGAAGAAGCTCGGCTGAAGTCTACCTGTAATAGAAGTTTGGAAGAGACGTGTTCACAATAGGGGCTCGAATGGAATTTGCTTACAATAGAGATCCGGAGTAGACCACCCACTGTAAGAGTTCAGAGTAGACCACCCACTGTAGGAGTTCGGAGTAGACCACTCGCTGTAGGAGTTCGAAGTAGACCGCTCGTAGTAGAAGTTCGGAGTAGACCGCTCGCTGTAAGAGTTCGGAGTAGACCGCTCATAGTAGAAGTTTGGCACTCACAGGAGCCCGGTTAGAATCTTGAAGGCAGTCGACCGTCGTAGAAACTCGGATAGAGTCCGATTTTTGTAGAAACCTCGTTGCTGAAGAAGCTCGGATATTGAAGGAGTCCGGAAGGAGTTCGGAGAATAGTTGGTCACTGTAGAAGGTCGGCTGATAGTGAGGCCTAGAGAGCCTTTGGAGCGGCACGGTAGATGGATGGAGAAGCTCATTGTCGGAGAAGTCCGAAAGCTCGGACGGTCGGGGGGGTTTATGTTAAGATTTGACACCTCGAGATTCAGCCCACATTGAGCCCACAGTAAGATTTGTGGCAAAAAATGGAGTCCAACGAGACCAAGATCACCTGAAACGGAGCTCGGATGGTGGAGATACGAGCTTTTGAAGTCGGCACGAGATTCGAGGCGGTGGAGGACCTCCGGCGACCGACGGCGGGCGGCAGTGGCGCGGCCGCAGGCGGCGGCGCACGGGACGCACGACCCAGGCCTACGCGGGATGCGTGACCCACGCAGGCGGGCGCACAGCCCAGTCGGGCACGCGGCCCAGGCACGTGCAGGCCCGCGTGCGGGAGCGGGCCAGCCCAAGCGCGGCCTGCTGGCCCTTTGCCCCGGTCCACGGTGGACCGGGCGGTCCACGACTGGGCCTGTGGACTGCGTGGATGTTTCCCACGCGTTTCTCACGGTCCACGGCACTATTCTGTGGAGCGGAGCGTGATCTGAGGGCGTGGGTGGCTCCCAATCTTGATCCGATGGTCCAGGGGTTATCTGGCTTTATTTAGGACTCCTAATCCTTCTCTAATCAAGTTTTAAGCCCTTTAAATAGGGCTGATTGGTAACAGAGAGAGGTGTGGATCGATTTTTGTGCGTCGTACGAAGCCCGTACGGAACCCAAGAGAAGAGAGAGGCGGAAGCGCTGAGAGAGAAGGAGCAGGAGGCTCCTGGACAGCGGTCACCAGGCACTTCAGGGGTTCAGGGGGTCTTCCAAGAGAGAGGGAGCTTTTGTGAGGAAAACTTCTAGTGAGAGAGAATTGTGTGTACAAGGGTTGAGGGTGAGGTCTCCTCTTGTAAAATTTCTTTTTCATAGTAAAGTTTGCATGCCCCGTGCAGGCGAGCCCTTTTGTGGCTGATCCACTTATTTTGATTGTTTTTCTTTTGTTTTGTTTCTTCTTTCTTCCTACTGCATCATGTGGTACTGAAAAGATCTTGGGATGTGGTGTCCTGGCCAGACATCCACCCAATAAGTGGTATCAGAGCAAGACGGTACAAAGATGTAGATTGCAGTGGTGGTGAGCAAGATTGAAGATGGAGAAGACAGGAACAATCAAGATGGAGATCAACAAGTTCGATGGTAAAAGCAATTTCTCCTTGTGGCAGGCAAGGGTGAAGGACGTGCTCATCCAACAAGGGTTGATCGATACTCTCTTGTGCGATGAGAAGTCGACCACCATAGAGGTGCGGGATTGGAAACGGCTACAGATGAGTGAGTACCATCCGCATGTACCTGGCAGATGAGGTGGTGATCCATGTGCTAAGCGAGACTTCTCCGACGGTGCTGTGGTTGAAGCTTGAGGAGTTGTACATGGCGAAGTCTCTCACCAACACTCTTTTCCTCTGGAGGTAGTTTTACCAACTGCGGATGACTGAGGGACAAAGCGTGCAGGAGCATTTGAGCCATTTCCAGAAGATCCTCACCGACCTTCTCAGCGTTGGCGAGAACATTGAGGAGAAGACCAGGGCACTGGTTTTGCTGGCGTCGCTTCCCCCTTCGTACGAGTCTTTGGTGATTACTCTTCTAGTGGGGAAGAGCACTATTAAGATGGACGAGGTCACCGCGGCGATACTCCAGAATGAGGTTCTCAGGAGGGAGAACCCAGTTTCGAGCTCAGGTGGCGGTAGCTCAGCTTTGGTAGCTTCTGGAAGAGCAGGAGGCGATAGACGGAGCGACAGGAGATCGTAACGAGGGCGATCTAAGTCTAGGAGGGACTTGAGCAAAATTAGGTGTTACCGGTGTGAGGAGTTGGGACATCTAGCCAGAGATTGCCCTCAACTTAAAAATCGGACGGTGGCTGCTGTAGCGATGGCCGACAGCGATTTAGATGGAGATGTCCTGAAGATATCTGATGAGGTATCTACTTCTTTCCAGTAGGGGATATTAGATTCTGCATGCCCCTATCATGTATGTTGCAGAGAGGAGCAGTTTGACTCCCTGGAGAACAGTGAGGGCACTGTATATCTGTCGGATGGATCGAGCTGTGCGATTAGAGGCATTGGGACGGTCAGCTGGAGGACACATGATGGTGCAGTGAGGAGATTGGGGGAGGTCCGATACATACCCAATTTCAGGCGGAATCTTATCTCACTTAGCAGACTGGATTCGAGAGGCTACAGGATGGTAGCTGGTGGAGGAATCCTGAGGGTGCTACGCGGCAATAGGATTGTGCTGGAGGGAAAGAAGGAGAGCAGAAAATATTATTACCTGACAAAGAGCCCAGTGCGAGGTGGAGCTTTGGGAGCTAGGTGGAGCCCAGAGCGAGGTGGAGCTCCAGGAGGTGGATCAGGCACGAGACAAGAGACTCGGGAGGACGAGAGGCGACGTCGCAAGGTGAGATTCCTATTGCCGCAGGACGATGCCCCGAGCAGGTCTCAGATCAGTAGGAGCATAGCATACGATGGAGATGGGATCGAGCAACTTGGCTCGACTCCCATGTTTGCCCATCCATGATCAGCAAGTGATTGCCCCAGGGCATGGGGGCGAGGAGATCCAGAAGCTCTCGGAGTTTGGAGGAGGCCGAATATCGAGTCGAGGTGGAGATTGTTAGGATTTGATGCCTCAAGATTCAGCTCATATTGAAATCACAATGAGGTTCGTGGTGAAAAACGGAGTCCAACGAGACCAAGATCACCCAAAACGGAGCTCGGATGGAGGAGATACGAGCTTTTGAAGTCGACACGAGATTCGAGACGGTGGAGGACCGCCGACGACCGGCGGCGGGCGGCAATGGCGCGCGGGATGCGCGACCCAGGCCCACGCAGGACATGCGACCCACGTGGGGGCGCGGCCCAGTCGGGCGCGCGCAGGCCCACGTGCGGGAGCGGGCCGGCCCAGGCGCGGCCTGCTGGCCCTTTGCCCCGATCCACCATGTACCGGGCGGTTCATGACTGGGCCTGTGGATCGCGTGGGTGTTTCCCATGCATTTCTCGTGGTCCACGGCACTATTCCATAGACCGGAGCACGATCTGAGGGCGTGGGTGGCTCCCGATCTTGATCCGACGGTCCAGGGGTTATCTGGCTTTGTTTAGGACTCCTAATCCTTCTCTAATCAAGTTTTAAGCCCTTTAAATAGGACTGATCAGTAATAGAGAGGGGTGTGGATCGATTTTTTTGCATCGTACGAAGCCCGTACGGAACCCAAGAGAAGAGAGAGGCGGAAGCGCTGAGAGAGAAGGAGCAGGAGGCTCCTGGACAGCGGTCGCCAGGCACTTCAAGGGTTCAGGGGGGTCTTCCAAGAGAGAGAGAGCTTTTGTGAGGGGAACTTCTAGTGAGAGAAAATTGGGTGTACAAGGGTTGAGGGTGAAGTCTCTTCTTGTAAAATTTTTTTTTCATAGTGAAGTTTGCATGCCCCGTGGAGGCGAGCCCTTTTGTGGCTGATCCACATATTTTGATTATTTTTCTTTTGTTTTGTTTCTTCTTTCTTCCTGCTGCATCGCGTGGTACTGAAAAGTTCTTGGGAGGTGGTGTCCTGGTCAGACATCAACCCAACAGTTCAGAGAGACGCCACACAAGGTCGGAAGCCGGAGAAGCCCTGGAAGGGTCGGTCTTTTACAAACTTTGGCCAGGGGGGATTTTATTATGGAAAAATTCAGTGCAGGGGTAAAATGATAATTTTAAAACTTTTTCAAAATCATGATTTTACAGTGAAAAAATATTAATTAATCTAATTAATTAACATAAATTTATCCTACACTAGGATCTAAATATGATATATAGCATGCATGCATTTAAATTTGAAATTCAAATTTAAACAATAAACACTTTATTGTAATGTGTTCAGAACACAATACCTTTATGCGGGTAGTAGATCGCCGCAATCAGATCACCGTCAGGAGATTCTGATCATCGTGATGCAGCCACATAGTGTGTTTGGCCTCTGTGGATCATCTACATGAAGCTCTCGATCTGATCGACTCCTCACGAGTGCTAGCTCGTTGTAGAGCCCTTTTGACGGTCGATGTTGATCGAACTCCTTCGATCGATGTCTGTCGATTCTTCGAATGCTTCGGATCATCAACAGACGTGCTTGAGAGGATGTTGAAGATCTTCCTGAGATTTTGTGGGCTCACGACACTCGTAGCTCACTTTCTCACTTTCCAAACCCCAGGCTAAAACTCTAGGGAACTCACCGAAAACCTTGCACCCACTTTTCTTTCTTTTCTCTCTTTTTCTCTTGGAAGGATATGGACTTTCTTCTCACGTACAAGACTTCTCATACCTCAGAATTTTTCTTCAAAAATCTTCTTCTTGCACACCCCACTCTTCTCCTCCTTTTATAACAACGTCAAACATCTTATCCAAAAGAAAGAATAAAGATGAGTAATTGCACATTTGAATTCAAATCAAATTTTGAATTCAAATGGACACTAACTCATCCCTTATCCACTAAAGGCATGAGGAGTGACTTAAATTGTGCATGGAGTGATTTCATGAGAAACCTTTTCTCATGTAATAAATAGGGCATAAAAAAAGGGATAAGGTGCAAAGATTGATTGCTCATTCAAATTCAAACTTTATTTTGAATTTGAATGGCCAACCAATCATCCTTATCCATTCATTTGGCACATTAAAGTGGGGTGTGGAGAGGGCTTGACGTGAAGAAAAAATTTATGAGAAGTTCCTTCTCATGAATTCAAATGGGTGCAATGGAAGTGAGGTGGCGCATGGAGATTGGGTCAAGGTGGTTTAATTATTTAAACCAACCTAATTGAACCAAATAAGTTAGGTCCAATTAGACTAATTTAAATCCAACTTAATTAGGCTTAATTAGGCTCAATAAAATCTTAATCAAATCAGGAATTGACTAAGTCCAACCCCTGATCAAATCAGGGACCAAACCATCTCGACGATTAGGTCAACTCTTAACCTAATCGGATCAAACCCAACTGAATCCAATTCAATTGGACTTGATCCAAAAATAATTACTCAATCAAATTAAGTTAATTAGTGATCAAATTACTAATTAAATCTCTCATAAATACTGAATCCAAATCCGATGGGCAATCGGGCATCAGAATTCATCGATATGTAACCCTGATCGAAAAGTTCTAACCAGTGGGACTCTTGACCTCGATACCCATAATGTGTGAAACTCATGATCAGAGAATCCTGATTCTCGATCACTGAGTCTCAAACATGTAGGATTCTACATTAGCCATCAGATCAGATAGGAACCTCTAATGTGTGTGACCCCGCAGGTTCGAACCTAAGCCGGTAGCACAGGAACCAATTCCTGTACTAATCGAAGTGACCATCTAGCAATGGTACCTGATGTCTGGATTGGTCGAAGAGTTGCAATCGCAACACTCAGAACCTACATGAATATGGTTACTGTATAATTCATCCTTTTGACTCCTGTGTTTAGGATGACTCAAGGTTAAACTGTCAACCCTGATCAGATCATCTGAATCATGCTCAACTCAAACAGTCCTGTGACTCCTCACAAGGACTACCCTGGCCAAGGTTTTGCTAAATTGAAACACGACTGTACACAGCTCCTAAACTAGAGTGGTCAATCCCATCTTGACACACGCACCGACAAGTCAAGTACTTGACTACACCCAGCAGCCTTCCATCACTGAATTAGAAATTCAGGTAGTCAAGTGCCTAAGTACAGTGAGTTGCTTGCAAGTCACCGTAGTGGTCTCAGGTCGGAGGGACATTTATATCCATATTCCATCGGAGCAAATCTTGACAGCAGAAATAGCTCCGGAGTTGGTCACGTTCAGTGCAGATGTACCCTTACATCTCATCTGTATGCCATACCAGTGTCTCCACACTCATTGGTTAAGAGAACAACCAATCTATATGGCACACAACGACCTATGCTTGATAAACGTTGTCGTCCTTGGTAACAACGTATCATTTGGTCGCGAACAGATTTAAGGACTAAACGATAAATCCTCCTTTGTTGAGTCTAAATAGTCCTAAGGACTTCACCATAACATAGGAGTTCATTAGAAGATAAAATATTTTGTGATGAAAAATACCAAAATAATTTTTATTAATTCATAATTCATGTACAAATATAAAAATGAGCACAACCGTCAACAGGCTGACGATTGGCTTTGGGACACTATTCCCAACAATCTCCCACTTGGCCTAAAGACAATCGGTGCAGTATCTAATACCCATCTTCGACTTGCAGTTGTCGAACTCCTTCACCGCAATGGCTTTAGTGAATGGGTCAGCCAGGTTGTCCTTCCCGTCGATCTTCTGAAGATCGACGTCACCTCGATCCATAATTTTTCGAATGAGATGGTAGCGGTGCAGAATATGCTTCGTCCGCTGGTGTGCCTTTGGTTCCTTCACCTAAGCAATGGCTCCAGGCTGTCACAGAAGAGCAGAACTGGATCAACAAGGGAGGGTGCTACTCCGAGCTCGGTGATGAATTTTCTCAGCCACACCGCTTCTTTGGCAGCATCTGATGCAGCGACATACTTTGCCTCGCAAACTGAATCAGCCACTGCGTGCTGCTTGGAACTTTTCTAGCAGATAGCCCCACCATTAAGGATAAAAATAAATTCCGACACACTTTTGCTGTCATCATGATCAGACTGAAAACTAGAGTCTGTAAATCCTATAAGTCTCAAGTTCGATTCACCATAAACAAGCCACTGGTCCTTAGTATTTCTTAAATACTTTAGGATGGTTTTAACAACCTTCTAGTGATTCTTCCCTGGATCAGATTGGTATCTACTCACTACCCCTAGTGAGTATGCTACATCTGATCGTGTACATGTCATGGCGTACATGATAGATCCCACTATCGAAGCATATGGAATCCTACCCATACGCTCTCTCTCTTGAGGTGTTGTCGGACAATCCCTCTTTGAGAGAGAAATTCCATGACCTATCGGAAGATAGCCTTTCTTGGAATTCTCCATGCTGAACCTCTTCAGCATAGTATCAATGTACGTGGACTGAGATAAACCAAGCAACCTTTTAGATCTATCCCTATAGATCCTCATCCCTAGGATGTAGGAAGCTTCTCCCAGATCCTTCATGGAGAACTGTGACGACAGTCAAATCTTTATTCCCTGTAATGCAGGGACATCATTCTCGATTAAGAGAATATCATCCACATACAATACAAGAAATACTACTACTGGATCATTAGCCCACTTATAAATGCAGGGCTCTTCTCCGTTCTTAACGAAGCCATACGTCTTGATCGTCTTATCAAAATGTATGTTCCAACTCGTGATGCCTGCTTAAGTCCATAAATGGACCTCTGTAGCCTGCACACCTTAGACTCATCTGTGGATGTGAATCCTTCAGGTTGTATCATATACACCTCTTCATCCAGCTCTCCGTTTAGGAAAGCTGTCTTCATATCTATCTGCTAGATTTCATAGTCCAGATGGACAGCTATCACAAGCATAATCTGAATGGATTTGAGCATTGCCACAGAAGAAAATGTCTCATCATAGTCTATACCATAACGTTGACGATATCCCTTGGCAACCAGATGGGCTTTATAGGTTTCCACCTTTCTGTCTGCACCTCTCTTCCTTTTGAAGACCCACTTACACCCTATGGGTTTTACTCCTTCGGATGGGTCAACCAATGTCCACACATCGTTGACCTTCATGGACTTCATTTCGGATTTTATGGCCTCCAGCTATTTCTCAGAGTCGGATCTTTGCATTGCATCCATGTAGATGATCGGATCCTCATCATTTTCATCAAGGTCGATAGGATCACCGTCTCAGATCAAGAAACCATAGTATCTGTCCGGTTGACATGGTACTCTACCAGATCGCCTTAAGGGTGCTTGAACAATGGGCTCCGGATCTGATCTAACCAAATTCAGTTCAGATTCAGCAACTTGTGTCGATTTTTTCACCTGCCGAACTTCGTCAAGTTCGATCTTAGGGGCAACAGTCCCTTCACCAAGGAACTCCTTTTCGAAAAAGATTTTCTTAAGACTGACAAACACTTTTTGCTCATCAGCTAGGTAGAAGTAATACCCTTTGGTTTCTTTTGGGTACCCTATAAAATTACACTTGTCAGACTTAGGTCCAAGCTTATCCGTAATTAAACGTTTAACATAAGCCGGACACCCCCAAACCCTAAGGTGCGAGAGTATTGGCTTACATCCTATCCATATCTCATATGGCATTTTGGTTACAGACTTACTCGAAACTCTATTTAGAAGGTAACAAGCTGATTTGAGCGCATATCCCCAGAGAAAGATCGGCAGACCAGCAAACCCCATCATGGATCGAACCATGTCCAACAAGGTCTGATTCCTCCTTTCAGATACACCATTATGTTGTGGTGTTTCAGGAGGAGTCCACTGAGAGAGAATCTCATTCTCTCCAAGATATGTCAGAAAATTATTGAAAAGGTATTCACCTCCTCAATCAGATCAAAAAATTTTAATACACTTTTCAGTTTGTTTTTCTACCTCATTTCAGAATAGTTTGAATATTTTAAACGACTCCGATTTATGCTTCATTAAATAGACATACCCATACCTCGATAGGTCGTCTGTAAAGGTTATGAAGTAGAAATATCCACCTCTTGCACTTGAGCTCATGGGTCCACATACATCAGAATGTACCAAACCCAAGAGTTCATTGGCTCTCTTACCTTTTTCAGTAAAAGGTGATTTGGTCATTTTACCAAGAAGACAGGACTCACAGGTTGGAAGTGATTCACAATCATCTACTTCAAGAATTTCTTCTTGAACCAACCTGTTTATCCTGTTCTTATTGATATGACCTAGCCTACAGTGCCAAAGGTAGACTTCTGACACATTATCTATTCTAGGGCGTTTACCGAAGGTTTGAACCACATTAACAGGTTGTGATAGAAAGTAAATTCTATTATTAAGTTGTCCAACAAATATTGTAACACCATTCAAAATGATATTGCAAATATTTCTTTTTATTAAAAATTGATAACCGTTCATGGCCAAAAGGCCTACAGAAATAATATTTAATAAAAAGCTTGGACAATAGTGACATTCACTCAGAATTATGTTTCGAGAATTGATTACAAGGTTCATGATTCCTAATGCTAGAAATGGAACTTTGCTTCCATCTCCAACGTTCAGGAATCTCTCGCCTTCATCAAATCTCCTACTGACTTGCAGACCCTGCATCGAATTGCAAATATGATAAGAGCTTCCGGTATCTAATACCCAGGCAGTAGTATCACAAATGAAAAAATTGCAAGGTGTTATCATATAAGTACCTTGCTTCTTCTTCGGCCTGTTCGGGTCCAGGGAAGCAATGTATAGAGGACAGTTCCTCTTCCAGTGCCCCTACTTCTTGCAAAAGAAGCACTCCGCCTAGCTCTGGTCAGGCTTGCGCTTCTTGATCTGACCCTGTGCAGACATCCCAGCATGCAGCTGCACCTTCTTATTCTTCTTCTTCTTGTTCTTGTTCTTCCCTTTCTTAAAGGGCCGACGACCAGAAGAAGACCCTCCCACAACATTCACCGACTCCTTATGGAGCTGGTGATCCTTCTCAAAGTTCTGCAGCAACCCCAACAAATCGTGGTAGTTCACTGCAGACTTTGTCATCCGAAAATGAGTAAGGAAGGGGAGGAAGGACTTGGGCAATGAATTAAGGATCGCATCCTTACCGAGCTGCTCATGCAGAGGAAAGCCCAGTTTAGTTAGGTGCTCAATCATTTCGATCATGTACAGTACATGATCAGTGACTGAGGCTCCATCCCTCATCCGAGCATTGAAAATGGCACAACTAGTTTTGTGCCTTTCAACATCGTCAGGCATGCTAAAGGAGTTGTTCAATATTTGAAGCATCTCCTGTGGCTGGGCATTCTCAAACCTGCGGCTGAACTCATCATTCATTGCCGCCAGCATAATGCACCGAACGGTGGTGCAGTCGTTGAGCCACTTCTGATAAGTGTCTCGGACCATCCCTCTAACGTTCGGGGCTGGCTCCTCAGGTGTCGGATCCGTTACTACATAAAGGATCCGCTCATGCTCAATGATGATTTTTAATTTTTGATACCAGCTATCAAAATTAGATCCCATGAGCTTGTCATTATCTAATAATGACCGGAGGGACAGGGTAGTGGCCATAGCTGCATAAAGAAAAACCAGACCTCTATTAGTACATAAATTATAAATATTAAAGATTTGGACTTTAGTCTAAAGTTTCTCCCAATATTTTTTACGAATTGGTAGCCTCAACCTCCAATTCGAGGAATTACTTTAATTACTTAGTGGGTACTAGAATCCACACAGACTACACACGAGCCCAACTTTGGTTAGTCAATCCATGTGCATCTATGGGTAGGTTCATAATCAGTTGTTTCTCTAAATAACTTTTAGTAATTGATTTTGCTTCAGAACCTAATCAATATGCTTTGGCCTCCACTGAAAAGATCTAGTTAGGTCCAACCATTAACATGATTTGATTTGGTGAATCGGACCAATAAATGATCAGGCCCGACTTTGACCGGCCAATCTGACCACCATCTGAAAGACTCAAACCAAATTATCATATTATGAATGATAATTCCATTAGTCAATAAGCACCAGGCCTTTGGGCCCCCAATGATTATTAAACTAATGGACTCATTATCACTCACTTAATGGGAGGCTATGACTTAGTTATCAATATAACTTAATCATTTTTAAGGACCTAATAATTTTTGAGGATTTTATTAAAGGATAGATGAGAAAAAAATATCCAGCCAATTTCAATCCTCCCACTGACTTCACCAAGTCAGATTAAAAAGGATTTAATTAAAGCTGGCATTAGGAGTACCTAAATCAGTCAAACTGATTTACCTAATGACATGGGTGAGCCCTAATTATCAAGTGATCTAATCAAAATCTAATTCACCAGGTTGGCCAGGTAAGTGAGATCAGTGGTGGGGATAAGGCATTAACTCATCAGAGATCGAATCATTGCGAGTAGCTCCCACTTAAAAACCACTGGTCAAACTGCCATACTTACCTTAGACACCAACGGGTTCATTAGTTTTAATTTGATCAACTTAGTAAATAGGGTTCCACCACATAGCCATGAATTAAGTCCATCTTGGTCTAGTTAAAGACATGGACCCATTCAACTACAACTATTGGAGCTGAGTCTAGAGTATCCTTGACCTAATCTAATTCAACTTTTGATTAGATTTGATCAATTACTCTAATTTAGTCTATTTCTTTAAGCTAACCTTAGGTCTAACCCAATTATGGACCTAATCCATCTAACCCATTGACCCACAAGTTTATGCAATTGTCTTAGGTCTTAATTCATAATTCTAGACCTACTAGACAACACTTAATTCTTTTAATTAAGTATTTAGGCTGATGGGTCAGTGTTTGGCATTTCGAAAATAATTTTTAAATTTGAAAGGTTTTATTTTTTGTTTACCAAATATGTTGACTCATTTTACAAATAGATCAGCATATTTCATAAATAGCAATCCTATTGCTAATTACATAACAGAAAATAACTCAATCAAAATAAATCATGAATATTTCTTTAGATCTAATCTAACACATTCATGATAAATTTCATAATTAAACCTTTACATCTTATTTCTTTTTGCTGCTTCATCTGCATGGGATATAATTGCAGCGGCACCCCTACCGCCATAGGAGACCCCATCGAATGGGAGGAGAGGACCTTTAAACCCTGCTTTTCTCCTATGACCGGACGGCCATGGCAACCAACCCAATTCGATTACTTACTATTTAGATCAAGTATATCTAAATATACCAATTTCAAAATTTAAATTTTAAATTTTAAATTTTAAATTTTAAATTTAAAATTTGGAATTTTAAATTTTGAATTTCAAATTTGAAATTTCAACCAAATTTCAAATTTTAAATTTCAAATTTTTAAATTTTGAATTTCAAATTTTAAAATTTAAAATTTAAATTTTGAATTTCAAATTTTTGAATTTTGAATTTCGAACAACTTTCAAAATTCAAAATTCAAATTTTAAATTTTAAATTTTTGAATTTTGAATTTTGAACAACTTTCAAAATTTAAATTTTAAATTTTAAATTTAAATTTTTAGATTATAACTTAATCTACGCATGCAAATATATATATCATATCTAAGAACCCGCTCTGATACCATTTGTGGAGAAATTCAGTACAGGGGTAAAATGGTAATTTTAAAACTTTTTCAAAATCATGATTTTACAGTGGAAAAATATTAATTAATCTAATTAATTAACATAAATTTATCCTACACTAGGATCTAAATATAATATATAGCATGCATGCATTTAAATTTAAAATTTAAATTTGAACAATAAACACTTTATTGTAATGTGTTCAGAACACAATACCTTTGTGCGAATAGTAGATCGCCGCAATCAGATCACCGTCGAAAGATTCTGATCATTGTGATGCAGCCACACAACGTGTCTGACCTCTGTGGATTATCCACACGAAGCTTCCGGTCTGATCGACTCCTCATGAGTGCTAGCTCGTTGTAGAGCCCTTTTGACGGCTGATGCTGATCGAACTCCTTCGATCGATGTCTATCGATTCTTTGAACACTTTGAATCATCAACAGATATACTTTAGAGGATGTTGAAGATCTCTCTGAGATTTTGTGGGCTCACGACACTCGTAGCTCACTTTCTCACTTCCCGAATCCCAGGCTAAAACTCTAGGGAACTCACCGGAAACCTTGCACCCACTTTTCTTTCTTTTCTTTCTTTTTCTCTTGAAAGGATATGGACTTCCTTCTCATGCACAAGACTTCTCACGCCTCAGAATTTTTCTTCAAAAATCTTCTTCTTGCACGCCCCACTCTTCTCCTCCTTTTATAACAACGTCAAACGTCTTATCCAAAAGAAAGGATAAAGATGAGTAATTGCACATTTGAATTCAAATCAAATTTTGAATTCAAATGACACCAACTCATCCCTTATCCACTAAAGATGTGAGGCGTGGCTTAAATTATGCATGGAGTGATTTCATGAGAAATCTTTTCTCATGTAATAAATAGGGCATAAAAAAAGGGATAAGGTGCAAAGATTGATTGTCCATTCAAATTCAAACTTTATTTTGAATTTGAATGGCCAACCAATCATCCTTATCCATTCATTTGGCACATTAAAGTGGGGCATGGAGAGGGCTTGGCATGAGAAAAAAATTCATGAGAAGTTTCTTCTCATGAATTCAAATGGGTGCAATGGAAGTGAGGTGGCGCATGGAGATTGGGTCAAGGTGGTTTAATTATTTAAACCAACCTAATTGAACCGAATAAGTTAGGTCCAATTAGACTAATTTAAACCCAACTTAATTAGGCTTAATTAGGCTCAATAAAATTCTAATCAAATCAAAAATTGACTAAGCCCAACTCCTGATCAAATCAGGGATCAAACCATCTCGACGATTAGGTCAACTCTTAACCTAATCGGGTCAAACCCAACTGAATCCAATTCAATTGGACTTGATCCAAAAATAATTACTCAATCAAATTGAGTTAATTAGTGATCAAATCACTAATTAAACCTCTCATAAATACTGAGTCCAAATCTGATGGGCAATCGGGCATCAGAATTCATTGATATGTAACCCTGATCGAAAAGTCCCAACCAGTGGGACTCTTGACCCCGGTACCCATAATGTGTGGAACTCGTGATCAGAGAATCCTGATTCTCGATCACTGAGTCTCAAACATGTAGGATTCTACATCAGCCATCAGATCAGATAGGAACCTCTAATGTGTGTGACCCCACAGGTTCGAACCTAAGCCGGTAGCACAGAAACCAATTCCTGTGCTAATCGAAGTGACCATCTAGCAATGGTATCTGACGTTCGGATAGGTCGAAGAGTCGCAATCACAACACTCAGAACCTACATGAATATGGTTACTATATAATTCATCCTTTTGACCCCTGTGTTTAGGATGACTCAGGGTTAAACTGTCAACCCTGATCAGATCATCCGAATCGTGCTCAACTCAAACAGTCCTATGACTCCTCACAAGGACTACCCTGGCCAAGGTTTTGCTAAATTGAAACACGACTGTACACAGCTCCTAAACTGGAGTGGTCAATCCCATCTTGACACATGCACCGACAAGTCAAGTACTTGACTACACCCAACAGCCTTCCGTCGCTGAATTAGAAATTCAGGTAGTTCAGTGCCTAAGTGCAGTGAGTTGCTTGCAAGTCACCATGGTGGTCTCAGGTCGGAGGGACATTTATACCCATATTCCATCGGAGCAAATCTTGACAGCAGAAATAGCTCCGGAGTTGGTCACGTTCAGTGCAGATGTACCCTTACATCTCACCTGTATGCCATACCAGTGTCTCCACACTCATTGGTTAAGAAGACAACCAACCTATATGGCACACAACGACCTATGCTTGATAAACATTATCGTCCTTGGTAACAACGTATCATTTGGTCGCGAACAGATTTAAGGACTAAATGATAAATGCTCCTTTGTCGAGTCTAAATAGTCCTAAGGACTTCACCACAACATAGGAGTTCATTAGAAGATGAAATATTTTATGATGAAAAATACCAAAATAATTTTTATTAATTCATAATTTATGTATAAATATAAAAATGAGCACAACCGTCAACAGGCTGACGATTGGCTTTGGGACACTATTCCCAATATTTATACCCAACACCAGTCTCCCTACTTCTGAGTTCGAATTTCGAATGAAGGAAGTACAGAGAATTTCTTACGATCGAAGTTGCTTCCCTCGATTTTCATGCTCGGTGGTTGCCAGATATTTTGACGTTCGGCATGCTGGTACTAGAGGCTTTTCGAAAAAAAATTCTTCTTTTTGGAATTTTCGTCAGAGCATGGCTCTAGGTACGATGCAATAATGACTTTGTCAGCTACCAGCCATTTTCAACAGTCTGTCAAGGTGAGTGGGATACGCAGCTAGTGCAGACCGGTTAGAGGAGATCCGTAATCATTATTGCGCCAGATCCTGGGGTCTATTTAAACACGTTCTCCTCCTTCAGGGGTCTCACTTTGCCTGAGATAATCTCTCGATTCTCCTCCTCTTCCCCGAGAGTTCCAGCTTCCTCTAGCATCCTTCTCGGCCTTAGACATCCTCCGGATCGACTTCTATCATCCTTACCATCTTCCTGCACTCTTGAGGCCGATCTAGGTTAGTTTCAGAACTCCTTGTCATTTTTCTATCCTTTCTTCTTCGTATTCTGTTCGTTTAGCTTCCTTGAGGGCCTGTTTGCTATTTTTCCTAATTTTTTTGAGATTTTATGGCTTCCATTTGATCCAAAATATCTTCTAATATCTCCTCTTCTAGCAGTTCTAGGAGTTCGTCAGCCCCAGTTCTCCAAAGTTCTGGTACCGTAGACGAACCCGTAGCTAGGATCGAACCTTGTCTGGCCTTTGCGTCGGACACCATCCCCGGCTCCTTGACTCTGGATGAACTCTCGCTGATAAGGATTCAGTATGGAGTTCCTCTGGAGTACGAGCTGAAGCTTTTCAGGCCAACTGACTGGGCTAGCGCCCCTCCTCCCGACCGCTTCTGTCTGTACCAGGAGGCCTTCCATGCCGGACTTCGACTTCCACTGCCGTCCTTTGTCGTTGCTCTCTTCCATTTTTTGAACATTTCTATAGCCTTCATCGTGCCGAACTCCTTCAGGTTTTTGATAGGATTTCTTTCTCTTTGTAGTTTAGCTGAAGTTCGGCCGATGCTTTCTTTGTTTAGGAATTTCTACACCTTCAAGCGTCATCCCTCGACAAAGGACTGGTGGTACTTCTCCCCTCAGTTCGGTAGAAAGGGGTTGCTGAAAGGCACCCCTTCTTCTATCCACAACTAGAAGGAGAGGTACTTCTATGTCCGATGTCCGACCTTGGAGCTAGGATTATCTCCTTGGGGCTCTCTGAGGGATTCCGTCCGTCGGGCTTCTAGCCTGAAAAGGGACGACCTCGAAGCCTCCAAAAAGCTCGAGGCCTATCGAGCCCCCCTCCTCCCTGAACTTCTGAAGGAACAACTTTTGTTCAACATCGGTCTGAGTCCTTTTAACCCTGCCGGTATCATTATTATATATATATATATATTTCTTTTCTTCTCCTTTCTCTTATTCCATCTCTAAGCTGTGTTGATTTTCTTTTATCGCAAACATGGACGCAAGCGTGGCTCGGAGGTTAGCCCAGGGTCTCAAGACCCACAAGAGGAAAGACGCCTCGACTTTGGGATCAGTGAAGAAAGCCAGGATAGAAAGGACAAGCTCGATTGTGCCTGCTCTAGTGGCCATCACCATCGAAGTTCCTTCCGATGTCGAACCCGAAGTCCCCCGAGCCCTTTCAAGGAGCCCCCCGATCGAGGATCCCGCTCCAGAGGCTCGTCCCGAGGGGGCATCCGAAGCCGAAGGGAGGAGGAGAAAGAAGACCCTGGCCCGGAGGAGCCACAGTCGTAAGGTTACCGTCGAGGGGGCCGGCGGCTCCGAGGAAGACCTGAGGGAAAATTTCTTCAACAACAGGGACTTAATAAAGAGGCTGGTCGAAGGGTGCATTCTGCTCGAGGTCGTCGAGAGGATTGTCCTAGCCGATCCCGAGCTGCGGGTCTGGGACTCTCTGAGATCTTTCCTTGAAGTAGGTTAACTCATCTTTTTCCTCCTTCCTGCTTCTTAATTTATTCTTCAGCCTTTATATTGACTCTCCGATCTTTCTTACAGATTGGGCACCAGCTTGTCGCCAACGTCGAGGCGGTGAAGATTGCCAAGAGGGAGGCAGCTCGTGCAGAGGAAGGTCGTCTGGTTGGGGCTACCTGCCTCGAGGAGAAGATCGTTGAGGTCCTAAGTCTCCAGGAGGCACTGGAGAAGGAGGGACAAATTTCACTGGTTGAAGCAAAATTTGAGTGCAGGGGTAAAATGGTAATTTTAAAACTTTTTCAAAATCACTATTTTACAGTAAAAATAATTAATTAATCTAATTAATTAATATATATTTATGCTACACTAGGATCTAAATATGATATACAGCATGCATGGATTTAAATTTGAAATTCAAATTTGAACAGTAAACAATT
Source organism: Elaeis guineensis (assembly GCF_000442705.2). NCBI lineage: Eukaryota > Viridiplantae > Streptophyta > Magnoliopsida > Arecales > Arecaceae > Elaeis > Elaeis guineensis. The sequence goes on along the minus strand of NC_025995.2, from coordinate 46,424,592 downwards.
ACTGTTTTGTGTTCAGAATACAATACCTTTGTGCGGGTAGTCGATCACCATAATCTGATCATCGTCGGGAGGCTCTGATCATCATAATGCAGCCACATAGTGTGTCTCACCTCTGCGGATCGTCCACACGAGGCTCTCGATCTGATCGGCTCCACACGAGTGCTAGCTCGTTGTAGAGCCCTTTTGACGGCCGATGCTGATCGAACTCCTTCGATCGATGTTTATCGATTCTATGGATGCTCTAGATCATCAACAAACATGCTTGAGAGATAGAAGATGCTCTCCCTTAAATTTGGTGAGCTCACGACACTCATAGCTCACTAACTCACTTCCCGAACCCCAGGCTGAAACCCTAGGGAACACACTGAAAATCCTACGCCCAATTTTCTTTCTTTTCTTTCTTTTTCTCTCGAAAATTTTAGACTTTCCACTCATGCACAAGAGTTTCTTACACCCCACTTTCTCTCTCAAAATTTTTTTATGCACGCCCCACCTCCCTATCTCTTTTAAAATAGTTCAAAACGTGTCTTATCCACGTGAGAGGATAAAGACAAGTGGTTATACATTTGAATTCAAATCAAATTTGAATTCAAACTAAAACCAACTCATCCCTATCCACTTGGGCATGAGAAGAGAAGGTGCGAGGCTACTTTGTGCATGGAAAGGTTTCATGAGAAACTCTTTCTCGTGTGAGATGTGGGGCACTAAAGTGGATAATGTCATGTAGGCGCAAGAGATAAGTTATCCATTCAAATTCAAACATTCTTTGAATTTGAATGGCTAACTAATCATCTTTATCCAAATATTGGTGCACAAGAGTGGGTGTGAGAAGGGCTTTGCGTGAGAGAAAATTCATGAGAAGTTTCTTCTCGTGAATTCAAATGGACGCAGAGATTTAAGGTGGTGCAGGGATTCAAATTCAAATGGTGGTTGATCTTAATTGAACCAACCTAATCAAAATAGGTTAAGCACAATTAGACTAAATTACATCTAACTTAATTAGGCTTAATTAGGCTCAATAAAATTCTAATCAAATCAAGAATTGACTAAGCCCAACCCCTGATCAAATCAGGGACCAAACCATCTTGACGATTAGGTCAACACTTAACCTAATCGGGTCACACCCAACTGAATCCAATTCAATTGGACTTGATCCAAAAATAATTACTCAATCAAATTGAGTTAATTAGCGATCAAATTATTAATTAAACCTCTCATAAATATTGAGTCCAAATCCGATGGATAATCGGGTATCAAAGTCCATCAATATGAAACCTTGATCGAAGAGTCCCAAACCAGTGGGACTCTTGACTTCGGTATCCAAAATGTGTGGGACTCATGATCAGAGAATCTTGATTCTTGATCACAAAGTTCCAAACATATAGGACTCATAGTCCACAAATATTAGGACTCTTCATCAGCCATTAGATCAGATAGGAACCTCTAATGTGTGTGATCCCGCAGGTTCGAACCTAAGCCAGTAGCACAGGAACCAATTCCTGTACTAATCGAAGTGACCATCTAGCAATGGTACCCAACATCCAAATAGGTCGAATAGTCGCAATCGCAACACTCAGAACCTACGTGAATATGGTTACTGTATAATTCATCCCTTTTGACCCCTGTGTTTAAGATGACTCAGGGTTAAACTGTCAACCCTGATTAGATCATCCGAGTCATGCTCAACTCAATCAGTCCTGTGACTCCTCACTAGGACTACACTGGTCAAGGTTTTGCTAAATTGAAATATGACTGTACACAGCTCCTGAACTGGAGTGGTCAATCCCATCTTGACACATGCACCGACAAGTCAAGTACTTGACTACACCCAGCAGCCTTCCGTCACTGAATTAGAAATTTAGGTAGTCCAATGCCTAAGTACAGTGAGTTTCTTGCAAGTCACTGTGGCGGTCTCAGGTCGGAGGGATAGTTATACCTATATCCCATCGGAGTAAATCTTGACAGCAGAAAAAGCTCCAGAGTCGGTCACGTTCAGTGCAGATGTACCCTTATATCTCACCTGTATGCCATACCAGTGTCTCCACACTCTTTAATTAAGAGGACAACCAACCTATATGGTACACAACGACCTATGCTCGATAAACATTATTGTCCTTGGTAACAACGTATCATTTGATCGCGAACAGGTTTAAGGACTAAACGACAAATCCTCCTTTGTCGAGTCTAAATAGTCCTAAGGACTTCACCACAACACAGGAGTTCATTAGAAGATGATAATTTATGATGAAAAATATTAAAATAATTTTTATTTATTTATAATTTATGTACTAATACAACAAAGAGCACAACCGTCAACAGACTGACGATTGGCTTTGGAACACTATTCCCAATAGAGGAAGGTCGCCTGGTTGGGGCCGCCCACCTCGAGGAGAAGATCGTCGAGGTCCTAAGTCTCTGGGAGGCACTGGAGAAGGAGGGACAAACCTCATCCAATCTGAGGACCATCTTGGAGGAGGAGAGAGGGAAGGCTGAGGCCGAGGTCTCCGCATTGAAGGCACAGGTTTCTGAATTGAAGGTGCAGGTTTCTGAACTGAAAGCGTGGATCCCATCCCTGGTCTCGGAGGCAAGGGCCCGAGCAGTGGAGGAGTTCAAAGCCTCCTTCGAGATGGAGGATCTAAAGGTCCAGATCGGCCAGGATGCCTTCATCAAGGGTTTCAAACTTTGCCAAGAGAAGGTGGCTGGGAGGTTTTTCGAATTGGATCTCGGCTTCCTGAACGAGGCATCCGATGATGAAGTCGGACCATCCAAAGTCGTTGCCGGTCCTCCCCCAGTCGGGACCTCATCGGCCGCCACAGCTACCACTGATGATCTTTCGAGAACGTCGAGCCCCTCTACTTCTGCCCCAGAGGTCAGAACCTCTAGCTTTGTATTTTTTCTTTGGGATGAATTTTCTTCATTCTCTTGTACTTGAAAACTATTTAATCAATGAAATCAGATTCTTCTTTACAAAGGGCCTCCTCTTTTTTTTTTTTTTTCTGTATTCTTTTCCTTCTCTTTTATCTTCTTGTACTAATCTGAGTCGTGGTGCTCTTGTCTCCTAATGACAGTGCCCTGCCGAAGCTCTCCCCCTGCCACAGGAGATTCCTCTGAAGTCGACGATCCGAGACCTCAGAAGGGAAGTTCGTCAGTTGACGAAAAAATCCAAGAAGCTGGAAGATGAACTTCATTGGTTGAGGAAGAGCCATTCGGAAGTCACTGCGGAGGCTGTTCGTCTTCAGGACCTCCACAAAAAGGGGCTCATGGAATTCATCCGGAAGAAGGCCGACTTCGTTATGGAGCTCGAGGAACTCCGGAAACATGCCAGCGATCGATCTTGGGCTCAGACTTTCAAGATCAGCTCCTTTGAAGTCGAACTGGCGACCGCACGGAAGAAGATCGGCCAGTTGGAAGGGAGCTCATCCTGGCTCACAGTCCAAGCCGACCGCGATCGAGACTGGTCGCAGAAGCTCTCCGACCTTCAAAAGCAGCTGCAGGATGCTGAGGCGAACTACGACGCCTATCGAGTCGGCTGGAGCGGGCAAGTAGAGGACTACCAAAAGAAGCTCCAGACGACGACCGACGAAGTTGCCCGCCTTCGGAGGCAGCTATCTGAGAGAGCCCAGCTCGCCTCTGCACAAGGTTTTGACGAGCTCCACTCCTTGAGGGGGACCATGGCAGAATTGTCCGTGGCCCTTGGGCGGGAGGAGGCTGAACTGCAGCAACTGAAGATTCAGTTGGTCCACGAGCAGCAAGCGGTCAAAGATGCCGAGGCGGAGTCCGAGGTCCTGAGGAAGAGGCTTCAAGAGTCAGAGGATGAGAGCTGGTGGTTCTACCAGATGTACCGAGATATGCTACTGAGAAAGATAGAACTAGAGGAAGAAGTTGAAAACTTACGGCAATCCCTAATAAGGACTAAGATCGAGAGCTCGAAGTCGGAAGAAGCCGGGCTTCCTTAGAGCTCCTTTCTTCTCTTTTTTATGTATTCCTTTTCTTTTTCTCTGGTCGTTTCCCTTTTTGTTTTTGGCCTTCAGGACTTTGTAATGTGTACTTCACCAATGAAATGAAAATGAAGTTGTCTATTACCTTGTCCATTTTGGTGTTGAGTTATCGTTTACCGAACTTCTTTTATCTTTCATCCTGTTCGACATCGATGTTGTTTGAAGATTCCTGATCATTGCTGTGTTGATTCACCCTTAGGGACTGGAGAGTTTTGACAAGGGTTTTCTTCCTCATTGAGATGAGGTCCTTTGTACCTTTGATGTAGTTCATTTTTCACTTATCGCTGGCGTAGTTCGTCGTTTTCTCTTTTTATCTTTCCTTTTCTTCTGTGTTCGAGTGAGGGCCTTCCCTCTGCTCTTGATGGGGTTGTAAGAGTGTAGAGGGGCCACTGAGGAGGCTTTCCTCCTTGTTAGATCTTGATCGATCGAGCCTTTGTTTGTGTCAGGATGAGGTTCTCCTCTTATTCTTGATGGTCCGTTTCAGCTCATGTTAGGACGAGGTTCTCCTTCTGTTCCTAACAGGGTTGTGGGGGCATGCAAGGGCCGCTGCCAGGGCCTCTCCCCCCATCCGATCTTTAAGTAATCGAGCCTTTGACTTTGCTCATGTTAGGATGAGGTTCTCCTCCTGTTCCTAACAAGGCTGTGGGGGCACATAAGGGCCGTTGCAAGGGCCTCTCCCCCCGTCCGGTCTTTAAGAGATCGGGCCTTCAACTTTGCTCATGTTAGGATGAGGTTCTCCTCCTGTTCCTAACAAGGCTGTGGGGACACATAAGGGCCATTGCAAGGGCCTCTCCCCCCATCCGGTCTTTAAAAAACTGGGTCTTCATCTTTGCTCATGTTAGGACGAGGTTCTCCTCCTGTTCCTAACAAGGCTGTGGGGGCACATAAGGGCCGTTGCAAGGGCCTCTCCCCCCATCCGATCTTTAAGAAATCGAGCCTTCGACTTTACTCATGTTAGGATGAGGTTCTCCTCCTGTTCCTAACAAGACTGTGGAGGCACATAAGGGCTATTGCAGGAGCCTCTCCCTTTGTCCGATCTTTAAGAAATCGAGCCTTCGTCTTTGCTCATGTTAGGACGAGGTTCTCCTCCTGTTCCTAACAAGGCTGTGGAGGCACATAAGGGCCATTGCAAGGACCTCTCCTCCCATCCGATCTTTAAGAAATCGAGCCTTCGTCTTTGCTCATATTAGGACGAGGTTCTCTTCCTGTTCCTAACAAGACTGTGGGGGCACATAAGGGCCGTTGCAAGGGCCTCTCCCCCCATCCGGTCTTTAAGAAATCGGACTTTCATCTTTGCTCATGTTAGGATGAGGTTCTCCTCCTGTTCCTAACATGCTTAATTTCGTTTGTATGGGGGAGTTACTTTCTATCGTTATAAGCTTATGCTAAAAGAAAAAATATGCGAATATGAAAGAAATTTTTATTTAGGGCAAAGTTGTTAGTAATACATTCATAGATTTTTCAAACCCTATAGCCACGGAAGGTCTGCTCCCCATCGGGGTCCTTCTGAGATGGAGTTGATAATCCCAATCGGGGGCCGATCTTCAGGTTGCTCTTCCCTCCTTGGTGGCTCTGGCTGCGGCAGGGCCCTAGGCCAGTCTTCCCTACCTTCAGATCAACGTCGAATGAATCTGTCGAGCCGACCTCACCTGATGAGCTCCTCGATTTCATCTCAGAGCTGAATGCATTCTTCCGTGTTGTGGTCGTGGTTGCGGTGATAGAGGCAGAATTTGTTCGGGTTGCACTTTCTGGGGTGCGAGCGCATCCTTTCTGGCCTTGGCAGCTGCTCCCTAACCTCCATCAGCACTTGAGTTTTTGATGTGTTGAGAGGGGCGTAACTGTGGAATCTTCTAGAGGGAGAGCTCTGCCGAACTTTGCGGTCCGGGCTTCTCTGCTTACGAGCTCGGGGAGGAGTTTGAACATGCTTGTGTCTGAGAGGAGTTCGAGAATGCGGCCGAGCTTCACTCGGCCCTTTTTGAACTGCGGGCTTGCTTGAGTCTCCCACCTGCCACTCCTTCGCGGTCTCCTCGTCCTTCATCTTGAAGGCTTCTTCTGCTCGGGCGTATCCTTCGGCCCGAGCCAGTAAATCAGCAAAGTCCCTGGGATACTTCTTTTTCAAGGAAAACAAAAGATCATTCTTCTGAAGACCGCCCTTCAGGGCAGCCATTGCGACTGATTGGTCCAAGTTTCGGACCTCCAATGCGGCGACGTTGAAACGGTTGACGTAAGTTCAGATGGATTCCCCCTCCCTTTGCTTGATGTTGATGAGGGACTCCGAGCCTCTCCGGGGACGTCGGTTGCTAACAAAATGAGCCACAAACTGGTGGCTTATCTGGTCAAAGGAGAAGATGGTATCTGGCTTCAACACTGAGTACCAGTTCCTTGCTGCTCCCTTCAGAGTGGATGGAAAAGCTCAGCACAGGATGGCATTTGGCGTGCCATGGAGCAGCATCATTGTCCGAAAGGCCTCCAGGTGGTAAACCGGATCCGAGGTCCCGTCGTAGCTTTCGAATTGAGGGAGCTTGAAGTTTGGCGGGATCGATTCCTGCATGATCATTTGAGAGAAAGGAGGGTCAGTGTAGATGTCCTCACCATAAGTAGGGGGAGCATGGCAGAGCTCTTCGATCCGTCGGTTCATCTCCTGGAGCCTTCGATCCAGGAGGTCCTCTCGACTGCGAGTCTCGAGGGTCTTCTGGTAGAGTGGAGGTAGGGATCCTCCGGGAGTGGAATCGTGATCAGATCGGGGGCTCTCCACCCTCGGATTCCCCTTGCCGGGGAAGACAGGATGGCTGGCCCAAGTGGCCCACCCCACTGTCGGATCTTGGAGCTCCGACGATGCTCTTTCCAACTGCACTGACACCTGCGGCTGTTGCTGCTGCTGCTGCATGGCCTGCACTGCTTCAGTGAGGCCTCTGACCTACTGAACCAGTAGGTCGAACTACTCCATACCGACCACCGTTGTCGGAGGAGGAGGA
>NC_025995.2:46410119-46412619 GCF_000442705.2 Elaeis guineensis | reverse complement strand
GGTTTGCACAGCTGAAGTTGCCCCCTTTAATCTTGTGCGCGGCCGCCCTCAGATATTTTGGCATTAAATATGCGTGTGCTGGAGTCTTTTCGAATCGGGGTGATACGAAGGGACCCTTCGATATTTCCGTTGGTACGCTGGCCCAGGTATGGTGTAGTAATGGCTCTGTCAGCCGTCAGTCGCTTTTAGCTACCTGCCATAGTGAGTGGGACACATGTCGAGCACGGGCCGGTCTGGGAGGATTCGCGATCATTATGGCGCCGGATCTTAGGGTCTATTTAAACCCGTCCTTCCGCCTTTAGGGGCCCTATTCCGCTTGAGAGTTCTATCAGTATCTGCCCTTTCTTCGAGAGTCCCGATTCTCTTGGCATCTTCTTGGGCCATAGGCGTTCTTCGAGTCATCCCTGTCCTCGCCTCTCTGCATCCCTCAGAGCGATCTAGGTTAGTCCCAGAACCTTCGTTTTTCTTCCCGCCATTTAGGGGCCTTTTCTTTGCGATTTTTTTCTGTCGTATTCCTTTGAGTTAGTCTCCTGTGACCTCTCATCCTTTGTCCCATCCATTTTTTTTGAGATCTTTAGGGTCTTCATTTGGGAGGTATTCGAAATATCTTCCGGTACTTTCGCTTCCAGCGGTTCCGGGAGTTCTTCCACCTCAACCCCCCAGGTCCCCCATTATGTAGATGAACCCGCATCTGGGGTGGGGCCCCGCCCGATTTTTGCGCACTGTAGCAATTGAAGATCCAACTGGCATACGAGCAGCAGGCCGTCACGGACGCGGAGGTGGAATCTGAGATCCTGAGAAAGAGGCGTCGAGAGGCGGAGATCGAAAGCCAACGACTTCGTCGGGCGCTCCAGGATGCGCTGCTGAAAAAGAGAGAGCTAGAAGAAGAAGTTGAGAATCTGAGGCAGTCCTGGATAAGGGGTGGAGCAGATAATTCTAGGTCGGAAGGAGCAGAGCTTCCCTAGGGCTCTTTTTGGCCTTCTGTCTTTTCATGTATGCATTTTTCCTTTTGTTGTTTTGTCTCGCTTTTGTCGTTTTACTTTTCTTCCTTTGGCCTTCTGGGCTTCGTGGTGTATATTTCGCAAATGGAATGAAATGAGAATTTTGTGTTACCTCGTCTGCGTATTGTATTAAATTGTCGTCCGTCGAACTTCTCTTGTCGTTCGACTTGTCCGACATTGACGTCGTTTGGAGGTGCCCAGTCGTCGATACGCTGATTTACTTTCCTCGTCGTCCATGGCCGTAGGCTCGAGCTTGGTGGTCCGATCTCCGTATTACCCCGAAGGTGTCGCTGTTTTCTTGACCTGTGTCGAGAGCCCTTTTAGAGGCCGGGGGTGCCTGGTAGGAACTTCCCATCTTTGTTAAGACGAGGTTCCTTATGTCTTTGGCGTAGTTTGTCCTTCATCAGTTTTTGATGTAGTTCGTCACTTTCCTTTTTAATTTCTCCCCTCCTTTCGGAGTGAGGGTCCTCCCCTTGCCTTTTGCGAGGTTGCGTAGAAGTGTAGAGTTACCGCTGAGGGGCCTTTCCCCTTCATCCGATCTTGTTGGGTGGCCGGGTTTCGTCACCGTCAGGATGAGGTTCTCCTTCCGTTCCTGACGTAGTCGATCTCAGCTCAGGTTAGGATGAGGTTTTCTCCTGTTTCCAACGGGGCCGCGGGGGCACATTAGGGCCATCGCAAGGGCCTCTCCCCCTATCTGGTCTAAAAGAACCAGGCCTTCGACTTTGCTCATGTTAGGACGAGATTCTCCTCCTGTTCCTGACATGGCTGTGGGGGCGCATTAGGGTGTTGTAAGGCCTCTCCCCCTATCCGATCTAAAAGAACCGAGCCTTTGACTTTGCTCATGTCAGGACGAGGTTCTCCTCCTGTTTCTGACATGGCTGTGGGGGCGCATTCGGGCGTTGTAAGGTCTCTCCCCCCATCCGGTCTAAAAGAATCGGACCTTTGACTTTGCTCATGCCAGGACGAGATTCTCCTCCTGTTCCTGACATGACTGTGGGGGCGCATTCGGGCGTTGTAAGGCCTCTCCCCCCATCCGGTCTAAAAGAATCGGGCCTTCATTTTATTTATGTTAGGATGAGGTTCTCCTCCTGTTCCTAACATGACCTTGTTTTTACTGTTTGAAGGGGTTATCCCCAGTCGTAACAAATCCATGCCAAATGGGAAGAACATACAAAGTCGAAAGGAATTTAGATTCAGGGCAAAGTCGTAAGTGATACATTTACAGGTTTCCCGAGTTCCATGATCGTGGAAGGTCTGCTCCTCCTTGAGGCCCTCCTATGATGGAGTCGATTGTCCCGATTGGAGGCCGATCCCCAGGCTGCTCCTCCCTCCTTGGCGTTCAGGTTGCGACAGATTCCTTGGCCGATCTTCTCTACCCTCAGGCCGACGTCGGATGAACCTGTCGAGTCGACCTCACCGGATGAGCTCCTCGATCTCATCTCGAAGCTGGATGCATTCCTCCGTGTCGTGGCCGTGGTCATGGTGGTAGGACAGAACTG
>NC_025995.2:46317683-46405183 GCF_000442705.2 Elaeis guineensis | reverse complement strand
TACTTTGAAGATAATGCTGGAGTAATTGCCGAAAAGTGGGCTGGAAGAAGAAGTCAGGTACTTAAAGTAATCCTTGACGATGGTCGGAACCGAGAGTTTGAAGTTTGATGAAGCCGAGCTTCCTTAGAACTTTTCTCCTCTTTTTTTTTTTTCATGTATTCTTTTTCTTCTCTTGTCATTTCTCTTTTTATTTTTGGCCTTCAAGGCTTTGTAATGTGTACTTCACTAATGAAATGAAAATGAAATTGTCTATTACCTTGTCCATTCTTGTATTAAATGGTTGATTACCGAACTTCCTTTGTCTTCCATCTCGTTTGGCGTCGGCGTAATTTGTAATTCTTCGTCTGTTCTTGCTTCGAGTCATCATTTACCGAACTTCTTTTGTCTTTCATCCTGTTCGACGTCGACGTTGTTTGAAGATTCCTGGTCGTCGCTGTGCTGATTCGCCCCTAGGGACTGGAGATTTTCGACAAGGGTTTTCTTCCTCGCTGAGATGAGGTCCCTTGAGTCTCGACCTTCAAAGGCTTCATAATGCACACTTTACTAATGAAATGAAAAGGAATTTTTCTCGTTATCTCATCTATTCTTGCTTTGAGTCGTTGTTTACCGAGTTTCTTTTGTCTTTCGTCTTGTTCGACGTCGACGTTGTTTGAAGATTTTTGGTCGTCGCTATATTGATTCGCCCTTAGGGATTGGAGATTTTCGATAAGGATTTTCTTTCTCATTGAGACGAGGTCCCTTGTGCCTTTGATGTAGTTCATTTTTCATCTATCGCTAGCGTAGTTCGTCGCTTTCTCTTTTCATCTCTCTTTTTCTTCTATGTTCGAGGAGGGTCTTCCCTCTACTCTTGACAGGGTTGTGAGAGTGTAGAGGAGCCGTTGAGGAGGCTTTCCTCCTTGTCCAGTCTTGATCGATCGAGCCTTTGTTTGTGTCAGGACAAGATTCTCCTCTTATTTCCGACAGTCAGTTTCAGCTCATGTTAGGACGAGGTTCTCCTCCTATTCCTAACAAGGCTATGGGGGCACGCAAGGGCCGTTGCGAGGGCCTCTTACCCCATCTGATCTTTAAGTAATCGGGCCTTCAACTTTGCTCATGTTAGGATGAGGTTCTCCTTCCGTTCCTAATAAGGCTGTGGGGGCACATAAGGGCCGTTGCAAGGGCCTCTCCTCCCATTCGGTCTTTAAAAAATCGGGCCTTCGACTTTGCTCATGTTAGGACGAGGTTCTCCTCCTGTTCCTAACAAGGCTGTGGGGGCGCATAAGGGCCGTTGCAAGGGCCTCTCCCCCCATCCGGTCTTTAAGAAATCGGGCCTTTGACTTTGCTCATGTTAGGACGAGGTTCTCCTCCTATTCCTAACAAGGCTGTGGGTGGACATTAGGACCGTTGCAAGGGCCTCTCCCCCCATCCGATCTTTAAGAAATCGGACCTTCGACTTTGCTCATGTTAGGATGAGGTTCTCCTCCTGTTCCTAACAAGCTTAATTTTGATTGTATGGGAGAGTTACTCTCTATCATTGTAAACTCATACTAAAAGAAAAATATGCAAGTATAAAACTTTTATTTAAGGCCAAGCTATTGGTAATACATTCGCAGATTTTCTGAATTTCATGGTCGCGGAAGCTCTGCTCCTTCGAGCTCTTTTAGATAGTATGTTCCGGGCCGGACCACCTCCTTAACTTCATACGGGCCTTCCCAATTTGGGGCAAATTTTCTTTGATTCTGAGGTTGTGAGATAGCGGCTCGTCGTAGTACCAGGTCCCCCACTCTGAAGACTTTGCTTTTGACCCGAGAATTGTAGTAGCGGGCTACTTTCTGCTTATAGGCCGCCATCCGAACTTGAGCCCTTTCCCATTTTTCTTCTAACAAGTCGAGGTTGGCCTTGAGATCCTGCGGGTTGCACCGCTCGTCGAATGCCACAACTTGCACCGACGGAAGCTTGAGTTCAATCGGGATCACGGTTTCTATCCCGAAAGCTAGGGCGAAGGGGGTCTCCCCTGTGGGCAATCTCTGAGTAGTTCGGTATGCCCATAACACATGATAAACCTCGTCTGCCCAAGTTTCCTTTGTCTTTTCAAGTCTCACCTTGATACCTTGCAACAGAGTCCTGTTAGTCACTTCGGCCTCGTCATTTGCCTGCGGATGGGCTACCGAAGTGAAGTTATGGGAGATATTCAGGTCCTCACAAAATTCGACAAACTTTGCCCCAGCGAATTGCCGCCCATTATCAGTAATGAGAGTTTTGGGTAAGCCAAACTTACAAATAATTAACTTTAGATGAAGTCCTGCACTTTAGCTTCTGTGATTTTTGCCAAAGGTTCAGCTTCGACCCACTTGGTGAAATAGTCTATTGCCACCAGGAGGAACTTCCGCTGCCCGGATGCCATGAAAAAAGGTCCGAGGATATCCATCCCCCATTGCACAAATGGCCATGGGGCACTCAATGGTGTCAGTTCGGAGGCAGGTTGCCTTTGTACACTCGCATATCTTTGACATCGGTTGCATCTTCTGACATATTCGATGGAGTCGTGGTACATGGTAGGCCAGTAATAGCCTTGACGGAGCAGCTTGTGAGATAAAGATCTGACCCCCAGGTGACTTCCACAGACTTTCTCATGACCTCTCTCAAGGTGAAGTCGGCTTCAGAAGGCCGGAGATATTTCAGGAGGGGCAAAGAGCATGACCTCTTGTATAGCTTGCCTTCATAAAGGATATATCGGGAGGCCTGGTTCTTAAGCTTACGAGCTTCTTTTGCTTCAGGAGGAAGGACCCCATCCTTGAGGTATGCAACCAGTGGATCGATCCAACTGGGTTCATGACTGATCTCCATCATAGACTGTGATTCTTCCGTGCTTGGGCACCTTAGAACTTCGAAGAAGACTTCCTTAGGCAGTTCAGTCGAAGCCAGTGTAGCCAGCTTGGAGAGAAGGTCAGCCCTGGTATTTTCTGCTCTTGGGATTTGCTTGATGTCGAAGCTGCTGAAGGTAGGGATGATCTCCTTTACCTTTTCGAGATACTTGGCCATACTGTCCTCCCGAGCTTCATAATTTCTATTGATCTGTCCCACTACTAATTGAGAGTCACTGTAGGCTTGAAGCCGATCTACTTCCAATTCTTTGGCAACCTTTAGTCCTGTAATCAGAGCTTCATATTCTGCTCCGTTATTTATCGCAGGAAACTCGAAGCGCAGTGCATACTCCGTGATAATTCCATCAGGATTGACCAAGATCAGGCCCGCACCCATGCCTGACATGTTGGAGGAACCGTCCATGTAGAGGACCCAAAAACCATCAAGGAGATCAGCTTTTTCTTCAGGAGAGTTCGACCGGAGCCCTGGGTCATCGGCTCCATCTCGTCCAAGCTCAGCCTCCTCCGGGATAGTGCATTCCACCATGAAGTCTGCTAGTATCTGAGCTTTTATTACCGACCGAGGTCGATAGTTGATGTCGAACTCCAATTCTATGAGATAGAGTTTTAGAAATCCAAAACTCTTTCAATTTTGCACCGAATTTATCCAAATTTTTTTTGGAATTTTCATGGCTTTTAGGGTTTACATTGTGCACCCTTTTCTGTTGATCCATCCACAAAATATGAAGGAGGTGCTCAAGAGTTGGGCGTCCCTTTACTTGCCATGTTTGGATAAGCCTTGACTAGGTGTTTGACCTAGACAAGGACTCTATCATATCTCTCTATATAAGATGAGTTTATTCGTGAAATTTTAAGAGGAGATAGTTTTTTGAGAGACCTTTCTGCCATCCAAAAATCAAAGAGAAATACCTTTAGGTCGTGGAGATATAAAAGACGCAAGTTTGGGTGTCTAGAGAGAAAAACGTGAAGAAGAAGAGGGTCTTCTTCTAGGGTTTTTATTTTCATATCTTTCCTCCTTCCATCTTGAGTTTCTTGAGAGTGTCTCAGATCTGAAACTCCTCCTTCTACTTTCCATCTTTGGAAGAGTCCAAATTAAGAAGAAGGAGGCACCTGATCAACCATCAAAGAAGGATCAGCGCAGTACTAGCATACTGTGCTGATTTCCTGAAGCAGGACTTCTGATCGAGATTCGTGGGCTCGTGTGGACGACTCCTAGAGGCCGGACGCGTGTGCGGCTTGCAACATCATCCTTAAGCCTCGATCAGCGAGGTTAGAGCGTCTAACTTGCAAGGTAATAGATCTGATCTATTATTTAATACATACATTAGATGTAGCTAGTATAGAAACATGTTGATATGATCAACATGTAATTCATACTATATTTATATATATTTTAATTTTTGATTTAATGCTATGTAATAATCATGTAATAGGATCTTAGATCTAGGGATTTTCTGATCTTAGAAAATAAATTTTGATTTATTTTAGTCTTCCGCTGTATGATCTTGAAAAAGTTTCAAGATCTAACCCTGAAACCCTAGATCTGGTTCCTTCAACCCCTACCGCCATAGGAGACCCCATCGAATGGGAGGAGAGGGCCTTTAAACCCTGCTTTTCTCCTATGATCGGACGGCCATAGCAACCAACCCAATTCGATTACTTGCTATTTGGATCAAGTATATCTAAATATACCAATTTCAAAATTTAAATTTCAAATTTCAAATTTTAAATTTTAAATTTTGAATTTTAAATTTCAAACAAATTTCAAATTTCAAATTTTTGAATTTTAAATTTCAAATTTTAAATTTTAAATTTTGAATTTCAAATTTGAAATTTCAACCAAATTTTAAATTTTAAATTTTAAATTTCAAATTTTTAAATTTTAAATTTTGAATTTCAAATTTCAAAATTCAAATTTCAAATTTTGAATTTTAACTTTTTGAATTTTGAATTTCGAACAACTTTCAAAATTCAAATTTTAAATTTTGAATTTCTAATTTTAAATTTAAACTTTTAGATTACAACTTAATCTACGCATGCAAATATATATATCATATCTAAGAACCCGCTCTGATACCATTTATGGGGAAAATTCAGTGCACGGGTAAAATGATAATTTTAAAACTTTTTCAAAATTATGATTTTACAGTGAAAAAATATTAATTAATCTAATTAATTAATATAAATTTATCCTATACTAGGATCTAAATATGATATATAGCATGTGTTTATTTAAATTTAAAATTTAAATTCGAACAGTAAATACTTTATTGTAATGTGTTCAGAACACAATACCTTTGTGCGGGTAGTAGATCGCCGCAATCTGATCACCGTCGAGAGAGTCTGATCATCATGATGCAGTCACACGATGTGTTTGGCCTCTGTGGATCATCCACACGAAGCTCCCAGTCTGATAGACTCCTCACGAGTGCTAGCTCGTTGTAGAGCCCATTTGACGGCGGATGCTGATCGAACTTCTTCGATCGATGTCTATCGATTCTTTGGACACTCTGGATCATTAACAGACATACTTGAGAGGATGTTAAAGATCTTCTTGAGATTTTGTGGGCTCACGACACTCATAGCTCACTTTCTCACTTTCCAAACCCCAGGTTAAAACTCTAGGGAATTCACCGAAAACCTTGCACCCACTTTTCTTTCTTTTCTTTCTTTTTCTCTTGGAAGGATATGGACTTTCTTCTTACGCACAAGACTTCTCACGCCCCAAAATTTTTCTTCAAAAAAATTCTTCTTGCACGCCCCACTCTTCTCCTCCTTTTATAACAACATCAAACGTCTTATCCAAAAGAAAGGATAAAGATGAGTAATTGCATATTTGAATTCAAATCAAATTTTGAATTCAAATGGACACCAACTCATCCCTTATCCACTAAAAGTGTGAGGTGTGGCTTAAATTGTGCATGGAGTGATTTCATGAGAAACCTTTTCTCATGTAATAAATAGGGCGTAAAAAAAGGGATAAGGTGCAAAGATTGATTGCCCATTCAAATTCAAACTTTATTTTGAATTTGAATGGCCAACCAATCATCCTTATCCATTCAATTGGCACATTAAAGTGGGGCATGGAGGGGGCTTGGCGTGAGAAAAAAATTCATGAGAAGTTCCTTCTCATGAATTCAAATGGGTGCAATGGAAGTGAGGTGGCGCATGGAGAATGGGTCAAGGTGGTTTAATTATTTAAACCAACCTAATTGAATCAAATAAGTTAGGTCCAATTAGATTAATTTAAATTCAACTAAATTAGACTTAATTAGGCTTAATAAAATCCTAATCAAATTAGAAATTGATTAAGCCCAACACCTGATCAAATCAGGGACCAAACCATCTCGATGATTAGGTCAACTCTTAACCTAATCGGGTCAAACCCAACTGAATCCAATTCAATTGGACTTGATCCAAAAATAATTACTCAATCAAATTGAGTTAATTAGTGATCAAATCACTAATTAAACCTCTCATAAATACTGAGTCCAAATCCGATGGGCAATCAGGCATCAGAATTCATCGATATGTAACCCTGATCGAAAAGTCCCAACCAGTGGGACTCTTGACCCGGTACCCATAATGTGTGGAACTCGTGATCAGAGAATCCTGATTCTCGATCACTGAGTCTCAAACATGTAGGATTCTGCATCAGCCATCAGATCAGATAGGAACTTCTAATGTGTGTGACCCCACAGGTTCGAACCTAAGCTGGTAGCATAGGAACCAATTCCTATACTAATCGAAGTGACCATCTAGCAATGGTACCCGACGTTCGGATAGGTCGAAGAGTCGCAATCACAACACTCAGAACCTACATGAATATGGTTACTGTATAATTCATCCTTTTGACCCCTGTGTTTAGGATGACTCAGGGTTAGACTGTCAACCCTGATCAGATCATCCGAATCGTGCTCAACTCAAACAGTCCTGTGACTCCTCACAAGGACTACCCTGGCCAAGGTTTTGTTAAATTAAAACATGACTGTACACAGCTCCTAAATTGGAGTGGTCAATCCCATCTTGACACATGCACCGACAAGTTAAGTACTTCAGTACACCCAGCAGCCTTCCGTCACTGAATTAAAAATTCAGGTAGTCCAGTGCCTAAGTGCAGTGAGTTGCTTGCAAGTCACTGTGGCAGTCTCAGGTCGGAGGGATATTTATACCCATATTCCATCGGAGCAAATCTTGACAGCAAAAATATCTCCGGAGTCGGTCACGTTCAGTGCAGATGTACCCTTACATCTCACCTATATGCCATACCAGTGTCTCCACACTCATTGGTTAAGAGGACAACCAACCTATATGGTACACAACGACCTATGCTTGATAAATATTGTCATCCTTGGTAACAACGTATCATTTGGTCGTGAACAGATTTAAGGACTAAACGACAAATTCTCCTTTGTCGAGTCTAAATAGTCCTAAGGACTTCACCACAACATAGGAGTTCATTAGAAGATGAAACATTTTGTGATGAAAAATATCAAAATAATTTTTATTAATTTATAATTCATATACAAATACAAAAATGAGTACAACCATCAACAGGCTGACGATTGGCTTTAGGACACTATTCCCAACACCCACAACCCCGCTAAGAGCAGAGGAAAAATCCTCGCCTAAAGGGAAAACCCTCGTCCAAATAGAAAGAAAAAGGGAGTTAAGAAGGGAAAGCGACGAACTACACTAGCGATAAGTGAAAAATAAACTGTGTCGAAGACACGAGGGACCTCGTCTCAATGAGGAAGGATATTTCTATCAAAAATCCTCAATCGCTAAGAGGAAACTCAACACAGGTCGAGGAGAAATAGATAAAAGAAGTTCGATAAACAATAACTCAATACAAGAATGGACAAGGTAATGGAAAATTTTCTTTTCATTTTATTGGTGAAGTGTACATTACAAAGCCTTGAAGGCCAAAAAAGAGAAACGACAAGAAAAGAAAAAGAATACATGGAAGGATGAAAGATAAAAAAAAAAGGGCTCTAAGGATGCTCAGCTTCTTCCGACTTCGAGCTCTCGGTTTCGGTCCTTATTAAGCATTCCCTTAAGTTTTTGACTTCTTCCTCTAGTTCTATCTTTCTCAACAGCATCTCCCTGTACATCTGGTGGAACCACCGGCTTTCGCCCTCCGACTTCCGAAGCCTCTTCCTCAGGAACTCGGACTCCGCCTCGGTATCTTTGACCGCCTGTTGCTCATGGACCAGCTGAACCTTCAGCCACTGCAGTTCGGCCTCCTCCCACCCAAGGGCCACAAACAGTTCTGCCATGGTCCCCCTCAAGGAGCAAAGCTCGTCGGAGCCTTGTGCAAAGGCAGGTTGGACTCTCTCAGACAGCTGCCTCTAAAGGTGAGCAACTTCATCGGTCGCCATCTGGAGCTTCCTTCGGTAGTCCTCTACCTATCCGCACCAGCCGACCCGATAGGCGTTGTAATTCACCTCAGCATCCTGCAGCTGCTTTTGAAGGTCGGAGAATTTGATTAACCAGTCTCGATCGCGTTCGGCCTGAGTGGCGAGCCAAGATGAGCTCCCTTCCAACTGGCTGATTTTTTCTCATGCAGCTGCCAGCTCAACTTTAAGAGAGCTGATCTTGAAAGTCTGAGTCCAAGATCGGTTGTTGGCGCATTTTTGGAGTTCCTCAAGCTCTGCTACGAAGTCGGCCTTCCTTCGGGTGTATTCCATGAAACCCTTCTTGTGGAGGTCCTGAAAGCGAGTAGCCTCCGCAGTGACCTCTGAATGGCTCTTCCTCAGTCGGTGAAGTTCATCTTCCAGCTTCTTAGATTTCTTCATCAATTGACGAACTTTCCTTCTGAGGTCTCGAATCGTCTACTTCAAAAGAATCTCCTGTGGCAGGGGAAGGGCTTCGGCAAGGCACTGTCGTTGGGAGACAAGAGCACCACGACTCAAATTAGTGCAAGAAGACAAAAGAGAAGGAAAAGAATGCAGAAGAAAAAAAAAGGAGGCTCTCTATAAAGAAGAATCCGATTTCATTGATTTAATAATTTTTAAGTACAAGAGAACGAAGAAAAATCACCACAAAAGAAAAATATAAAACTAGAGGTTTCGGACCTCTGAGGCAGAAGTGAAGGGGCTCGGTGCCCCCGGAAGGTCGGTAGCGGCAGCTGCAGCGGTCGAAGAGGTCCCGACTGGAGGAGGACAGGCAGTGGCTTCAGAAGGTCCGGCTTCATCGTTGGACGCCTCATCTAGGAAGCCGAGGTCCAGCTCGAGAAACTTTTCGACCACCTTCTCTTGGCAGAGTTCGAAACCTTTGATGAAGACGTCCTGGCCGAACTGGACCTGTAGATCCTCCATCTCGGAGGAGGCCTTGAACTCCTCCACTGCTCGGGCCTCTGCCTCCGAGACCAGAGATGGGATCCACGCCTTCAGCTCGAAAACCTACACCTTCAGTTCGGAGACCTCGGCCTCTGCCTTCTTTCTCTCCTCCTCCAGGGCGGTCCTCAGATCGGACGAGGTTTGTCCCTTCTTTTGTAGTGCCTCCTGGAGACTTATGACCTCGGCGATCTTCTCCTCGAGGTGGGTGGCCTCAACCAGGCGACCCTCCTCCACCCGAGCTGCCTCCCTCTTGACGATCTTCACCGCCTCGATGTTGGCGACAAGCTGGTGTCCGATCTATGAGAGAGGCCGAGGAGTCAATATAAAAGCTAAGGAGTAAATTAAGTAAAGAAGCAAGAAGGAGAAAAAAGTGAATTAACCTACCTTGAGAAAAGACCCCAGAGAGTCCCAGACCCGTAGCTCAGGATCAGCAAGGACGATCCTCTGGACGACCTTGGGCAGAATGCACCCTTCGACCAGCCTCTTTATTAAATCCCTATTATTGAAGGGATTTTCCTCTAGGTCTTCCTCGGAGCCGCCGGCCCCTTCGACAGTAGCCTTGTGGCTGCGGCTCTTGCGGGCCAGGGTCTTCTTTCTCCTCCTCCCTTCGGCCCCGGATGCCCCCTCGGGACGAGCCTCCGGAGCGGGATCCTCGGTCGGGGGGCTCCTTGTAGAGGCTCGAGGGACTTCGGGTTTGACGTTGGAAGGGATGTCGACAGCAATGGCCATCTGAGCAGGCATGGTCGAGCTTGTCTCTTCTGTCCTAACTCTCTTCGCCAACCCCGAAGTTGAGGCACCTTTTCTCTTGTGGGTCTTGAGACCCTGGGCTAACCTTCGAGCCATGCCTGCATCCATGTCTGCAATAAAAGAAGAT
The DNA here is from genome assembly GCF_000442705.2 of Elaeis guineensis. Classification (NCBI taxonomy): domain Eukaryota; kingdom Viridiplantae; phylum Streptophyta; class Magnoliopsida; order Arecales; family Arecaceae; genus Elaeis; species Elaeis guineensis. The sequence goes on along the minus strand of NC_025995.2, from coordinate 46,395,104 downwards.
CAGCATGGCTCAGAGATAGAATAAGAGAAAGGAAAAGCAGGCAAAAAAAATAAAAAAAAAATAATGGTACCGGTAGGGTTAAGAGGACTCAGCCGATGTTGAACAAGAGTTGTTCTTTTAGAAGTTCAGGGAGGAGGGGGGCTTGATAGGCCTCGAGCTTTTTGGAGGCTTCGAGGTCGTCCCTTTCCAGGATAGAAGCCCGATGGACGGAATCCCTCAGAGAGCCCCAAGGGGTAATTCCAGCTCCAAGGTCGGGCATCGGACATAGAAGAACCTCTCCTTTCAGTTGTGGATAGAAGAGGGGGCACCTTTCAGCAACCCCTTTCTACCGAACTGGGGGAAGAAATACCACCAGTCTTTTGCCGAAGGATGACGCTTGAAGGTGTAGAAATTTTTGAACAGAGAAAGGGTTGGCTGGACTTCGACTAGGCGACAGAGGGAAAGAAATCCTATCAGAAATCTAAAGGAGTTTGGTGTTACAAAAACTAAAGAAATATTTAGAAAGTGGAAGAGAGCGATGACAAAGGGCGGAAGTCGAAGTCGAAGTCCGACGTGGAAAGCCTCTTGGTATAAACAGAAGCAGTCGGGGGGAGGAGCGCTGACCCGGCCAGTTGGCCCGGGAAGCTCTAGCTCGTACTCTGGAGGAATTCCGTACTGAATCCTAATCAGTGAGAGTTTCTCTGAAGTCAGAGAGCAGGGGATGGTGTCTGGTACAAAGATCGGATGAGGTTCATCTACAAAACTGAGGTTTTCGAGAGCTGGGACGGACGAACTCCTAGAACTATTAGAGAAAGAAGTGCTGGAGGACATTATGGATCGAGCAAAAACCCTAAAAATCTCAAAAAATTTGGAAAAAATAAGAGATGGGGCACTTGCAAAAAACTGAACAGGTGGAATGTAATAGAAGAAAAATGGAAGAAGAACAGCAAAAGAAAAAGCGAAGAAGGGAGTTCTGGAACTAACCTAGACTGGTTCGAGAAGTGTAGAGATGCAGAGAAGGGGACCGATTCGAAGAACGCCTAAGACCGAAAGGGATGGAGCTCTCGAGGAAGAAGAAGAAGGGCACCAACCAGAGGCAAAGTGAAATTCCTGAAAGGGGGGAGCGGGTTTAAATAGGCCACAGGGCCCGACGCAGTAATGATTGCGGATCTCCTCTGGCCGACCTACACTCACTGCGTGTCCCACTCACCATGACAGACTGCTGAAAATAGCTGACAGCTGATAAAATCATTATTGTACTGTACCAAGAGCCACGATCCAGTAGGAATTCCAAAAAAATCTTTTCGGATCGCCTTGATTTGAAAAGACTCCAGCACCAACGCACCAAATGCCAAAATATCTGGAAACCACCGAGTGCGAAAATCAAGGGAGACAACTTCAGCTGTAAAAATTTTTCTGTACTTCCTTCATTCGAAACCCGAACTCAGAAGTAGGGGGACTGGTGTTGGGTATAAAATACCCCCAAGCCAAAGTTTGCAAAAGGCCGACCCTTCCAAGGCTTTACCGGCTTCCGACCTTGTGTGACGTCTTTCTGAACTCCCTCGACCATTCGGACTTCTCTGACAATGAGCTTCTCCATTCATCTACCGGGCTGCTCTAAAGGCTCTCTGTGCTTCGCCATCAGCCTACCTTCTATAGTGATCAACTATTCTTCGAATCCCTTCCAGACTTTTTCTGGCCACGGACGACCCTACTCCGAACTTCTTCCAGACTTTGTCAATATCCGAGCTTCTTCGACAATGAGATTTCTACAGTAACCAGACTCCATCCAAGTTTTTATGATGGTCGACCGCCTTCCGAATTCCACCCGAGCTCCTGCAAGAGCCAAACTTCTACAGCAAGCAGTCTACTCTGAACTCCTACAGCAGGCGGTCTACTTCGAGTATCTACTCCAGATCCCTAGCGAGCTTCTACAATGGGACAGCCTTCATCGGCCAGGTCACTACTTCGAGCTTCCACGACAACTGATCTTCGATCGAGCTTCTACAATAAGCGGCCTCCTTTCAGCCTTCTACAAGAACCAGACTCTGTTCGAACTTCCATAGCGGATGGATTTTGGATGAGCTTCTACGACAGACGGGCTCCAGCAGCTAGATTTCTACAACGGTCGATCACCTCCAGTGTCTGCCGAACCTCCCCAGCCATCAACCTTCGATAGCGTTAGCCGAGCTTCAACAATGCCATCCAGACTTCCACAAGATCCCCAGACTCCTCCAGCAGACGAACCTCCCCAACGCCATCCGAAGTCCACCGCCGGCCGACCCTCTGTCAGATTCTTCATGAAACTGGACTTCTCCGACAGAAAATCCCCGTCTGAACTTCTATAGCAGATGGTTCCTGCCTGCAGCATCAGTGCTCTAGGCACCCAACAACAGTAGACCCCTCACAACCTCGAAAACATCCGAGCTTCTCCTAGATCGACGAGATAGAGAGCCATTCCACTCTATCAGACATCCCAACCGAGCTTCAGTCGACAAATCCAAACTCTCTGGCAAGTCACGACAATGGCCACTACCCTACTCCACTCTCTGTAATGGATTCCGCGTGGCTCCACCACTTTCTGGAAGTCGTGACAATGGACACCACTCCATTCTCCATAACAAACTCCACCTGGCCCTGAACGGCCCCTGACGCCACCACTCTCCGTAACAAACTCGCGTGGCTCTGAACGGCCCACTACCAAGCGGTTACAGACGTCACTGTCAATCAGTTACGCTCTTCGTCTATAAAAAGGGATCCCTAGATATGTTCTTCTCTAAGCTCTAAACTCTATCTCGAAACTCTGCTAAAATTTCCATTCGAGCACTCTATTTCTGTTGAAGCAGAGTACTGACTTGAGCATCGGAGGATCTTGCCGGAGCACCCCCAACTCCGGTTTAGACTTCCCTTGCAGGTCCTGACGGCGGCCGTGGTCATCTCAACTCCAGCTTCTCCGGCTTCGATGGAATTCTGCACCAACAGTATTTTTATCAAATTTCATATCTTCTAGGTAGTTATGATATGCTACTAAATATCAATCTTAACTTGTAGGTTCTTCAATTAGAAGGTTTTCTAATTGCTGTATTTGGGACAACATGAATTGAACCTTAATCGGTTAAAAAAGGGTCTAATCAAATTACGTTAAGATGCACCTGGACCTACTGCTTGCTAGAAGTGGAGCTCAATGGGTCACACACATAAGAAAATTGATCAAAGAGTTGATTTGATAAAATTGATTGGACCAATTGATCCAATTGGTTAGCCGATAAGCATGCTAGCACATGTGGCTAACTCTAGCTCCTACTTTTGGATCCAATTCGATTTGAATCCAATTTAATTTTTGAACCAAATTAATTGAATATTAATTTGGGTTAACCTTTGATATGGGCAGCTATTAGATGGTGCCACATGGCCCCTATTGGCATTGGAATGATAGGTCCAAGGGGCAATGGACTTTATCTACAATTGGTGCACAATATGATGGACGCTGGTTTATCTTGGCATGGAAGGATCTATAGGGTCCTTCTGGAATGAATTTAAGACCCATGTAGAAGTTGATCCAGCCATCTATTAGTCGAGCATATGTTTCATAGCATGTGATGGCATGATATGGCATGGAGAAGGGAAAAGCCAAGGCACGCATGTAGAATTTTTTGAAGAGACGCCTAAGAGTCCTTCTACTTTAAGGCAGAAGGAGGTGCTTCTCTAGGGATTTCAGGTATAAATTTAAATTAGATGAGCTTCTCCTTGTCATGTGGCAAAATTAGAGAAGTTTTTATTTCATTTGGGATGCCAATTGCATCTCTTTATGGGCACGCGTGTGGGAAAGGCTGTGGATCGACATATCATCCCAAAGAGACTTTCTGTTTTAAGGCTCTCATTTTTATGATATGCTCTTTTGTTGGGGTGGTTGGGATGTATGTAGAGTTGCTTCTAGCACCCCCTCTTCAACTATAAAAAGGGGATGGCAGATGGGAGAAAGGCATTCAAAATAATTCAACCTCTCTTAAGACAAGAACTCTTCTCCCTCTCTTCCTTACATTCTTAGTCATTTAGGACAAGCCTTCCTAGCCTAATACAAGTTCAATTAAGATTAGGATAAGGATCTAAAGGGTTCTAAAAGGCTAGCTAAAAAGCTAAGAAGAGGTTCAAGTCTGGTCTGAAATGTGGGTCGACCAAATCGAGTCAAGGTGAACTCGAGTTCGACGTTCGGGTTTGGAAGGAGCATTGCTTTGAACCAAGTCCTATGTAGATTACTATTGGAGGGTGAACTCTTGGGCACCTCATGAAAATTGATCATCACCAAATTAGAGTTTATTAGGTATGCTTTTTATTATTTCTTATAAGATTATGCTTTGATTGCTATTATCAAGGTGTCCTAGGTATTAGGTTTTTGGTGCGCTAAGATATTTTGAATAAAAATTTTAAATACCAAGATATTCCACTACACCACTAAAACCCAAGTATGTGTATCTTATGAGATACAAATTTGAAACCTTTGAAAAGTTCAAAAAATTCAAAAATGAAGTAAAAAAGCAAACTAAAAAATCCTTAAGGATTCTTCGATCAGATCAAGGAGGTGAATACCTTAGTGAAAAATTTCTAAGTTATCTTAAGAAAAATAGCATAGTCTCACGATAGACTCCATCTGGAATGCCTCAGCTCAACAAGATTTTAGAACAAAGAAATCAAATCTTATTGGATATTGTTTGGTCTATAATGAGCTTCACTAACCTTTCTTTATTTTTTTGGAGACATAGTTTACTTACCACTAATTATCTATTGAATAGAATTTCCTCTAAAATGATTTCTACCATACCATATAAGTATGGTATAGTAATAAATCAAGTCTTGATCATATCAGAATTTGGGGATGTTCGGTCCATATCAAAAAACTATAGGTGGGTAAGTTAGAGGCTAGGTCTATGAAAACTCATTTCATAGAGTATCCTTAAGAGTTTTTAGGATATTATTTCTACTTTTCAGAGGATCACAATGTGATTGTAAACCAACATGCTATCTTTCTTGAAAAATAGTTTATCCGAGATGGAAGTAGTGGGAGGCAGCTTAGGCTTAAAGAGAAAGTCTCTGAAGAGCAATGAGTCTCAGAAGCTGTGGAACCTATTCAAGCTGAGCCAATACACACACCTCCCCCTCCACCTTGTAGATCTAGTAGGATTTTCTGTCCTCCTAAAAGATACTTAGGTATCATCATAGAGAATATAGAGAAAATATTTCTCATCGAAAATGAGATACATGGAGATGACCCCAAGATCTATAGTGAGGTGATATCAGACATTGACTCTAAGAAATAGTTAGAGGTTATGAAATCAGAGATTGACTCAATGCACTCAAATCAAGTCTGGACCTTAGTGGTGTTAGAAAATTGGATAGGATGCATGTATAGATTTTAAAACTTTTTAATCATAGCAGAAAAATAATCGAGTTAAATTCTTTAATCCCACATGCATTAGATCTCATCTAATCCTACCCAAGCCTCGGAGTAAAGACATACATATAATCTAAAAAATAAAATAAGGATGAGATCAAATCTCAAAACCTTTATGCAGGTAGAAATTCATCATTACCGATGATCTCAGGTTCGAAGGTCCTTGCACTGCACACTTGTCCAGCCTCTACAGGTATCCATTGGGATCAACCTTGACTCCTTCTTCTCATGTTAGTTCTTTCTTCTCCAAGAAAGATTTATGCTTTTCTAAACTTTGATCAACGAAGAATCTCGACTATAACTTCAACCTTTGAAATGCAACCTCGTTCTCCTCGTTTCTTGCTGTAGAAGAAGACCTCCTCACCTCTTGACATGTAGAAGGATGGGATGCCTAACTCTTGGGTGTTGGAAAGAGAAGAGAGAGGATGTGGCATGGAGAAGGGAGAGGAGTTTTTGTTTCATAAAATTTTATTCTTCAAACCCTAAGAGACTGTCTTTTTAAATAGATCCTTCCTTGATCCAAATCAGGAACCAATTAACTTAAAAAGGTATGTTCTTATCTCATAAAGATTTCTACCTTTTTAATCTAATTTTTTTCATTAAAATCAGACTTAATTGGTAGGACATCAGCCTCTTATGGTAAGTATATGGGGCACCCCAGTCAGATAAGGCAGTCTGAATGGGTGCCCCTTGTAATATAAGGCAGTTGGCGTCCCATTTAGGGTTTCCATGCATAAGAGAGGGGGCGTAGCCCCTCTCTCTCTCCTTCAATGCCAATACAAGAGAGAGGGTGGGCCGCTCTCTCTTTCTTATGCCATCTAAAGGGGTGGCGCCCCTTTGTCCTGCCAAAAAGGAGGATTGGGCCATCCCTTCTTTCCAATAATTCCACACATACTATGAGGGGATAATGAGAAGATAATAAGGAGATAATTTAGCCAACTCATTGACTTAATCAAATCCTCTTGGGCTCACAATTAGGTGCCCAGCTAAACCCAAATGGATTTAGGTTAGGTTTTGTTGGGTATAAAATACCCCCCAACCGAAGTTTGTAAAAGACCGACCCATCCAGGGCTTCTCTAGCTTCCGATCTTGTATGGCGTCTCTCTGAACCCCCCCGGACCGTTTGAGCTTCAGGACTTCTCCGACAATGAGCTTCTCCATCCATCTACCGTGTCGCTCCAAAGGCTCTCTAGGCCTCACTGTCAGCCAACCTCCTACGGTGATCAACTATTCTCCGAACTCCTTCTGGACTTCGTCAATATTCGAGAATCTTCGACAACGAGGTTTCTATAGTAATCGGACTCCATCCGAGTTTCTACGGCAGTCGACCGTCATCAAAATTCTAACCGAGCTCCTATGAGAGCTGAACTTCTACTATGAGTGATCTACTTCAAACTTCTACTACGAGTGATCTACTTCAAACTTCTACTACGAGTGGTCTACTCCGAACTCCTACTACAAGCGATCTACTCCGAACTTCTACTACGAGCGGTCTACTCCGAACTCCTACTACGAGCGGTCTGCTCCGAACTTTTACTACGAGCGGTCTACTCCTAACTCCTACTACGAGCAGTCTGCTCCAAACTTCTACTACAAGCGGTCTACTCTGGACTCCTACTATGAGCGGTCTGCTCTGAACTTCTACTACGAGGGGTCTACTCCGAACTCCTACCACGAGTGGTCTACTCTGAACTTCTACTATGAGCGATCTACTCTGGATCTCCACTGTAAGCAAATTCCATTCGAGCCCCTACTGTCAACACATCTCTTCCGAACTTCCATTACAGGTAGACTTCAGTCGAGCTTCTTTGTAGCCGAATCCCAAGCAAGCTTCTACAGTGGGACAGAACCCACCGGCTAGATCGCTACTCCGAGCTCCCACGACAATCGATCTTCAATCGAGCTTCTACAATAAGCGGTCTTCTTTCAGCCTTCTACATGAACCAGACTTCGACCGAACTTCCATAGCGGATGGATATCGGACAAGCTTCTACGACAGACGAACTCCGACAGCTGGATTCTTATAACGATCGATCACCTCCGACGTCTGCCGAACCTCCCCAGCACCATCCGAAGTCCATCACCGACCGACCCTCCACCAGATCCTTCATGAAACCGAACTTCTCTGACGGATCATCTTCAGACGAGCTTCCACATCAGGCGAATCCCAGATGGACTTCTCTAGCAATCAGACTTCTACCGGGCTTCACCAATGAAAAGTCCTCATCCGAGCTTCTACCGTAGATGACTCCCACCTGTAGTATCAGCACCTAAGGTATCTGACAACAGTAGACTCGTCAGCAGCTTCAGAGACATCCGAGCTTCTCCCAGATCGATGGGATAGAGAGCCATTCCACTCCATCAGATGTCCCAACCGAGCTCCAGCCGACAGATCTGAACTCTCTGGCAAGTCACGACAATGGCCACTACCCTACTCCACTCTCTGCAATGAATTCTATGTGGCTCCACTACTCTCTGGCAAGTCGCGACAATGGACACCACTCTACTCTCCGTAACAAACTCCACGTGGCCCTGAACGACCCCTGGTGCCACTACTCTCCGTAACAAACTCCAGACGACTCTGAACAGCCCACTACCAGGTGGTTACAGACATTGCTGTCAATCAATTATGCCTCCGTCTATAAAAAGGGATCCCCAGATATGTTCTTCTCTAAGCTAAAAAACTCTAAGCTCAAAACTCTATCTCAAAACTCTGCTAAAATTTCCACTCGAGCACTCCATTTCTGTTGAAGCAGAGTACTGACTTGAACATCAGAGGGTCTTGTCGGAGCACCCCCAACTCCGGTTTAGACTTCCCTTGCAGGTCCCGATGGCGGCCGCAGTCATCTCGACTCCAGCAACTTTGGCTTCGGTGGAATTCTGCACCAACAAAATTGGCACTAGAGGAAGGGCCCTGTGTCTTCGCAGTACCCTTGTTCTTGAAGGAGTGCTCAACGAAACTGCCTCCAGTCATCTTCTCCGATGTCCTCCTCTCCTTCTCCTATTAGATCTCTACCTGATGCCTCCTCGAAAGGCATCCACCAGACGATTCACGACCTCCGTGGCCAAATCTCAGGCTCCGACCTCACCTCCAGTTTCCCAGGCTTCTCCTCCTCCTCCGGCAACGGTGGTCGACATAGAGCAGTTCGACTTGTTGGTTCAGCAGGTCAGAGGTCTCACTGAAGCAGTGCAGGCTATGCAGCAGCAGCAGCAACAGCCGCAGGTGTCAGTGCGGTTGGAAAGAGCGTCGTCGGAGCTCCAAGGTCCGACAGTAGGGCGGGCCACTTGGGCCAGTCGTCCTGTCTTCTCCGACAAGGAGAATCCGAGGGTGGGGAGCCCCCGGTCTGATCACGATTCCACTCCCAGAGGATCCCTACCTCTACTCTACCAGAAGACCCTCGAGACTCGTAGTCGAGAGGACCTCCTGGATCGAAGGCTCCAGGAGATGAACCGGCAGATTGAAGTGCTCCGCCATGCTCCCTCTACTTATGGTGAGGACATCTACACTGACCCTCCTTTCTCTCAAATGATCATGTAGGAACCGATCCCGCCAAACTTCAAGCTCCCCTAATTTGAAAGCTACGACGGGACCTCAGATCCGGTTGACCACCTGGAGGCCTTCCGGACGATGATGCTGCTCCATGGCACGCCAGACGCCATCCTGTGCCGAGCTTTCCCATCCACTCTAAAGGGAGCAGCGAGGAACTGGTACTCAGCTTTGAAGCCAGGTACCATCTTCTCCTTTGACCAGATGAGCCACCAGTTTGTGGCTCATTTTGTTAGCAGTCGATGTCCCCGAAGAGGCTCGAAGTCCCTCATCAACATCAAGCAGAGGGAGGGGGAATCCATCTGAGCTTACGTCAACCGTTTCAACATCGCCGCGTTGGAGGTCCGGAACTTGGACTAATCGATCGTGATGGCCGCCCTGAAGGACAGTCTTCAAAAGAACGATCTTTTATTTTTCCTGAAAAAGAAGTATCCCAGGGACTTTGCTGATTTGCTGGCTCAGGCTGAAGGATATGCTCGAGCAGAAGAAGCCTTCAAGATGAAGGACGAGGAGACCGTGAAAGAGCGGCAGGCGGGAGACTCAAGCAAGTCCATAGTTGAAAAAGGGCCGAGTGAAGCTCGGCCGCATTCTCGAACTCCTGCCGGACACAAGCATGTTCGGACTCCTCTCCGAGCTCGTAAGCAGAGAAGCCCGGACCACAGAGTTCGGTGGAGCTCTCTCCCCGAAAGATTCCACAGTTACGCCCCTCTCAACGCATCGAAAACTCAAGTGCTGATGGAGGTTAGGGAGTAGCTGCCAAGGCCGAAAAGGATGCGCTCGCACCCCAGAAAGCGCAACCCGAACAAATTCTACCTCTATCACCGTGACCATGGCCATGACATGGAAGAATGCATTCAGCTCCGAGATGAAATCGAGGAGCTCATCAGGCGAGGTCAGCTCGACAGATTCATTAGACACCGACCTGAAGGTAGGGAAGACCGGCCTAGCGCCCTGCCGCAGCCGGAGCCGCCAAGGAGGGAGGAGCAACCTGAAGATCGACCTTCGATTGGGATTATCAACTCTATCTTAGGAGGACCCCGATGGGGAGCAGACCTTCCGCAGCTGTAGGGTTTGAAAAATCTACGAATGTATTACCAACAACTTTGCCCTAAATGAAAATTTCTTTTATATTCGCATATTTTTTCTTTTGGCATAAGCTTATAACGACAGGAAGTAACTCCCCTATACAAATGAAATTAAGCTTGTTAGGAACAGGAGGAGAACCTCATCTTAACATGAGCAAACACGAAGGTTCGGTTTCTTAAAGATCGGATGGGGGGAGAGGCCCTTGCAACGGCCCTTATGTGCCCCCACAACCTTGTTAGGAATAGGAGGAGAACCTCATCCTAACATGAGTAAAGACGAAGGCCCGATTTCTTAAAGATCGGATGGGGGGAGAGGCCCTTGCAACGATCCTTATGTGCCCCCACAGTCCTATTATTAACAGGAGGAGAGCCTCATCCTAACATGAGCAAAGACGAAGACCCGATTTCTTAAAGATCGGATGGGGGGAGAGGCCCTTGCAACGGCCCTTATGTGCCCCCACAGCCTTGTTAGGAACAGGAGGAGAACCTCGTCCTAACATGAGCAAAGACGAAGGTCCGATTTCTTAAAGATCGGATGGGGGGAGAGGCCCTTGCAACGGCCCTTATGTACCTCCACAGCCTTGTTAGGAACAGGAGGAGAACCTCATCCTAACATGAGCAAAGACGAAGATCCGATTTCTTAAAGACCGGATGGGAGGAGAGGCCCTTGCAACGGCCCTTATGTGCCCCCACAGCCTTGTTAGGAATAGGAGGAGAGCTTCATCCTAACATTAGCAAAGACAAAGGCCCAATTTCTTAAAGATCGGATGGGGGGAGAGGCCCTTGCAATGGCCCTTATGTGCCCCCACAGCCTTGTTAGGAACAGGAGGAGAACCTCATCCTAACATGAGCAAAGATGAAGGCCTAGTTTCTTAAAGATTGGATGGGGGGAGAGGCCCTTACAACGGCCCTTATGTGCCCCCACAGTCTTGTTAGGAATAGGAGGAGAACCTCGTCCTAACATGAGCAAAGATGAAGGCCCAATTTCTTAAAGATCGGATGGGAGGAGAGGGCCTTGCAACGTCCCTTATGTGCCCCCACAGCCTTGTTAGGAACAGGAGGAGAACCTCATCCTAACATGAGCAAAGTTGAAGATTCGGTTACTTAAAGACTGGATGGGGGGAGCGGCCCTTGCGTGCCCCCACAACCCTGCTAGGAACAGAAGGAGAACCTCATCCTAACATGAGCTGAAACTGACTGTCGAAAATAAGAGGAGAACCTCATCCTGACACAAACAAAAGCCCGATCGATCAAGATCAGACAAGGAGGAAAGCCTCCTCAATGGCCCCTCTACACTCTCACGACCCCGTCAAGAGCAGAGGGAAGACCCTCACTCGAATGTAGAAGAAAAGGGGAGATGAAAAGAGAAAATGATGAACTATGCCAGCGATAAGTGAGAAATGAACTACATCAAAGGCACAGGGGACCTCGCCTCAACGAGGAAGAAAAACCTTGTCGAAACTCTCCAGTCCCTAAGGGCGAATCAATACAGCAACGACCAAGAATCTGCAAACAACGTCGACGTCCAACAGGACGAAAGACAAAAGAAGCTCAGTAAACAACAACTCGAAGTAAGAATAGATGAGGTAATGAGAAAAATTCTATTTCATTTCATTAGTAAAGCATGCATTACGAAGCCTTTGAAGGTTGAGACTCAGGGGACCTCGCCTCAACGAGGAAGAAGACCCTTGTCAAAAATCTCTGGTCCCTAAGGGTGAATCAGCACAGCGACGATCAGGAATCTTCAAACGACATCGACGTCGAACAAGACGAAAGACAAAAGAAGTTTGGTAAACGACAACTCAACACCAAAATGGACAAGATAATAGACAACTTCATTTTCATTTCATTGGTGAAGTACACATTACAAAGCCCTAAAGGCCAAAAACAAAAAGAGAAATGACCAGAGAAGAAAAAAAGGAATACATAAAAAAAAAAAGAGAAGAAAGAAGCTCTAAGGAAGCCCGGCTTCTTCCGACTTCGAACTCTCAATTTCGGCCATCGTCGAGGATTACTTTAGGTACTTAACTTCTTTTTTCAGCCCCCTTTTCGGCAATTACTCCAGCATTATCTTCAAAGTACATGTAGACACCATCTTTTCCGTGCCATGGTTCCTGCTGCCTCACAATGATGGTGGGCATGACCTTCTTTCTGAGGTCAGGTTCTCTCTCACAGTGACGGCGGGCATGACCTTCTTTTTGAGGTCAGGTTTCTCCGCACAATGACGCACACCGGGAAGCACTCGCGGTCGAAGATGTGCCTAAGCACGGGCTCTGGATGATCAAGGCGAAGTATGGTCGGATCTGTCTCTTCTACCCTCGCCTTCTTCGCTGACCCGAAAGTCACAGCACCCTTCTGCTCATGGGCTTTGAGACTTTGGGCTAACATCCGAGCCGCATCCGCGCCCATATTTGCAATGAAGGACGATCGACACAGTCTATGAACGAGGCCGCAGAAGCGAAGAAGGTTTTGGGGCTAACCTAGGCTGGTATGAGGGATGCAGGGATGCAGAGATGAGGATGACTCGAAGGATGCCTAAGGCCAAGAGGGAAGGACCGAAGGAACTCCTGTGCAAAGTGAAATCCCCGAAGGGGGGAGACGGGTTTAAATAGGCGATGGGGTCCAGAGCAATAATGACTGCAAGACTCCTCTGGCTAGCCCATGATCGCCGCATGGCTCACTCGCCATGGCAAGCAGCTGAAGGTGGCCGACAATTAGTAAAACCATTATTGCATCGTACTTGGGACAGCACTCCTATGAAAATTCCAAAAAGAAGAAATCTTTTTCAAAAAAAGCTCTAGTACTAGCGTGTCGAACGTCAAAATATCTGACAACCACCGAGTGCAGAAATCGAGAGAAGCAACTTCGATCGTGAGAATTTCTCTGTACTTCCTTCATTCGAAACCCGAACTCGAAAGTAGGGGGACTGGTGTTGGGTATAAAATACCCCCCGACTGAAGTTTGTAAAAGACCGACCCTTCCAGGGCTTCTCCGGCTTCCGACCTTGTGTGGCGTCTCTCTGAACCCACCCCGACCGTCTGAGCTTCCGGACTTCTCCGACAATGAGCTTCTCCATCCATCTACCGTGCCACTCCAAAGGCTCTCTAGGCCTCACTGTCAGCCGACCTCCTACGGTGATCAACTATTCTCCGAACTCCTTTCGGACTTCGTCAATATTTGAGCTTTTTCGACAATGAGGTTTCTACAGTAATCGGACTCCATCCGAGTTTCTACGATAGTCGACCGCCTTCAAGATTCTAAATAGACTCCTATGAGAGCTGAACATCTACTACGAGCGGTCTACTCCAAACTTCTACTACGAGCGATCTACTCCGAACTCCTACTACGAGCGGTCTGCTCCGAACTGCTACTACGAGCAGTCTGCTCCGAACTCCTACTACGAGCGATCTGCTTCGAACTGCTACTACGAGCGGTCTGCTTCGAACTTCTACTACGAGCGGTCTGCTCCAAACTCCTACTACGAGCGGTCTACTCTAAACTCCTACTACGAGCGGTCTGCTCCAAACTTTTACTACGAGCGGTCTGCTCCGAACTCCTACTACGAGTGGTCTACTCTGGATCTCCACTGTAAGTAAATTTCATTCGAGCCCCTACTGTAAACACATCTCTTCCAAACTTCCATTACAGGTAGACTTCAGCCGAGCTTCTTCATAACCGGATCCCAGACGAGCTTCTACAGCGAGACAAAACCCACCGGCCAGATCGCTACTCCGAGCTCCCACGACAACCGATCTTCGATTGAGCTTCTACAATAAGCGATCTCCTTTCAGCCTTCTGCATGAACCAGTCCTCGATCGAACTTTCATAGCAGATGGATATCGGATAAGCTTCTATGACAGACGGACTCCGGCAGTTGGATTCTTACAACGATCGATCACCTCCGACGTCTGCCGAACCTCCCCAGCACCATCCGAAGTCCATCACCGACCGACGCTCCACCAGATCCTTCATGAAACTGAACTTCTCCGGTGGATCATCTTCAAACGAGCTTCCACATCAGGCGAATCCTAGATGGACTTCTCTAGCAATCAGACTCCTATCGGACTTCACCAAAGGAAAGTCCTCATCCGAGCTTCTACCGCAGATGACTCCCACCTATAGTATCAGTGCCTAAGGTATCAGACAACAGTAGACTCGTCAGCAGCTTCGGAGACATCCGAGCTTCTCCCAGATCGACGGGATAGAGAGCCATTCCACTTCATCAGATGTCCCAACCGAGCTCCAACCGATAGATCCAAACTCTCTGGCAAGTCATGACAATGGTCACTACTCTGCTCCACTCTCTGCAACAGATTCCACGTGGCTCCACTACTCTCTGGCAAGTCACGATAATGGACACCACTCCACTCTCCGTAACAAACTCCACGTGGCCCTGACGACCCCTGATGCCACTACTCTCCATAACAAACTCCAGGCGGCTCTGAACAGCCCACTACCAAGCGGTTATAGATGTCGCTATCAATCAGTTACGCCCTCTGTCTATAAAAAGGGACCCCTAGATATGTTCTTCTCTAAGCTAAAAAACTCTAAGCTCAAAACTCTATCTCAAAACTCTGCTAAAATTCTCACTCGAGCACTCCATTTCTGTTGAAGCAAAGTACTGACTTGAGCATCGAAGGATCTTGCCGGAGCACCCTCAACTCTGGTTTAGACTTTCCTTGCAGGTCCCGATGGTGGCCGCGGTCATCTCGACTCCAGTAACTCCGACTTCGATGGAATTCTGCACCAACAGGTTCAATGAAATGGACTTGATCCAATCAAAATTTTGAGAAGAATTAGATTTAATTTTATGCTAGCATGGTTCTCTTAAATCTAATAGGATTTCAATAAACCCTCACCCAATTAGAACTTCATAAGTCCAATTGATAAATTCAAGATTAAATTTCTTAATGTATGACCCCATAGGTTCCATTCTATCTAGTAGTGAGATATATTATGATCTCCATCATAACATCATCGAAACTCTTTTCAATGGATTGGAATAATTTCAACACTACCCTTCGAGGGTCATCGATCATCAAGATGATGCCCGATGAGTCCCACATTCCACCAGTGACACCTAGCAGTATGTAGTGGCAACCTAGTAGAATGAAAGTATAAATTCTTAGGTACAGTTATCGTATGATTCAGTCCTTCTATCGTGAGTTCCGACTTGATGGAGGTCATGGAGAACTCGTCAGACCCCATCGTTAGTCATATGCTAGATTGTCTCAACTCAAGTTTATTTGTGAATCTCGTAAAAATTTTTTTTTAGTATTCACATTTGCTTTGGCCAAAGACTTTCTAAACTCAATCTTGCAAATCGTATAGGACTTCTCCTTTTCTACTAAGATCGATAGATTTTAGAATTCGTATGTAGGGGCATGTATGTGTATTTTAAAATTTTATTTTCTAAACACCGTAGTGGAAGATAAGATTTAAATACCTTTTAATCTATATTATACATGCATAAAATATAAACCACAAAGATCTACTTCATATGCTGAAATTGACATATGATTAAATTAAATATGTGATCGAATCACATACCTGTTTCGTAATTTTTTTCTTCAAATCTGGATCTGAAAGAGAAGAGATTTTCTCTTAGGTGCATAAGTGTCTGACCTTTATGGGTATCCACTCGAGATCAGCTTGGAACAATCCTCTTCAAGTTAAATTTTCTTCTCTAAGAAAATTCAGCCTGCTGAATCTGAACGAAGTCTGGATCGTGATCAACTCTTGATCTTTTTCCTTGATCTTCTTCTTCTCTTCTTCTCTTGCCTTTCTTTCTTGCTTTATGCTGCTACCAAACACTAAGAACCAGCAATAGAAGGGATGCCCAATAGCCTTGGGCATAAGGAAGAAGGAATGCCCCAAAGGGAGGACGTGTGGGATGCCCAAAGGGAGAAGAAGGGGAGGAGAAGAAAGGGCGTGGGGGGTCTCCAAAGGTGGCAAAGGGCTACTGATTTTGATGCTTTAAGGATCTTAGAGGAGGTTCCTTTAAATAGGCAAAAAGATTGAATCCTATTCAATCTCATAATACAAGTCCTACTTGCATTAGGTTTTCTAATAACTAAAGTTATTCAACTTCCATTAGGAATCCTATTAGGTGCCAACTCTTGAAGCTCTTGCACCCACATAAACACACCCCAAAGTGCACTCAAGGGATGCCCCATATGGGATTTATAAGCCCTCTAATCATGAAACATGCCCAACTTGATCAAATCAAGGTGGCGCCCAAGAATAACTATCAAGAAAATTAATTAGGGACTTGCACCCTTAATTCATATGATCCAAAATCTTAGACACCCAATAATTGGAGTCCAATGAATCTAATTCATTTAGATTATTAGTAGATAATTAAGTTTGAATTATCTTATCAAATAAAAAATCCAAATATAAAGAAAAATTTGGTCCAACCATGTGCTAGCAAGGTTACCTTGAACCCAATCGGGTTTCTCTAAACCCAATTGATACTTCATAAGCTCAATTGCTTATTCCAAGCCTAATTCCTTTGTTGTGTGATCTCATAAGTTCAATTCTATCTGATAGTGAGATATATAATGATCTCTATCAAAGTATCATTGAAACTCTTTTTAATGGGTTAGAATAATTCTACTCTAATTCATCAAAGATTGTTGATCCAGAACAACCCTAGTGAGGTCTTACAATCTATCAGTGACACCTAACAGTATGTAGTGGCAATCCAGTAGAATCAAAAATGAATCTCAAGGACAGTTAATGTGTGATTCAATCTCTCTATCGTGAGTCTCGACTGGATGGTAGGTCATGGATAAATCATCAAACCTCAACATCAATCATATAATAGATTCGATCAGCTCAAATCCAATTATGATTTCTATGGAAACTTCTTTCTATCAATCACACTACTATAGCCACAGATTCTCAGACTTAGCTTCTCAAATCTCATAAGACTACTTCTTTCTATCAAGGTCAATAGATCCCATCTTGATGCGTACTTTACTCCTATAGTGGACCAACTGTCGTCAACATCCACTACAAGGGCTCATTGATACTCATATTTATGTGTCAGTCAAACTCCAACAGCCTCACTGTGAGCAGTAGTACCATCTCAGATCAAAAGACTATTCACATAACTACAGTATCGAGACAATCACTGACGATTGAATAGAAATTCAAGTGATCTCTCGTATGGTCATGCTCAGTACTAGTTATTTTCTAACAACTATCCGCTCTCATTGCCCATATCTCTACACTGTAGAGCAGAGACTTGTCTATCTCGAAAGAAGTGATCTATGCATCGATCTATCCAGATCGATCACCATCCTCATGATGATCCTATGATTGAGAGCATTTAGAAATTAAATACATGTCTCTAATTCTCAACTCTTTGAGAATATGTATTGAAAGTTAATTCCATAGATGATTCAAGGACACATCACACTTGAATAAAAGATAAACATATTTTTTTATTGGTCAAATCAATGTATTAAGTATAAAATTATATTTTATATTTATTATAATGTGTCGGCCATATTGACTTCTAGAACATACATCTAATAATCCCCACTTGGACTAAAGTCAATTGGCCACTAATCTAACTTTCATCTTCTTAAGGTGGACTTTCATTTTTGATAGGCTTAATTATTTTATCAGTAGGTCTGTCATGTTGTTGTTGGGAATAGTGTCCCAAAGCCAATCATCAGTCTGTTGATGGTTGTGCTCATTTTTGTATTTATACATGAATTATGATTAATAAAAATTATTTTGATATTTTTTCATCACAAAATGTTTCATCTTCTAATGAACTCCTATGTTGTGGTGAAGTTCTTAGGACTATTTAGACTCGACAAAGGAGGATTTATCATTTAGTCCTTAAATCTGTTCATGACCAAATAATACGTTGTTACCAAGGATGATAACATTTATCAAGCATAGGTCATTGTGTGCCATATAGGTTGGTTGTCCTCTTAACCAATAAGTGTGGAGATACTGGTATGGCATACAGGTGAGATGTAAGGGTACATCTGCACTGAACGTGACTGACTCCGGAGCTATTTCTGCTGTCAAGATTTGCTCCGATAGAATATGGATATAAATATCCCTCCAACCTGAGACCGTCACGGTGACTTACAAGCAACTCACTGCACTTAGGCACTGGACTATCTGAATTTTTAATTCAGTGACGGAAGGCTGCTGGGTGTAGTCAAGTACTTGACTTGTCAGTGCTTGTGTCAAGATGGGATTGACCACTCCAGTTTAGGAGCTGTGTACAGTCATGTTTCAATTTAGCAAAACCTTGGCCAGGGTAGTCCTTGTGAGGAGTCACAGGACTGTTTGAGTTGAGCACGATTCAGATGATCTGATCAGGGTTGACAGTTTAACCCTGAGTCATCTTAAACACAGGGGTCAAAAGGATGAATTATACAGTAACCATATTCATGTAGGTTCTGAGTGTTGCAATTGTGACTCTTTGACCTATCCGAATGTCGGGTACCATTGCTAGATGATCACTTTGACTAGTATAGGAATTGGCTTCTGTGCTACCAGCTTAGGTTCGAACCTGTGGGGTCACACACATTAGAGATTCCTATCTGATCTGATGGCTGGTGTAGATACCTACATATTTGGGACTCAGTAATCGAGAATCAGGATTCTCTGATCATGAGTTTCACACATTATGGGTACCAGGGTCAAGAGTCCCACTGGTTGGGACTTTTCGATCAGGGTTACATATCGATGAATTCTGATGCCCGATTACCCATCGGATTTGGACTCAATATTTATGAGAGATTTAGTTAGTAATTTGATCACTAATTAACTCAATTTGATTGAGTAATTATTTTTGGATCAAGTCCAATTGAATTAGATTCAGTTGGGTTTGACCCGATTAGGTTAAGAGTTGACCTAATCGTCGAGATGGTTTGGTCCCTGATTTGATCAGGGGATGGGCTTAGTCAATTTCTAATTTGATTAAAATTTTATTGAGCCTAATTAAGCCTAATTAAGTTGAGTTTAAATTAGTCTAATTGGGTCTAACTTATTTGGTTCAATTAGGTTGGTTTAAATAATTAAACCACCTTGACCCAATCTCCATGCGCCACCTCACTTCCATTGCATCCATTTGAATTCATGAGAAGGAACTTCTCATGAATTTTTTTCTCACACCAAGCCCTCTCTATGCCCCACTTTAATGTACCAAATGAATGGATAAGGATGATTGGTTGGCCATTCAAATTCAAAATAAAGTTTGAATTTGAATGGGCAATCAATCTTTGCACCTTATTCCTTTTTTTACGCCCCATTTATTACATGAGAAAAGGTTTCTCATGAAATCACTCCATGCACAATTTAAGCCATACCTCATGCCTTTAATGGATAAGGGATGAGTTGGTGTCCATTTGAATTCAAATTTGATTTGAATTCAAATTTGATTTGAATTCAAATGTGCAATTACTCATCTTTATCCTTTCTTTTGGATAAGACGTTTGACGTTGTTATAAAAGGAGGAGAAGAGTGGGGCGTGCAAGAAGAAGAAGATTTTTGGAAAAAAATTTTAGGGCGTGAGAAGTCTTGTGCATGAGAAGGAAGTCCATATCCTTCCAAGAGAAAAAGAAAGAAAAGAAAGAAAAGTGGATGCAAGGTTTCCGGTGAGTTTCCTAGAGTTTTAGCCTGGGATTCGGGAAGTGAGAAAGTGAGTTACGAGTATCGTGAGCCCACAAAATCTCAAGGAGATCTTCAACATCCTCTCAAGCATGTCTGTTGATGATCCAGAGCATCCGAAGAATCGACAAACATCGATCGAAGGAGTTTGATCAGCATCGGCCGTCAAAAGGGCTCTACAATGAGCTAGCACTCGTGAGGAGTCGATCAGACCGGAAGCTTCATATGGATGATCCGCAGAGGCCAGACACACTGTGTGGCTATGTTGCGACAATCAGACTCTCCTGACGGTGATCAGATTGCGGCGATCTACTACCCGCACAAAGGTATTGTGTTCTGAACACATTACAGTAAAGTGTTTACTGTTCGAATTTGAATTTTAAATTTAAATGAATACATGCTATATATCATATTTAGATCCTAGTGTAGGATAAATTCATGTTAATTAATTAGATTAATTAATAATTTTTACTGTAAAATAGTAATTTTGAAAAGTTTTAAAATTATCATTTTACCCCTGTACTGAATTTTCTCACAAATGGTATCAGAGCGGGTTCTTAGATATGATATATATATTTGCATACGTAGATTAAGTTGTAATCTAAAAGTTTAAATTTCAAATTTGAAATTCAAAATTTGAAATTTGAATTTTGAAAGTTGTTCGAAATTCAAAATTCAAAATTTTAAAATTCAAAATTTAAAATTTGAATTTTGAAATTTGAAATTTAAAATTCAAAATTCAAAAATTTGAAATTCAAAATTTAAAATTTGAAATTTGGTTGAAATTTCAAATTTGAAATTCAAAATTTGAAATTCAAAATTTGAAATTCAAAAATTTGAAATTTGAAATTTGAAATTTGAAATTCAAAATTTAAAATTTAAAATTTGAAATTTAAATTTTAAAATTGGTATATTTAGATATACTTGATCCAAGTAGCAAGTAATCAAATTGGGTTGGTTGCCATGGCCGTCCGGTCATAGGAGAAAAGCAGGGTTTAAAGGCTCTCTCCTCCTATTCGATGGGGTCTCCTATGGCGGTAGGGGTGCCGCTGTAATTATATCCCATGCAGATGAAGCAACGAAAAAAATTAATTGTAAAAGTTCAATTGTGAAATTTATCATGAATGTGTTAGATTAGATTTAAAAAAATATTCATGATTTATTTTGATTGAGTTATTTTCTGTTATGTAATTAGCAATAGGATTGCTATTTATGAAATGTGCTGATCTATTTATGAAATGAGTCAATATATTTGGTGAACAGAAAATAAAACCTTTCAAATTTAAAAATTATTTTTGAAATGCCAAACCCTGACCCATCAGCCCAAATACTTAATTAAAAGAATTAAGTGTTGTCTAGTAGGTCTAGAATTGTGAATTAAGACCTAAGACAATTGCATAAACTTATGGGTCAATGGGTTAGATGGATTAGGTCCATAATTGGGTTAGACCTAAGGTTAGCTTAAAGAAATGGACTAAATTAGAGTAATTGGTCAAATCTAATCAAAAGTTGAATTAGATTAGGTCAAGGATATTCTAGACTCAACTCCAATAGTTGTAGTTGAATGGGTCCATGTCTTTAACTAGACCAAGATGGACTTAATTCATGGCTATGCGGTGGAACCCTATTTACTAAGTTGATCAAATTAAAACTAATGAACTGGTTGGTGTCTAAGGTAAGTTTGGCAGTTTGACCAGTGGTTATTAAGCGGGAGCTACTCACAGTGATTCGATCTCTGACGAGTTAATGGCTTATCCCCACCACTGATCTCACTTACCTGGCCAACCTGGTGAATTAGCTTTTGATTAGATCACTTGGTGATTAGGGCTCACCCATGTCATTAGATAAATTAGTTTGACTGATTTAGGTGCTCCTAATGCCAACTTTAATTAAATCTTTTTTAATCTGACTTGGTGAAGTCAGTGGGAGGATTGAAAATGGCTGAATTTTTTCTTCTCATCTATCCTTTAATAAAATCCTCAAAAATTATTAGGTCCCTAAAAATGATTAAGTTATATTGATAACTAAGTCATAGCCTCCCATTAAGTGAGTGATAATGAGTCCATTAGTCTAATAATCATTGGAGGCCCAAAGACCTGGTGCTTATTGACTAATAGAATTATCATTCATAATATGATAATTTGGTTTGAGTCTTTCTGATGGTGATCAGGTTGGCCGACCAAAGTCGGGCCTGATCATTTATTAATCCGATTCACCAAATCAAATCATGTTAATGGTTGGACCTAACCAGATCTTTTTAGTGGAGGCCAAAGCCTACTGATTAGGTTCTGGGGCAAAATCAATTACTAGAAGTTGTTTAGAGAAACAACTGGTTATGAACCTACCCATAGATGCACATGGATTGACCAACCAAAGTTGGGCTCGTGTGTAGTCTGTGTGGATTCTAGTACCCACTAAGGAATTAAAGTAATTTCTCGAATTGGAGGTTGAGGCTACCAGTTCGTAAAAATACTAGGAGAAACTTTAAACTAAAGTCTAAGTATTTAGTATTTATAATTTATGTACTAATAGAGGTCTGGTTTTTCTTTATGCAGCTATGGCCACTACCCTGTCCCTCCGGTCATTATTAGATAATGACAAGCTCATGGGACCTAATTTCGATAGCTGGTATCGAAAATTAAAAATCGTCCTTGACCATGAGCGGATCCTTTATGTAGTAACGAATCCGGCACCTGAGGAGCCAGCCCCAAACGTTAGAGGGACGGTCCGAGACACTTATCAGAAGTGGCTCAACGATCGCACCACCGTTCGGTGCATTATGCTGGCAGTAATGAATGATGAGTTCAACCACAGGTTCGAGAACGTCCAGCCACAAGAGATGCTTCAAATGTTGAACGACTCCGTTGGCACGCCTGACGACGTTGAAAGGCACAAAACTAGTTGTGCCATTTTCAATGCTCGGATGAGGGATGGAGCCTCAATCACTGATCATGTACTGTACATGATCGAAATGATTGAGCATCAAAGTAAACTGGGTTTTTCCTTGCACGAGCAGCTCGATAAGGATGCGATCCTTAATTCATTGCCCAAGTTCTTCCTCCCTTTCCTTACTCATTTTCGGACGACAAAGCCTGTAGTGAACTACCACGGCTTGTTGGAGTTGCTGCAGAACTTTGAGAAGGATCACCAGCTCCATAAGGAGTCGGTGAATATTGTGGGAGGGTCTTCTTCTGGTCGTTGACCCTTTAAGAAAGGGAAGAAGAAGAATAAGAAGGTGCAGCTGCATGCTGGGACGTCTGCACAGGGTCAGACCAAGAAGTGCAAGCCCAACCAGAGCCAGGCGTAGTGCTTCTTTTGCAAGAAGCAGGGGCACTGGAAGAGGAACTATCCTCTATACATTGCCTCCCTGGATCCGAACAGGCCGAAGAAGAAGCAAGGTACTTATATGATAACACCTTGCAACTTTTTCATTTGTGATACTACTACCTGGGTATTGGATACCAGAAGCCCTTATCATATTTGTAATTCGATGAAGGGTCTGCAGGTCAGTAGGAGATTTAATGAAGGTGATAGATTCCTGAACGTTGGATATGGAAGCAAAGTTTCAGTTCTAGCATTAGGAATCATGAACCTTGTAATCAATTCTCGAAATATAATTCTGAGTGAATGTCACTATTATCCAAGCTTTTTATTAAATATTATTTCTGTAGGCCTTTTGGCCATGAACGGTTATCAATTTTTAATAAAAAAAAATATTTACAATATCATTTTGAATGGTGTTACAATGTTTGTTGGATGACTTAATAATAGAATTTACTTTCTATCACAACCTGTTAATATGGTTCAAACCTCCGGTAAATGGCCTAGAATAGATAATATGTCAGAAGTCTACCTTTGGAACTATAGGCTAGGTCATATCAATAAGAACAGGATAAACAGGTTAGCTCAAGAAGGAATTCTTGAAGTAGGTGATTGTGAATCACTTCCAACCTGTGAGTCCTGTCTTCTTGATAAAATGATCAAGTCACCTTTTACTGAAAAAGGTGAGCGAGCCGGTGAACTCTTGGGTCTGGTACATTCTGATGTATGTGGACCCATGAGCTCAAGTGCAAGAGGTGGATATTTCTACTTCATAACCTTCACAGATGACCTATCGAGGTATGGGTATGTCTATTTAATGAAGCATAAATCGGAGTCATTTGAAATGTTCAAACTATTTCGAAATGAGGTAAAAAAATAAACTGGAAAGTGTATTAAATCTCTTCGATCTGATCGAGGAGGTGAATACCTTTCCAATGATTTTTTGATATATCTTGGGGAGAATGGGATTCTCTCTCAGTGGACTCCTCCTGGAACACCACAACATAATGGTGTATCTGAAAGGAGGAATCGGACCTTGTTGGACATGGTTCGATCCATGATGGGGTTTGCTAGTCTGCCGATCTCCCTCTGGGGATATGCGCTCGAATCGGCTTGTTACCTTCTAAATAGAGTTTCGAGTAAGTCTGTAACCAAAACGTCATATGAGATATGGATAGGACGTAAGCCAATACTCTCGCACCTTAGGGTTTGGGGGTGTCTGGCTTATGTTAAACATTTAATTACGGACAAGCTTGGACCTAGGTTTGACAAGTATAATTTTATAGGGTACCCAAAAGAGACCAAAGGGTATTACTTCTACCTAGCTGATGAGCAAAAAGTGTTTATCAGCCTTAAGGCAATCTTTTTGAAAAAGAAGTTCCTTGGTGAAGGGACTGTTGCCTCTAAGGTCGAACTTGACGAAGTTCGGTAGGTGAAAAAACCGATACAAGTTGTTGAACCTGAATCGGATTTGATTAGATCAGATTCAGAGCCTATTGTTCAAGCACCCTTAAGGCGATCTGGTAGAGTACCAAGTCAATCGGACAGATACTATGGTTTCTTGGTCCGGGACGACGATCCTATCGAACTTGATGAAAATGATGAGGATCCGATCACCTACATGGATGCAATGCAGAGACCCGACTCTGAGAAATGGCTAAAGGCCATGAAATTCGAAATGGAGTCCATGAAGGTCAACGATGTGTGGACACTGGTTGACCCACCCGAAGGAGTAAAACCCATAGGGTGTAAGTGGGTCTTCAGGAGGAAGAGGGGCGCAGACGGAAAGGTGGAAACCTATAAAGCCCGTCTGGTTGTCAAAGGATATCATCAACGTTATGGTATAGACTATGACGAGATGTTTTCTCCTATGGCAATGCTCAAATCCATTCAGATTATGCTTGCGATAGCTGCCCATCTGGACTATGAAATCTGGCAGATGGATGTGAAGACAGCTTTCCTAAATGGAGAGCTGGACGAAGAGGTGTATATGATACAACCTGAAAGATTTACATCCACAGATGAGTCTAAGGTGTGCAGGCTACAGAGGTCCATTTATGGACTTAAGCAGGCATCACGGAGTCGAAACATACATTTTGATAAGACGATCAAGGTGTATGGCTTCGTTAAGAACGGAGAAGAGCCATGCATTTATAAGTGGACTAATGGTCCAGTAGTAGTATTTCTTGTATTGTATGTGGATGACATTCTCTTAATCGGAAATGATGTCCCTGCATTACAGGGAATAAAGATTTGGCTGTCGTCACAGTTCTCCATGAAGGATCTGGAAGAAGCTTCCTACATCCTAGGGATGAGGATCTATAGGGATAGATCTAAAAGGTTGTATGGTTTATCTCAGTCCACGTACATTGATACTATGCTAAAGAGGTTCAGCATGGAGAATTCCAAGAAAGGCTATCTTTCGATAGGCCATGAAATTTCTCTCTCGAAGAGGGATTGTCCGACAACACCTCAAGAGAGAGAGCGTATGGGTAGGATTCCATATGCTTCGGTAGTGGGATCTATCATGTACGCCATGACATGTACACGATCAGATGTGGCATACTCACTAGGGGTAGTGAGTAGATACCAATCTGATCCAGGAGAGAATCACTGGAAGGTTGTTAAAACTATCCTAAAGTATTTAAGAAATACTAAGGACCAGTGGCTTGTTTATGGTGAATCGGACTTGAGACTTATAGGATTTACAAACTCTAGTTTCCAGTCTGATCACGATGACAGCAAAAGTGTGTCGGGATTTATTTTTACCCTTAATGGTGGGGCTATCTGCTGGAAGAGTTCCAAGCAACACACAATGGCTGATTCAGTTTGCGAGGCAGAGTATGTCGCTGCATCAGATGCTGCCAAAGAAGTGGTGTGGCTGAGAAAATTTATCACCGAGCTCGGAGTAGCACCCTCCCTTGTTGGTCCAGTTCTGCTCTACTGTGACAGCTCTGGAGCCATTGCTCAGGCGAAGGAACCAAAGGCATACCAACGGACGAAGCATATTCTACGCCGCTACCATCTCATCCGAAAAATTATGGATCGAGGTGACGTCGATCTTCAGAAGATCGACGGGAAGGAGAACCTGGCTGACCCATTCACTAAAGCCATTGCGGTGAAAGAGTTCGACGACTACAAGTCGAAGATGGGTATTAGATACTGCACCGATTGGCTTTAGGCCAAGTGGGAGATTGTTGAGAATAGTGTCCCAAAGTCAATCATCAGCTTGTTGATGGTTGTGCTCATTTTTGTATTTATACATAAATTATGAATTAATAAAAATTATTTTGATATTTTTTCATCACAAAATGTTTCATCTTCTAATGAACTCCTATGTTGTGGTGAAGTCCTTAGGACTATTTAGGCTCGACAAAGGAGGATTTATCGTTTAGTCCTTAAATCTGTTCGTGACCAAATGATACGTTGTTACCAAGGATGACAATATTTATCAAGCATAGGTCATTGTGTGCCATATAGGTTGGTTGTCCTCTTAACCAATCAGTGTGGAGACACTGGTATGGCATACAGGTGAGATGTAAGGGTACATCTGCACTGAATGTGACCGACTCCGAAGCTATTTCTGCTGTCAAGATTTGCTCCGATGGAATATGGGTATAAATATCCCTCTGACCTGAGACCGCCACGGTGACTTGCAAGCAACTCACTGCACTTAGGCACTGGACTTCCTGAATTTTTAATTCAGTGACGGAAGGCTGCTGGGTGTAGTCAAGTACTTGACTTGTCGGTGCGTGTGTCAAGATGGGATTGACCACTCCTGTTTAGGAGCTGTGTACAGTCATATTTCAATTTAGCAAAATCTTGGCCAGGGTAGTCCTTATGAGGAGTCACAGGACTGTTTGAGTTGAGCACGATTCAGATGATCTGATCAGGGTTGACAGTTTAACCCTGAGTCGTCCTAAACACAGGGGTCAAAAGAATGAATTATACAGTAACTATATTCATGTAGGTTCTGAGTGTTGCGATTGCGACTCTTCGATCTATCTGGACGTCGGGTACCATTGCTAGATGGTCACTTCGATTAGTACAGGAATTGGTTCCTGTGTTACCGGCTTAGGTTCGAACTTGTGGGGTCACACACATTAGAGGTTCCTATCTGATCTTATGGCTGATGTAGAATCTTACATATTTGGGACTCAGTGATCGAGAATCAGGATTCTCTGATCATGAGTTCCACACATTATGGGTACCGGGGTCAAGAGTCCCACTGGTTGGGACTTTTCGATCAGGGTTACATATCGATGAATTCTGATGCCCGATTACCCATCGGATTTGGACTCAATATTTATGAGAGATTTAATTAGTGATTTGATCACTAATTAACTCAATTTGATTGAGTAATTATTTTTGGATCAAGTCCAATTGAATTGGATTCAGTTGGGTTTGACCCGATTAGGTTAAGAGTTGACTTAATAGTCGAGATGGTTTGGTCCCTGATTTGATCAGGGGTTGGGCTTAGTCAATTCCTGATTTGATTAGAATTTTATTGAGCCTAATTAAGCCTAATTAATTTGGGTTTAAATTAGTCTAATTGGGCCTAACTTATTTGGTTCAATTAGGTTGGTTTAAATAATTAAACCACCTTGACCCAATCTCCATGCGCCACCTTACTTCCATTGCACCCATTTGAATTCATGAGAAGAAACTTCTCATAAATTTTTTTCTCACGCCAAGCCCTCTCCACGCCCCACTTTAATGTGCTAAATGAATAGATAAGGATGATTGGTTGGCCATTCAAATTCAAAATAAAGTTTGAATTTGAATGGGCAATCAATCTTTGCACCTTATCTCTTTTTTTACGCCCCATTTATTACATGTGAAAAGGTTTCTCATGAAATCACTCCATGCATAATTTAAGCCACGCCTCATGCCTTTAGTGGATAAGGGATGAGTTGGTGTCTATTTGAATTCAAATTTGATTTGAATTCAAATGTGCAATTACTTATCTTTATCCTTTCTTTTGGATAAGACGTTTGACGTTGTTATAAAAGGAGGAGAAGAGTGGGGCGTGCAAGAAGAAGAAGATTTTTGAAAAAAAATTCTAGGATGTGAGAAGTCTTGTGCATGAGAAGGAAGTCCATATCCTTCCAAGAGAAAAAGAAAGAAAAGAAAGAAAAGTGGGTGCAAGGTTTCCGATGAGTTCCCTAGAGTTTTAGCCTGGGGTTCGAGAAGTGAAAAAGTGAGCTATGAGTGTCGTGAGCCCACAAAATCTCAGGAAGATCTTCAACATCCTCTCAAGCATGTTTGTTGACGATTCGAAGTATTTAAAGAATCGACAGACATCGATCGAAGGAGTTCGATCAGCATCGGCCGTCAAAAGGGCTCTACAACGAGCTAGCACTCGTGAGGAGTCGATCAGACCGGGAGCTTCATGTGGATGATCCGTAGAGGCCAGACACACTATGTGACTGTGTCACGATGATCAGACTCTCCCGACGGTGATCAGATTGTGGCGATCTACTACCCACACAAAGGTATTGTGTTCTGAACATATTACAGTAAAGTGTTTACTGTTCGAATTTGAATTTCAAATTTAAATGAATGCATGCTATATATCATATTTATATCCTATTATAGTATAAATTTATGTTAATTAATTAGATTAATTAATAATTTTTACTGTAAAATAATGATTTTGAAAAAGTTTTAAAATTACCATTTTACCCCTTCGCTGAATTTTCTCACAGTTGTCCGTGAAGTCTACTCTTCACAGCTCGATATATTTTTTTTCGAGATAGTCGCATATGATATGATACCGCTACTCGATGTGCTTTGATGTCTGATAAGACCTTGGCTCCTTATCAAGTGCTATGGCTTTATTATTGTCACAGTAAAGTGGTATGGTATCCATATTAGGTTCCAGCCACACAGCAAAAAGTGATTTTTAAAATTTTAAAAATAAATAAGACAATAGCTTTATCAAATAAAACTATCGAGTCAGAATCCAAACCCTAGAATTACCTTGCCGATAGCGATAAAATAAAAACAAGCATGTAAAAGAGATAAAATTTTTACTTTCACCAAAAAAGAAGAAGTAGCATGTTGGTGTTTTCCACAAGACCCCAAGATAGAAGTCCTCCAATGGTGATCCACACGAAAGTTGCCTAAGGTCCTTTCCAACTGGTGTGCTGTCGCAGTCTTGTCTTCTCAAAAATACTATCTGGTTCGAACTCACGGTACAATAGTACCAAAGCCCAGTTACTTTTGATCTCACCATTAAAATAATATTAAGAAGACACTCTTCAGATATCTCATAACCTAAGATTTGATTTTTAACTCTAACACATAGAAAAATCAAACCCTAGGACACACAAGCAACTCTTGCTAAATTTCTCACCACCCTTCTTGCAACTTTTGCCACTCAATTTTTTCTTATCTTTTTCTTAGATTTTTTTAAAATTTATTCTATAATTTCCACATCCCACCTCTCTAGTTTCAACCCAAAATCATAGTAGGAAATCATGTGGGGCATCCCCTATAAATAGGGAACCAAGGGACGTTACAAGGGATGAAGGGGCACCAACCTTTGGCGGTCCAACTTCTCACGTGGTGAATAAATTCATTGTGTGAAATTTTTGGTGCATCAGATGCTTGCAGTAGAAGAACTCTTCCTCCTCTATGTGCCATAAAAATTTAATAGTAAATTAGAATTAAATCATAGGATATCTGGTTGAGAAAATAAAAGCAACATGTATTAGTTAAGAGCCTTCTTTAAGAAGGACTCTCCATTTCACATGCCAAATTGAGGTGGACGGCATTTATTTTTTGCCATGGCTTCTAGTGAACACAGAGAAGTCCTTCTCTACTTGAAACTGATCTAAGTTGGATAAGGATCCAATTTAAATTGACCTAATCCCATTAGGTCAAAGGCAACTGGTCTAGGTTAGCTCAAACACTTTGATCTAAACCAATTTAGGAACTTGGGTTAATAAAATATGCTAGCATATCAAATTAACCTATAAAATTTATATTAAACTCTAATTAGTTTAGATTAAGATCAAATCTTAAAGTATATGACCCATTGGGTTCTCAATCTAGCCAGTAGTGGATCCAGACTTTGGATGTAACCCTAATTCGATGAGATTAGATCACCCGAAGAGTTCCAATCAACTTGGACTCTTCCAAATTGACTCCAAAATTAAAATTTTTTAATTTTAATAAATTTATAAGTCAAGATTAACGTCTAGTAATATATCATGACTACCCAAAAGATTTGAAATTTTGATGAAAAATTATCAAAATACCCTTTAGTGGTAAGTTTTCGTGTAATTCAATCTTTTAGTCAAACAACATCCCAGATGAGCTATGGACATAAAAATATGTCAAATCCAATCATTTATCATTATGTATCTTAATCTGAAGATGATGATTTAGTTGATGATACATTAGAAATTTTTTTCTAATTATCATCCTGCTTTAGCCAAAGACTTCCAGAATCACCGTCTTATGAGATCACATAAGATGTTCGTTCCC
The DNA here is from genome assembly GCF_000442705.2 of Elaeis guineensis. Taxonomy (NCBI): domain Eukaryota; kingdom Viridiplantae; phylum Streptophyta; class Magnoliopsida; order Arecales; family Arecaceae; genus Elaeis; species Elaeis guineensis. The sequence continues at coordinate 46,364,584 of NC_025995.2, read as the reverse complement.
ATTATTAGGAGTGACTAATTTCTTATTGATCACTCACAACCTTCATGCACTCTTAACCATATCCAGAACACCCCACATAAGGATTAAAGAACCAAGTTAGGTAGTGAACCAAAATATGGATCCATGTACACAAGGTACCATGGTGACCTCAGATCTAAGGATCACTTACACAACTCCCACTAGAGAATCATCAGTTGATATGTAAATAAGACTCCATCTGATATTCTCTCATAGGTCAATTCAGTGAACTCATTCTCTAATGAGTACCCATATCCTTGAATTAATGTCACCACACAAATGATTGTGAGATCAACCACCCTCATTTCTGAGCATACATAGGACATGCCAGTCTTACCAGTATCATTGATCTCTGACTCAATGTACCAACGACTAGAAATATTTTAGATTAGGATTATCAAAGAGTTAGGTCTCACTAGCATGATCTCATCATGGCTCTAAAACCATTGCCTGGACCTATGGGGTTCATTATAATTTTAAGAATAATAAGATGCAGCATATAATGAATCAAAAATATCTATTTTATTAATAATATAAATATCAATTACATGAGTTTAGAAGATAAATTACAATAAACATCCTATCACATCCTATATGCGATTGGCTTGTAGGGCATTATTTTTTCAATCTTCCACTTGCACTAAAGCCAATCGCTCCTATACTTGATATCCATGCTATCAAAGTAGCGGTCAAACTACTGCATTGACAAGGCCTTAGTGAATGGATCTGCTATATTGTTCTTGATGTCAGCTCGCTCCATGATCACATTGTATCTTTTGATTATCTCCCAAACAAGGTGAAACTGTCTTAAGATGTGCTTGGATTTATGGTGAGATCTTAGTTCTTTGGCTTGAGCAACTGCCCCAGTATTATCACAATAAAGGAGCACTAGTTGTTCAATCTCTAAAACCACACCCAACTCTGTGATAAATTTTTTTCATACAGATGGCCTCCTTAGCAGCCTCACTTGTAGCAATATACTCAGCCTCAGTAACCGAGTCAGCAACAGTTTGCTGTTTAGAATTTTTTCAACTTAGTACACCACCATACAAGGTGAACACATATTCAAATATGGATTTACTATCATCCAGATTAGATTGAAAACTAAAATCAGTATAATCTTTCAGTTTTAAATCAGATCCATCATATATTAGAAAAATATTCTTAGTCCTTCTCAAGTACTTGAGTATATTTTTCACAGCTTTTCAATGATCCTCTTCGAGATCAGTCTGAAATCTGCTTACAATGCCCAAGGCATAAGCCACATCAGGCCTGGTATACAACATAGCATACATTATTGATCCTACTGTCGAAGCATAAGGAATAGAACTCATTCTATTTCTCTCTTCGGGTCTTAGGAGATATTTTCTTAGAGAGTTGTATGCCATGACCTATGGGCAAGTAACCTCTTTTACTTTCCTCCATGTTGAACCTCTTCAACACAAGGTCAATGTACCTAGACTGAGACAAGCCTAGCATCCTTTTTGATCTATCCCTATAGATCTTTATATCAAGTATATAGAATGCCTCACCCAAATCTTTCATAAAAAATTTTTGTGATAGCTAAGTCTTGACCGATTGCAACATCGAGATATTATTCTCAATGAGCAGTATGTCGTTCACATACAAAATCAAGAAGATAATAGCACTTTCATTATTTTTTTGTATACACAAAGTTCATCCATATTTTTGATGTAGCCAAACAATTTGACTATCTCATCAAAATGGATGTTCCAGCTTCTCGATGCCTGCTTTAATCCATAAATGGATCTATTCAGCTTGCATACCTGATTTACTCTCCCACTTGAGATAAATCCCTTTGGCTGAGTCATATAGACTTTTTCCTCAAGATTTTCATTGAGAAAGACAGTCTTAACGTCCATCTACCAGATCTCATAGTCATGGTATACTGCAATAGCAAGCATTATCCGAATAGACTTGAGCATGGCTACCGATGAAAAGGTTTCTTCAAAATCAACACCTTATTTTTGTCTGAAACTTTTTGCTACTAGCCTGACCTTATAGGTTTCTACCTGACCATCTGCTCCAATCTTCTTTTTTTAAAGACCCATTTGTAGTCTATTGGGATCACACCCTCAGGCGCATCAACCAAAGTCTGAACTTGGTTGTATATATGGAGTCCATTTCAAATTTTATGACATTGAGCCATTTATCAGAGTCACTACTCATGACAGCTTCCGAATAGGTCGTAGGATCATCATTCTCAATGATGTGGGATGTATTGTCATTCTCAATAACAAATCCATACCTGAGTGATACATTACGCACTCTATTCAATCTTCAGAGAGGAGGTGTGTGTAGTGACTGGACCTCAACAATGGGCACATCTGGTTGAGAATCATTTCATAAATTCTGGATGGATTGTAGGTTTTGAACTTCCTCAAGTTCGATAGATCTCTCATTGCCTCCTTCTTGGATAAACTCTTTCTCCAAGAAAATGGCATGCCTACCAACATACATCTTTTGTTGAGTAGGATTGTAGAAGTAGTATTCTATACTCTCTTTGGGATAACCTACAAATCTATATTTTTTTGATCTAGCATCCAGCTTATGTCCATCAATATTTTTCACATAAGCCGGGCAACCCCAAATCTTAAGATGCTTAAGATTGGATTTTTTTTCTTTCCATATTTCATATGGAGTACTAGAAATAGATTTTGAAGGTATTTTATTTAAAATATATGCTGCGGCCTCGAGAGCATATCTCCAGAAGGATATCGGAAGATCTGTGAAATACATCATGGACTGTACCATATCTAATAAGGTATGATTTTTTCTCTCCATAATTTTATTTAATTATGGAGTATAAGGAGATGTCTAGTGAGAGAGTATTCTATTTTATTTTAAATAATCGAGAAACTTACTAAACAAGTATTCTCCTCCTCGATCAGATCGAAGAGCTTTAATACTTTTACCAATTTATTTCTCAACCATTCTGTGATACCCTTTAAATTTGTAAAAGGCTTCGGATTTATATTTCATTAAATATACATATCCAAACTTAGACCTATCATCAATAAATGTGTTGAAGTAAGAGTATCCACCTCTGGCTTGAGTCAACATTAGACCACATACATCAGTATGTACAAGGTCCAAAATGTCACTTGCCCTTTCTCCATGTTCAGTAAATGGAGTCTTGATCATTTTTTTCTATGAAGCAAGATTCATAAGTTCCATATGATTCATAATCATAATGATTAAAAAAATTATCTTTGAATAACTTGTTAATTCTCAACTCATTTATATGGCTAAGTCAGCAGTGCCAGAGGTATGTGACATTCACATCCTCTTTCTTTCTTTTCTTCATATTATCAATATGAAATATATTATCACTAAGTGAAAGAAATAAAAGACTATTATTAATAAAAGTAGTTCCATAATATTCATTAAAAAAATATATAGAACAACTATTATTCTTTATATTTATTTCAAAACCTTGTTTCAATAACAATAGTATAGAAATAATATTTCTAATGATATTTAAAATATAATAACTGGTCTTCAGTTTCAAAATTTTGCCTGAAGGCAACTTCAAAACTCTGGTTCCTATGGCTTCAGCCTGAATGGATTCTCCACTAGCACCAAACAGCTTAAAGTCACCTTTATTCAGACTCTTTATTTCCTGCAGATTCTGCAATAATTTGTAAACGTGTGAACCACAGACGGTATCCAATAACCAAAAATCTGATATTGAAGTACTTAATAATAAATTAGTTTGTATCACATATAAACCTTTAGCAATATTTGTCGATTTCACGATTGCAAGGTACTCTTTACAATTTCTCTTCTAGTGACCCTCTTTGCCATAGTGATAGCAAGTACCTTTGGCGGAGATCTTCTTCACCTTTTTTTTGGAGATGCTGGCCTTAGGGTTCATTTTTTTCTTAGAACCCTTCTTTGCTTTCTTCTTACTGATCTTATCAACATGAAGGAACTGAGCCTTTTCACCCTTGAAATGGCTTTCTGCTATTTTTAACATATTCAGCAGCTCAGGCAAATTTATGTTTAGTTTGTTCATATGATAATTTATAAGAAAATAAGAAAAGAAGTTAGGGAGAGACTGCAGGATCAAATTCTGGCTAAGTTCACTATCCATGACAAACCCAATTATCCCAGATGAGTGATCAAATCAATCATCTTTAGGACATACATTTGCACAAAAAAACCTTCAGTCATAGGGGCATGGAACAACTACTTTGATATCTCATATTAAGCAGTTCAACTTTGTTCCCCATTTAACTCCTTAAGATTAAGGAGAATTGAGGGAACATCCATGTCCTCTTGCTGCCTCTGAAGCTCGTTGCTTATGGAGGCAAGCATGATATATTTGACAGTCACACTGTCATCTTTCCACATCTTGTATGCGGCTCTATCCTCTTCGAAAGCATCTTCCCCAAGAGAATCTGGAGTAGATGTATCCAGAATGTAGGAGACTTTCTTCTGAGTGACAACAATTCTCAAGTTCCTTAACCAGTCGACATAGTTGGGTTCAGTCAACTTATTTGCATCTAGGATACCTCTAAGTGAAAGTGAAGATGCCATATGTGTAGTTAATCTATAACAACAAGAACACAACATAAGTGGATGACTCATGATGACATTCACAACTAGACTAGAACTTTTATTTAATTATCTCCCACTATTTTATCGAACTTCATACCTCTCAAATATAAAAATCGAGAAACATACTAATATCTCTTAGTGGGGTTGAGATCTCTATTCCTCACAAACACCTTGTGGATAGCACAACAAGTATTCATGAGTTCAAGAGTAGGTAACTCTTTACCAATTATACCTCTACAATTCTCAACATCTTTCTTTCTGACCTCTAGATCACATATAGTCTTGTGGATAGTACAGCAAACTATAGTATTCTAATTAAGTTGATCCTTCAATCCCATAGGATCATACTTAAACAATGCTGCTCTTATGGATAGCACAACAAAGCAACACTATTCAAAATATGCCATAAGCATCAATATGCACTCGATCAACATCATGTCAATTTCTATAGTAAGCCTTGTGGATAGCACAACAAGCTTACTAAAATTTTGAGATACTCTATCGACCAAGTTTGAAGGAAGGCCCTTGTAATGTCTACATCACTAATCAATCTAAGTCAAAAATTCAACAAGACCAAATTGGCCAGATCAGTAGGTAGGAGGCACCCCATAGCTTTTCTTAGACACCAACAAAGTTGGTCAGGCCAGCATACGGACCTAATTAAAAAATCATCTTTCACACTTTTTTTGACACCAATTGATCTAAAGAATTTGACTTTTGAATTGAAAGCAAATTCCAACATTACAATTTAATATAATTTTTAAGATGGCGTTTGAACTGATCTCGGCACATCCTAACTATGACTACATAAAATATACTTTATATATTACGCAATACTTCTATAATTCATAATTGCAATCATATAATCATGCCAAAATCATATAAGGGTGCAATTGAGATCAAAATATATGACAAGTATATCGAAAAAATATAGCAAACCCTAATCACATTAGGCATGCAGAATACCCTTAACCATACATCGATATAAGCATCATGCTATCATGATAATATAAATTTTAAAATTATCATAAATTCATAATTTAATAACTAAAATTTAACATCATGAAATATATAAAATCAAAAATATTTTCTGATTTTAAAGACCGATGCTAAAAATAATGCAGTATTTTTGGCAAGATATATGATCAATAACAATTCAATGTTACAATTTTGCACTTGTTTGATCGAATCAGACAAGAAAGCTCTGATACCACTGTTAGGTTCCAACCATGCAACAAAAAGTAATTTTTAAAATTTTAAAAATAAATAAATCAATAGCTTTATCAAATAAAACTATCAAGCCAGAATTCAAACCCTAGAATCATCTTGCCGATATTGATAAAATAAAAACAAGCATACAAAAGAGATAGAATTTTTACTTTCATCAAAAAAAAAAAAAGTAGCACATTGGTGTTCTCCATAAGACCCCAAGGTAGAAGTCCTCCAATGGTTATCTATACGAAAGTTGGCCAAGATCCTTCCCAACTGGTGCGCTACCATAGCCTTATCTTCTCAAGAATACTGCAGGCTTCGAACTCACAGTACGATCGCACCAAAGCCTAGTTGCTTTCGATCTCACCACCAAACAATATCAAGAAGATACTTTTTAGATGTCTCATAACCTAGGATTTGATTTTTAGCTCCAACATATAGAAATACCAAACCCTAGACATACTAGCAACTCTTGTTAAATTTCTCACCACCCTTCTTGCAACTTTTGCCACTCAATTTTTTCTTCCTCTTTTTTTAAATTTTTTTTATAATATTTATATCCCTCCGCTCTAGTTTTAATCTAAAATCATAATAGGAAACCATCTGGGGCATTCTCTATAAAGAAGGGACCAAGGGACGTCACAAGGGATGAAGGGGCACCAACCTTTGGTGCTCCAACTTCTCACATGGTGAATAAATTCACTGTGTGGAATTTTGGATACATCAGATACTTGCAGTAGAAGAACTCTTCCTCTTCTATGTGCCATAAAAATTTTATATTAAATTGGTATTAAATCATAGGATATTTGGTTGAGAAATAAAAGCAACACGTATTAGTTAAGAGCCTTCTTTAAGAAGGACTCTCCATTTCACACGCCAAATTGAGGTGGGCGGCATTTATTTTTTACCATGGAGTCTAGTAGACATAGAGGATTCCTTCTCCACTTAAAATTACTCTAAGTTGGATAAGGATCCAATTTAAATTGATCCAATCCCATTAGGTCAAAGGCAACTGGTCTAGATTAGCTCAAACACTTTGATCTAAACCAATTTAGGAACTTGGGTTAATACAATGTGCTAGCATATCAAATTAACCCATAAAATTTATATTAAACTCTAATTAGATTAGATCTATATCAAATCTCAAAGTGTGTGACCCATTAGATTTCAAATCTAGCCAGCAGTGGACCCAGACTTTCGACGTAACCCTAATCTGATGAGATTAGTGAAGGAAAAACCACCTTTTTCCTTGTAGGATCTTCCAGATTTCATCAAATCTAAGATGGAATAATTTAAAAAAAAATTATCATATATTTATTTTAAATCTAAATTTCTAGATCTAATTTTATTATCTGATATTAATTCTAAAATAAATCTAAAAGCATGAGAAAATATGAAATACCTCAAGGGTAATCTAATTACCCTGTAGATGATCGCAGCAAGCCTGAGGTTCTGATTTAGCCACGCAATCATCTGGTCTCTACCAGTATCCAGTTAGATAGGATCTAGATCATCTTCTCCTCATGAATCTTTGCTCCAAAAATCAAAACTAAATCTGATTAGGAAGATCTTCAAAAGCCTTCCTGAAGTTGGAGCAGCAGCTTGTCGAAAAACTCCTGTAGCCCTTTGTTCAATGCATCACCACGCCTTGATCCTTCACCAGATGGATGCCCAACCTCTTGGTCATGAAGAGGGGAGAGGGAGCACCAGGGAGGATATGGAGAAGAAGAGGGGTGGCTGGCTTTTGCTGGGTAGGGGGTAGAATCTCTTAAACCCTAGGCACAGACAGGGTTTATATAGACCCTGCTGCGCTGCGCAGTGCCACATCATTCGACCAATCAAAAAATTTTATTTAATTTAGAAAAATTTTGATTGATGGAGTGATATCATTTGATCACATCAGATAAGAACCCCCATCCTCTCTCCTATGTTGGCACCAACATTGGATAAGCACAAGGGAGATAGCGCCCAAGAGTTTATGTTGATCAAGACTCCTCTTGATCTTTATCCACTTGGGGTGCAAGTCTTGTCCAATTGTGGTGCCCACTTTGGTGCTTATTTTTGGTATGTGGACACTCCATAAAAATCCTCCAATGAGCTCTTACTAAGTGGCGTTCAATTTAAGATCCATATGTCAACTTTTGACTGATGTCCTAAAATGAAATTGGTAGGTGACAGGAATTAGCAGGTGCTTGTCTTAAATTCATCTCATGAATTAAGACAAGCCTTTTCTGAGCTGGACAAGCTTCATTTAGACTGAAAGAAATCTTCTCAAAGTTCTTTGGATGAGTCAAATCATATTTGGCTCAGTCGAGATAGAAAAAATTACACGAGAAGAAAATTAGGCTCAATCGTGTACTAGCACGATTTTCTTGAACCTAATTAGATCTAATCCAAATAATTGGGCTAGCCCAATTGATGACATCTAGATCCTAACCCTTGTTAGTGTGATCTAGTTAGGTTCAATTCCGTATGGTAATGAGATATATCGTGATCTCAACACCGATATCATTGAAACTCTTTTCGATGGACCAGAACTCTTCTAATTCATACAATTAGAATGATCGATCATCAAGATCATTCTAATTGCTCTCAAAATCCATCAGTGACATCTAGCAGTATATGGTGGTAACCTATCAGAACTAAAGACGAACCTCTCGCTGCAGCTACCTATGTGATTGAGTTCCTCTATCATGAGTCCCGACTGAATTAGGATTAGGGTGAACTCATCAAACCCAACATCAGTCATATGAGTTAATCGATCGATCCGAGTCTGATGTGAAACCTTAATGGAAAACTCTTTTCCATTATTTCACTCTCCCATGGCCATGGGCTTAAGGACTCGATCTTTCAATCACCATAGGACTACTCCTCTCATCTACTGAGGTTGATAGATCCCATCTTGGTGCGACCTAGTTTCTACAATGAATATGCTACAGCCAAAATACACCTCAGGGTTTTGAATGGCTAGGAGATTGAGTTATGGTGTAGTCAAACTATAACACACTCAAGGTGAACTGTCGATGTACCTCAGGTCAAAGAACTAGACACACAACTGCAGCATCAAGCTAGTCATCGATGAGAAGGTAGACTTCCTTATGACTGCTCGATATGGTCACACTCAGTACTCTCATTCTCAACGAATACCTGTACTCTCACTTCAGTGTCTCTACACCGTAGACTCAAGACACATCTATCCTAAGGAAGCGATCGTACACCAATCTTCCAGATCGATCACCATCTTCGTGATGATCCTATGGTCAGGAGCTGTTTATGAGTTAGTTATGTAAATTCATGCCTTAAATTTTCAACTCTTGAAAATATAAATTGACATTCCTACTAACTCAAAGGATGTATCACAGACACAATATACACAGTGTGATAGAAGAATAACCCATTTATTGATTTATAGTCAAAATTATAAATTTGTTCTTAGATTTGTATAAGAATGTGTCAGCCAATCTGGTATCTAGGGCACACATCTAACAAACTCCCACTTGACCTAATGCCAATTGGCTACATATCTATGTCCCATCTTCTCAAGGTAGGCTTCGATCTTTTGCTGGCCTAATGGCTTTATCAGCGGGTCTGCCACATTGTTTGTGGTGTCGACTCTTTTAATCTCGACATAACCTTTTTTGAGGTAATCACGGATTAGATGGAATCGCCGCTCGATATGCTTGGACTTCTGGTGAGACTTTGGCTCCTTAGCTAGTGCTATGGCACCATTATTATCGCAGTAAAGAGGGATGGCATCCGATGACATCAATCCAAGCTCCACGGCAAACTTCTTGTACCAGAATGCCTCCTTCGTAGCTTCCGATACAGCAATATATTCTGCCTCTATGGTGGAATCTGCAATCACCGTCTGCTTGGAACTCTTCCAGCTAACTGCACTACCATTGCAAATGAACAGACTCCCAAATATCGACTTTCGATCATCTATATCAGACATAAAGTCTGAGTCTGTATATCTCTGAATCTGGAGTTCTCCATTCTCAAAGACTAGAAACATATCCTTAGTCCTTCTCAAGTACTTAAGGATACATTTCACAAAAGTCCAGTGCTCTTCGTCTGGATTCGACTGATATCTGCTTGTGACACTCACAGCATGGGCTATATCAGGTTGTGTACATAGCATGGCATACATGAGGCTCCCTATTGTCGAAGCATAAGGGATTTTGCTCATATGTTCAATCTCCTCAGGTGTGCTAGGGCATATCTTCTTGGAGAGATGAATGCCATGTCTAAAAGGTACTAAATCTCTTTGGGAGTTTTCCATGCTAAACCTTTTTAGCACCTCCTCTATGTACATCTTCTATGAAAGTCTCAGCATCCTATTTGTTCTATCTCTATAGACCTTAATACCTAATATAAAGGATGCCTCTCCTAGATCTTTCATAGAGAACTCTTTAGACAACCATACTTTGACTGAGGTCAACATGAGAATGTCATTCCCAATTAGGAGGATGTCATCTATGTACAATACGAGGAAGACAACTACGCTCCCACTGATCTTTTTAAACACACATGATTCCTCCTCATTCTTGATGAAACCAAATATTTTGATCACATCATTGAAATGAGTATTCCAGCTCCGAGATGCTTGCTTAAGTCCATAAATGGACCTTTGCAGCTTGCAGACCTTGTGATCATCATCACTGAATATGAAATCAAGTGACTGTTCCATATAGATATCTTCCTCAAGATGTCCATTTAAGAACGTTATTTTTACTTCCATCTGTCATATTTCATAATCGAAATAGGCTGCAACAGCAAGCAATGTGCGGATGGATTTTAGCATGGCTACGGATGAGAAGGTATCCTGATAGTCAATACCTTCGCGCTGACTATAATCTTTTGCTACGAGCCTAGCCTTGAATATCTCTACATTTCCATCTGTACCTATCTTTCTCTTGAAGATCCATTTACATCCAATAGGTACAAAACCTTCAGGTGGATCTACCAAGGTTCAGACTTGGTTTGAGTGCATTGAGTCAATTTCTGATCTCATTGCCTCTAACCATTTCTCAGAGTCGATATCTGATATCGCCTCGTCATAGGTTTGGGATCATCACCATGAGCCCCATTTTCCATGAAGAATATTGTTTCTATATCCTCTTGTATAGTACCTAAGTACCTTTTAGGAGGACAGAAAACTCTAGTCGATCTACGAGGTAGAAGAGGTTGTGTTAGGACTGGTTCTGATTGATTTGGTTCCTCAGGTTCTTTAGCTCATTGCTCTTGGGAGATATTCTCCTTGAGCTTAATTATTTTTTCGATGCCACCATCTTGAATAAACAGTTTTTCAAGAAAAATAGCATTTCGACTCACAATCACATTGTGGTCTTCCGAAACATAGAAATAGTATCCTAATGACTCTTTAGGATATCCTATGAATCGAGCTCTAAAAGACCTGAACTCTGGAATAAACCATATCTAATAGGGTCTGATTTCTCCATTCTGAAACTCTGTTGAGTTGTCGCATTCCAGGTGGAGTCCATTGAGAGACTATGCCATTATTTTTAAGATAGTCTAGGAACTTCCGACTAAGATATTCACCTCCTTGATTTGATCGAAGAACCTTAATGGGCTTTTCTGTTTGTTTTTCTACCTCATGTCTGAATTCTTTGAACTTTTCAAAGATTTCAGACTTATGTTTCATTAGAAACACATATCCGTACCTAGATATATCATCGGTAAAGGTAATGAAGTAGACATAGTTGCCTCTAGCCAGCACATTAAATGGGCCGCACACATCTGTATGTACTAGGGCAAGTAGGTCTGCAGCCCTTTCCCCATATCCCACAAACGGGAGTTTGGTCATTTTGCCTTGAAGGCATGATTCACAAACTGGATATGACTCGAAAGTCAACGGACTCAATAGCCTGGATTTCTCCAATTTGTTAACCTTGTCTTCCGATATATGACCTAGCCTTAGGTGCCACAGATACCTATTATTTAGACTATCTCTAGGCCTTTTAATTCCTATGACATTCATAGTTTGCTCGATATTAAATACAGATACATCAATATGTAGCTGATAGAGATCATTAATAAGAAAACCATTTACAACTTTATTATTTTCATAAAATATGTTACAATGGTTCTTATGAAAGCTAATCACATAGCCTTCTTATACTAAACATGAAACAGAAATCAAATTCCTGCTTGCCGCAGGCACATAATAACAGTCTCTAAGAACTAAATCTAATCTTAATGGTAATCGTAGAGGATAGGTTTCCACAGCCACAGCAGTAACTCTTGCTCCGTTTTCGATGCATTGGATCATATCTCCATCCCTCAGCCTCTTGCTCTCCTCAAGACCCTGCATAGAATTGCAAAAATGAGCACTAAAACCAGAGTCATGCACCCAACTGGATGCAGAAGAAACCATAAGATTTGATTCTAAAATGAGCATACCTCCAGAAGGACCATCCTTCTTATTCTTCATGGTGGTCAGGTACTGAGGACAGTTCCGTTTCCAATGGCCATCTGATTGGCAGTGAAAATATTTTTTCTTTTTAGCAGCCTTCTTCTTCGGTTCTGTCTTCTTCTTCTTCCCATCCACCTTCTGCTTCTTCACAGACTTCTTTTTCTTTCCAAAAGACTTTCTCTTGGAAGAAGTCTGCTCCACAGTGAGAACTGAGCCTTTTGAACCTTTTATAGAAAGCTCAGCCATAACCTGCATGTTCATTAACTCGGCCAAGGTACACTGCATCTTATGCATATGAAAGTTCATGATGAACTGACCATATGCATCAGACAAAGACTGAAGGATCACATCAGTCTAAAAATCTTTGTCTAAGATGACATCGAGCTTCTCAAGCTCCTCAAGATCCTTGATCATTATCAAACAATGATCTTGGACTGACTGCCCATCACGTATTTTAGCCTTAAAAAGTCTTTGATAGACTTGATACTTGGCTACGCGACTTTGTTCATCAAACAACTCTTGTAGGTGAGCCAACATTTGGTGGGTAGTCAAAATATTCTCATGTTGGTGCTGCAAGTCATCATACATTGCACCCAACATGTAGTACCTTGCTTTGTTATCATCATCCATCCACTTTTTTAGAGATGCTCTCCGTTCAGCAGTCGAACGTGCTGGCATGGCAGGTGAGTCCTGATCCAAGATATGGATCAATTTTTTAAAATCCAGAATAATTCTGTAGTTTCTTAACCAATCTTTGAAATTGGATCCAGTCAATCTATGGGTGTCTAGTATTTTGGTCAGGGGGTTGGATCCAGACATATTTCCTGTAGAGAGTCAACAGTTTCTAGTTAGATTTTGTAATCAGACTTAACTAATTTATTTAGGAGTTTCATTTTTAAACAAATTAGACTCTCACTATTTTCTCAGATCCCTACACTCCCTTGGTAGAGATGTGAAAATCTTCATGATCAGTGATTTCTGTGGGTCGTGCGGTCTCACCGACTGGCTCACCATCTCACCTAATAGTTATTGGTGATGGGTCAACCGATGAGTGGACAACTCTTGTCTAATGATTCTCTAATCATGGTACACCCAAAACTTAGTCTCTAATTCATGAAACTCACCGTGCCCAAAATATTGTTCCAATCCTTAGTTAAGTCAAACCCACCATTTGTACGAACTAGATTCCTGATTGGGTCCCTCACCATATCTGAAATATTGAGCCCAACCCATCCTCTAATTCATAGCATCCAATACCTAATGGACATGGTTGCATCTTTCCGATGCAATTGAGCCACTGTATCCAGTCGAGAACAATCAACCCCGGGAAGGGCCCGCACATCCACAATGGTAGAAGACCTAGACTTAATATTTTCTTAGGGAGATTTGATTTAGGTCTCATTAAACTTAACTTGACATAGTCATAACAATTATGACTAACCTAGTGGCATGGGTTAGCTTGAATTGTTAGCCATCTCAAATCAGAACTGGGTCGACACATATGGCTAGATAAGTGAGATCGGTGGAAGGGATATGCCATTAACTCGATAAGAACGCATTTGAGTCGAGTAGCTCCCAATTAAAAATTAGTCAGTCGCATCTGTCCAACTTATCTTAGACACCAAATTGTCAAACCAGAACTAATTGGGTAAGCCTACAATCCAGGCTCTAATCTCTGAGCCAAATTAGGTCTTAACTTGATCGAGTCACATCTAAATGTGATTCAACCTTGACCCAGACTTAATCCTATTAGGCTGGTCAATTATTAGCTTTCATGATCCCACCTAACTAACTGTTAATTTGGTTTGATCAACCGCTAGACCTAATTGAACTACCCAAGTCCGAACCCAATTTTATGAAAATGACTTAGATCTGAAATTTTTAATTTTAGATTTAATTTAATTTAATAAGCTTAATTCATTAATTAAGTCTTGGGTTCATAAACAAAACATATAAAATAAATTCTAGGGTTTCAGGATCTAGGATTTTGCAAAAAATTAAGTTTTGATTTCTGATTAAGGATGAACGTGCAGCATCCCTACACGTCATAAGAACACCCATTGAATGGAAGGAGAGAGCCTTTAAACCCTACTTTGTTCTTATGACTGGACGGCCATGAGGAATACCTTAATCAGAAATATAAATTTAACTACAAAACTAGTTGATCTAAATTTACATATCACATATACAATTTAAGATCTAACTATTACATGCTTTGCATACATCTCATGTATCAAAAATTGATCTAATTAATATGCTTTCAGATTTAATACATCACATATGACATCTGAAAAATAAAATTTAAATTGAACTATTCAACATAAAATTTATTTTAGACAGTTACTAGAATAATTCTATAACTAGTTTAGGCATGCAACAGATCAATCTTATGTATTATCCAAATTTTTATTTTTTATTTTTGATCTGAATATATAACATTTATATCATCAAAATTAGAGAATAAATTATATCTAAATTATATTTTAATCTCATTAAAATATAAACTTACAAGACTATTCATAGATCAAACTATTCCTAGTCTAGTCATGCATCTCATGCATGTTAGATCTTCTTAGATTTAATTTTAAATATTTTGATTTCAGATTCTATCATATCTGATGTGATATCTAAAATCTTTTAATATCAGATAAATTAAAATTAAAATTAGACCTAAATTAGATCTGAAACTGAGCCATCAACCTGGCTCTGATACCAGTTAAAGGGAAAACTATCTTTTTCCTTGTAGGATCTTTCAGATTTCATCAAATCTGGGATGAAATAATTTTTTAAAAAAATTATTTTATATTTATTTTAGATCTAAATCTCTAAATCTAATTTTATTATCTAATATTAATTCTAAAATAAATCTAAAAGCATGAGGAAATATGAAATACCTCAAGGGTAATCTGATTACCCTGTAGATGATCGCAGCAAGCCTGAGGTTTTGATTTAGCCATGCAATCGCTTGGCCTCTACCAGTATCCACTTAGGTAGGACCTAGATCATCTTCTCCTCATGAATCTCTATTCCAAAAAATAAAACTAAATCTGATTAGAAAGATCTTCAAAAGCCTTCCTAAAGTTGGAGCAGCAGCTTGTCGAAAAACTCCTATAGCCCTTTGTTCAATGCATCACCACACCTTGATCCTTCACCAGATGGATGCCCAACCTCTTGGGCATGAAGAGAGGAGAGGGGGCACCAGGGGGGATGTGGAGAAGAGGAGGGGTGGCTGGCTTTTGCTGGGTAGAGGGTAGAATCTCTTAAACCCTAGGTGCAGATAGGGTTTATATAGACCCTGCTGCGCTGCGCAGTGCCATATCATTCGACCAATCAAAAAAATTTATTTAATTCAAAAAAATTTTGATTGGTGGAGTGATGTCATCTGATCACATCAGATAAGAACCTCCACCCTCTCTCCTATGTTGGCACCAACATTGGATAAGCACAAGGGAGATGGCGCCCAAGAGTTTATGTTGATCAAGACTCCTCTTGATCTTTATCCACTTGGGGTGCAAGCCTTGTCCAATTGTGGTGCCCACTTAGGTGCTTATTTTTGGTATGTGGACACTCCACAAAAATCTTCCAATGAGCTCTTGCTAAGTGGCCTTCAATTTAAGATCCATATGTCAACTTTTGACTGATGTCCTAAAATAAAATTGGCAAATGATAGGAATTAGCAGGTGCTTGTCTTAAATTCATCTCATGAATTAAGACAAGCCTTTTCTGAACTGGACAAGCTTCATTTAGACTGAGAGAAACCTTCTCAAGATTCTCTGGGTGAGTCAAATCATATTTGGCTCAATCGAGATAGAAAAGATTACACGAGGAGAAAATTAGGCTCAATCGTGTGCTAGCACGATTTCCTTGAACCTAATTGGATCTAATCCAAATCAATTGAGCTAGCCCAATTGATGACATCCAGATCCTAACCCTTGTTAGTGTGATCCAGTTTGGTTCAATTTCATATGGTAATGAGACATGTTGTGATCTCATCATCGACATCATCGAAACTCCTTTTAATGGATCAGAACTCTTCTGATTTATACAATTAGAATGATCGATCATCAAGATCATTCTAATTGCTCTCAAAATCTACCAGTGACACCTAACAGTATATGATGGCTGTTGGAAAATGTGTCCCAAAAAGCCAATCGTCAAGCTATTGACGGTTGAGCAACCAAGTATTGTAATTGATTTGTTAATAAATAAAATATATTTGGTATTTTCATCATAAGCTTTCATCTTCTAATGAACTCCGTTGTTATGATGAAGTCCTTAGGACTATTTAGATTCGATAAAGAGAGGATTTATCGATTAGTCCTTAAAACAGTTCACGATCAAATGATAGGCTGTTAATAAGGACGACAGCTTCTATCGAGCATAGGTCACTGTAGGCCATATGGGTTGGTTGTCCTCTTAATCAAACAGTGTGAAAATACTGGTATGGTATACAGGTGAGATATATTGGTACATCATCATTGAACGTGACCAACTCCAGAATATTCTGCTGTCGAGAATGTCTCTGATGGGATATAGGTATAAGTGTCCCTTAGACTTGAGATCGCCTCAGTGACTTGCAAGCAACTCACTGTGCTTTGGTACTGGACTAACTGAATTACTAATTCAGGGATGGAAGGCTTCTGGGCATAGTCAAGTACTTACAAAGTCAGAGTGTGATCGAGATGGGATTGACCACTCCAAGAGTTGGAGAAGAATGAGTCGCTGTATTTCAATTTACCAAAACCTTGGCCAGGATAATCCATCAGATGGATTTGATATTTTGAAATACAATGTGGACAACCTGATCAGAGTTGACAGTTGAACTCTGGGGTGTCCTATGATCATTTTGGTCAAGGAGATGAATTATATGAAAACTATATCCGCATAGGTTCTAAGGATGTTGTTCTACACATTCGACCTATCCGGTCGTCGGGTATCATTACTAGATGGTCACTTCGATTGGTACAAAAATTTATTTCTGTGCTACCAGTTTAGGTTCGGACCTATGAGGTCACACACATTAGAGTTCATGATCCAATCAGATGGTTGATCAACGATTAAGAATCGTTCTAGGGTTAAATGATCAATAGATTGACATTTAACCTAGTGCAAGTGTTGCAGGAGGATCGATTAGCAATTCGATTGCTAATTGGCTTAATTTGATTAAGCCAATATGTTGAGATTAAGTCTAATTAAATATAATTTAATTAGATTTGGTTTGGACTCGATTGGATCAAGTCCAATTGGTTTATTGGATAAGCCAAGTACAAGAAAAAACTAGTCCTAGTTCAACTAGGACTTGGGTCAATCTAATTTCTAATTTGATTAAAAAATTAAATCAAATTTAAATTTAATTTAATCTGATTAAATTAAATTTTTAATTAGGTTAAAATCTATTTTAATTGGGTTGATCTAATTTTAATTTGATTTGGTTTGAGAAACCAAATTAAAACAAGTCATAAGATAGAATCCTAGTAAGAGCCTTGCACCACATAAGCCTTTCCCATGCCCTCTCTCTCATTCAACACCAATCTCCTCTTATTTTGTGTGACAAAAGCCCTCTCCTAGGTCTCTCCCACATTCACAAAAGGTCTCCTCTCTTCTTTCTTACATGGAAGGTGGTTTGGATCAAATCAAAAAGGAATAAGTTTGGATTTCGAATTCTATGAGATAGAGTTTTAGAAATCCAAAACTCTTTCAATTTTGTACCGAATCTATCCAAATTTTTTTTAGAATTTTTGTGGCTTTTAGGGTATATATTATGCACCCTTTACTAGTAATCTATGCATGAAAATAAGGAGGAGGTGCTCAAGAGTTGGGCACCCCTTAACTTGCCATGTTTGGATAAGCCTTGACTAGGTATTTGACCTAGACAAGAACTCTATCATATCTCTCTATATAAAATAAGTTTCTTCATGAAAGTTTCGAAAAAGATAGAGATTTGAGAGGCCTTTGGGCCATCCAAAAATTTGAGAGAAATACCTTTGGGTCATGGAGATATAAAAGACACAAGTTAGGGTGTCTAGAGAGAGAAACGAGAAGAAGAAGAGGATCTTCTTCTAGGGTTGTTTGTTTTCATATCTTTCCTCCCTCCATCTTGAGTTTTCTGAGAGTGTCTCAGATCTGAAACTCCTCCTTCTAATTTTCATCTTTATAAGAGTCCAAATCAAGAAGAAGGAGGTACCTGATCAACCATCAAAGAAGGATCAGCGCAGTACTAGCATACTGTGCTGATTTCCTGAAGCAGGACTTCTGATCGAGATTTGTGGGCTTGTGTGGATGACTCCTAGAGGCCGGATGCGTGTGCGTCTTGCAACAACATCCTCAAGCCCAGATCAACGAGGTTAGAACATCTAACTTGCAAGGTAATAGATCTGATCTATTGTTTAATACATACATTAGATGTAGTATAGAAACATATTGATATGATCAACATGTAGTTCATGCTATATTTATATATTTTAATTTTGATTTAATGCTATGTAATAATTATGTAATAGAATCTTAGATCTAAGAATTCTCTAATTTTAGAAAATAATTTTGATTTATTTTAGTCTTCCGCTGTATGATCTTGAAAAAGTTTCAAGATCTAACCCTGAAACCCTAGATCTGGTTCCTTCAATTGGTATCAGAGCCTAGGTTCTTTATTACATGATTATTTATACATACTTAGATTATTTCTTAGATTAAATCTAATTTATAATCTGATTATTAAATCTAAATTAAAATTTTAGATCAATCATGAACTGCAAGGTTGTCCTGCTGTAAGGTTTACCCCTTACAGTGCAAAGGTTGTCCTAGTTTGTGTAGATCTATCTTTAATCATAAATTTGTTAGATATGATCTAGATTAAATTTATAATTTATTAGATTTAAAAGATATTTAAATTTAAAATAAAATCTCTTTGTTAATAATTTTTATGCAAAAAAATTATTTAAAGTTGAAACTGTTTCAATTATATGAACCTGTTTAGATTAGATCTAAAGTAGTTTCATGTTTATTTCACTTGTATCTTGATTATGAATCAAACATGCAATATGGTTGGTAGAATCATATTGTAAAATTATTTTACAAATATGAAAATTATTTTTTGAAAAGTCGAACCCAACCCTCAGCCCAAAACTTAATTAAGAATTAAGAAGTTGTTTGATTAGGTTCTAGGATTGTGAATTGAAGAACCTAAGACACAAACCATAACACATTGGGTTAATGGATTAGTGAAAATTAGGTCCATTAATTGGGTTAGACCTATGGTTAGATTGAAGATGGACTTAATTAGAGAATTGACTAAATCTAATCAATTGTTGTCTTAGATTAGGTCAAGGATTCTCTAGATCAATTACAATAGTTGTAGTTAGTCAAGTCTATGTCTTTAACGAGAACCAAATGAACTTGATTCTTGGCTAAGCGGTCTAGCATGAACTGTTAGGTTGATCTAATCGAAACTAATTAAATCAGTTGGTGTCTAAGGTAAACCAAATCGGTGGTTTTTAATTGGGAGCCCGCTTACCTGGCCATTTCTGATGGTGTCTAAGGCAAGCTTTGGTAGACCCTCCCACTGATCGAACTTACCTGGCCTCTTGGTGAAATTATATTTTGATCGGATCACTTGACTATTCGAGCTGACCCATGTCAGCTAGGTAAATCAGTGTGACTGATTTAGGTGCTCCTAGACCAGCCCTTTTAATGATCTCCCTTAAGCTGACTTGGTGAAGCCAGTGGAAGGATCATGATAAGCTGGTTCATCTGACCTCATCCTCTATATTATTTAAATCTTCTAAAATTATTAGGTCCTTAAAAAATAAAGTTATGGAGATAACTGAGTCATAGCCTCCCATTAAGGTGTTTGATAATGAGTCCATTAACTCAATAATCATTACAGACCCAAAGGCCTGGTGCTTGTTGACTAATGGAATTATCACTCATCATATGACGACTTGGAAGTATCTTTCTAATCATTCATTGGTTAGATATACCAAGTATGATCATGTTAATGGTTGGACCTAACCGGATCCTTACAGTGGAGGCCAAAGCCTACTGATTAGGTTTTTGGGGCAAAATTAAAATTACTAGAAATTGTTTAGAGAAACAATTGGTTATGAACCTAACCTTAGATATACATGGGTTGGCCAACCAAAGTTGGGCTTGTGTACAATCTAAGTGGATTCTAGTACCCACTAAGGAATTAGGGTAATTCCTCGAATTGGAGGTAGAAGCTACCCATTCGAATAAAATAGTGGGAGAAACCTTTTGATTAAAGTCCAAATCTTTAGGTTTAATGAATCAATTACTAATTAGGTTATGGTTCTCCTTTGTGCAAATATGGCCACTTCCCTATCGCTCCGTTGGACAATGATAAGTTGGTGGGATCCAACTTCGGTAGCTGGTACCAAAAGTTGAAGATAGTCCTGGAGCATGAACGGATCCTATATGTGATAATGGATCCTGCACCTGAGGAGTCAGCTGCCAATACACGTGGAACAGTCAGAGATACTTATCAGAAGTGGCTCAGTGATCGGACCACGGTGCGTTGTATCATGCTGGCTACCATGAGCGATGAGTTCAGTCACAGATTCGAGACGGCTCAACCAAAGGACATGCTTCAAATGTTGGAAGATGCCTTTGGCACACCCGATGACGTAGAGAGGCACAAGACTAGTTGTGCCATCTTCAATGCCAAAATGCGGGATGGTGCCTCTGTCACTGATCATGTATTGTACATGATCGAGCTAATGGAATGATTGAGCAAGCTCGGCTTTTCCTTGCATGAGCAGCTTGGGAAAGATGCAATACTGAACTCACTACCCAAGTCTTATCTCCCATTCCTCACTCATTATAGAATGAAAAAGCCTGAAGAGAACTACCACGGGTTACTGGGGTTGCTTCAGAACTTTGAGAAGGATCACCAACTTCACAAGGAGTCGGTGAACTTAGTGGGAGGTTCGTCTTCTGGTTCTCGACCTTTTAAGAAAGGGAAGAAGAACAAGAAGAAGAAAGTGAAGAAGGTGCATGTTCAGGCTGGGACATCAGTGCAGGGCCAGACCAAAAAGATCAAGCCTGATAAGAGTCTATTCTACTGGCAAGCATCCTAGATTAGATAGTGTGTCAGATATCTACTTATGGCACTATAGGCTAGGTCATATAAACAAGAACAGAATAAACAGGTTGACTCAAGAGGAAATCTTCGAAGTCAGTGATTGTGAATCACTTCCAACCTGTTAGTCTTGTCTTCTTGGTAAAATGACCAAGTCACCTTTTACTGGAAAAGGTGAGAGAGCTACTGAGCTCTTGGGCCTAGTACATACTGATGTATGCGGGCCCATGAGCACCAGTGCTAGAGGTGGATATTTTTACTTCATAACTTTTACGGATGACCTATCCTGATATGGATATGTCTATCTGATGAAACATAAGTCAGATTCATTTGAAATGTTCAAATGATTCTGAAGTGAAGTAGAAAAATAAACTGAGAAGAGTATTAAAACTCTTCGATCTGATCGAGAAGGAGAATACCTTTCTAGTGAATTTCTCACATATCTAGGAGAGAATGGGATTCTCTCCCAATGGACTCCTCCAGGAATACCACAGCATAATGGTGTGTCTGAAAGGAGGAATCGGACTCTGTTAGACATGGTCCGATCCATAATGGGTTTTGCTAGCTTGCCGATATCCTTCTGGAGATATGCACTCGAATCAGCCTGTTATCTGTTAAATAAGATTCCAAGTAAGTCTGTAATTAAGACTCCATATGAGATATGGATGGGACATAAGCCAGTACTTTCACACCTTAGGGTCTGGGGGTGCCCGGCCTATGTCAAACGATTAGTCACAGACAAACTTGGACCTAGGTCTGACAAATGCTCATTCATAGGGTACCCCAAAGAGACAAAAGGATATTTTTTCTACCATGCTGATGAACAAAAGGTGTTCGTCAGCCTTAAGGCAATCTTTTTAGAAAAAGAGTTCCTTGGTGAAGGAACCGTTCCCTCTAAGATTGAAGTTGATGAAGTTCAACAGGTAGAAGGACCGACACCAATAGCTGAACCTGAGTCAGATATGATTAGATCAGATCTGGAGCCCAATGTACCTGCACCATTAAGGCGATCCAGTAGAGTACCGCATCAGCCGGATAGATATTTGATTTTTTGGTCTGAGACGGTGATCCCATCGAACTTGATGAGAATAATGAGGATCCGATCACCTATATGGATGCAATGCAGAGATCTGATTACGAGAAATGGCTTAAAGCCATGAAATCTGAAATGGAGTCCATGAAGGTCAACGATGTATGGACATTGGTTGACCCACCTGAAGGGGTTAAACCCATTGGGTGTAAATGGATCTTCAAAAGGAAGAGGGGCGCAGATGGAAAAGTGGAGACCTATAAAGTCCATCTGACCGTCAAGGGGTATCGTCAGTGTTATGGTATTGACTATGACGAGATGTTTTTTCCTGTGACAATGCTCAAATCCATTCGGATAATGCTTGCAATAGCTGCCCATCTGGATTATGAGATCTAGCAGATGGATGTAAAGACAGCTTTCCTGAATGGAGAGCTGACTGAAGAGGTGTATATGATACAACCTGAGGGGTTTACATCCACAGATGAGTCCAAGGTGTGCAAGCTTCAGAGATCCATTTATGGATTGAAGCAAGCTTCTCGGAGTTGGAACATGCATTTTGATAAGGTGATCAAAACGTATGGCTTCATTAAGAATGGAGAAGAGCCCTGCATCTATAAATAGGCAAATGGTCCAGTTGTATTCCTTGTCTTGTACGTGGATGACATTCTCTTAATCGAAAATGACATCCCCACACTACAGGGAATAAAAGTTTGGTTGTCATCACAGTTCTCCATGAAGGACTTGGGTGAAGCATCCTACATCCTAGGGATGAAGATCTATAGAGATAGATCTAAAAGGATGCTTGGGTTATCCTAGTCCATGTACATAGACACTGTGCTGAAGAGGTTCAGCATGGAGAATTCCAAGAAGGGCTATCTACCGATAGGCCAAAGAATTTTTCTCTCTAAGAAGGATTGTCTGACAACTCTTGAAGAGAGAGAGCGTATGAGTAGAGTCTCATATGCTTCAGCCGTGGGATCTATCATGTACGCCATGACATGTACAAGACTAGATGTGGCATACTTACTAGGAGTAGTGAGTAGATACCAATCTGATCTTGGAGAAAATCACTGAAAAGTGGTTAAAGCCATCCTTAAGTATTTGAGAAATACTAAGGACCAATGGTTGGTTTATGGCGAGTCAGATCTGAAACTTGTGGGGTTCACAGACTCTAGCTTCCAATCTGACCATGATGACAGTAGGAGCGTGTCGGGTTATATCTTTACTCTGAATGGTGGAGCCATCTGCTGGAAGAGTTCCAAGCAACATACTGTGGCGGACTCTGTTTGTGAAGCGGAGTACATCGCAGCATCGGATGCCGTGAAGGAAGCTATGTGGCTGAGGAAATTCATCAACGAGCTCGGAGTAGCACCCTCCCTCGATGGTCCGATCCTGCTCTATTGCAACAGCACTGGTGCCATAGCTCAGGTGAAGGAACCCAAAGCACATCAGCGGGTGAAGCACATCTTGCGCCGCTTCCACCTAGTCTGAGAGATCGTGAATCGAGGTGACGTCGACCTTCAGAAGATCGACGGAAAGGAGAACCTGGCTGATCCCTTCACTAAAGCCTTGGCGATAAAGGAGTTCGACAACCACAAGTCGAAGATGGGTATTAGATACTGTGCCGAGTGGCTTTAGGATAAGTGGGAGTTGTTGGAAAATATGTCCCAAAAAGTCAATCGTCAAGCTGTTGACGGTTGAGCAACCAAGTATTGTAATTGATTTGTTAATAAATAAAATATATTTAGCATTTTCATAATAAGCTTTCATCTTCTAATGAACTCTGTTATTATGATGAAGTCCTTAGGATTATTTAGATTCGATAAAGAGAGGATTTATTGATTAGTCCTTAAAACAGTTCACGACCAAATGATAGGCTGTTAATAAGGATGACAGCTTCTATCGAGCATAGGTCGCTGTAGGCCATATGGGTTGGTTGTCCTCTTAACCAAAGAGTGTGGAGACACTGGTATGGCATACAGGTGAGATGTACTGGGACATCATCATTGAACGTGACCAACTCCAGAGTATTCTGCTGTCAAGAATGTCTCTGATGGGATATAGGTATAAGTGTCCCTTAGACTTGAGATCGCCTCAGTGACTTGCAAGCAACTCACTGTGCTTTGGTACTGGACTAACTAAATTTCTAATTCAGGGATGAAAGGCTTCTGGGCACGGTCAAGTACTTGCAAAGTCAGAGTGTGATCAAGATGGGATTGATCACTCCAAGAGTTGGAGAAGAATAAGTCGCTGTATTTCAATTTAGCAAAACCTTGGCCAGGATAATCCATCAGATGGATTTGATATTTTGAAATACAATGTGGATAACTTGATCAGAGTTGACAGTTAAACTCTGGGGTGTCCTATGATCATTTTGGTCAAGGGGATGAATTATATGAAAACTATATCCGTATGGGTTCTAAGGATGTTGTTCTACACATTCGACCTATCCGGTCGTCGGGTACCATTGCTAGATGGTCACTTCGATTGGTACAAAAATTTATTTCTGTGCTACCAGCTTAGGTTCAGACCTATGAGGTCACACACATTAGAGTTCATGATCCGATCGGATGGTTGATCAACGATTAAGAATCGTTCTAGAGTTAAATGATCAATACGATTGACATTTAACCTAGTGCAAGTGTTGCAGAAGGATCGATTAGCAATTCGATTGCTAATTGGTTTAATTTGATTAAGCCAATGAGCTGAGATTAAGTTTAATTAAATATAATTTAATTAGATTTAGTTTGGGCTTGATTGGATCAAGTCCAATTGGTTTATTGGATAAACCAAGTTCAAGAAAAAACTAGTCCTAGTTCAACTAGGACTTGGGTCAATCTAATTTCTAATTTGATTAGAAAATTAAATTAGATTTAAATCTAATTTAATCTAATTAAATTAGATTTTTAATTAGGTTAAAACCTATTTTAATTAGGTTGATCTAATTTTGATTTGATTTAGTTTGAGAAACCAAATTAAAACAAGTCATAAGATAGAATCCTAGTAAGACTAGGATTCCACCTTGCCCCACATAAGCCTTTCCCACGCCCTCTCTCTCATTCAACGCCAAACTCCTCTTATTTTGTATGACAAAATCCCTCTCCCAGGTCTCTCCCACGTTCATAAAAGGTCTCCTCTCTTCTTTCTTACATAGAAGGTGGTTTGGATCAAATCAAAAAGGAATAAGTTTGGATTTTGAATTCTATGAGATAGAGTTTTAGAAATCCAAAACTCTTTCAATTTTGCACCGAATCTATCCAAATTTTTTTTAGAATTTTTATGACTTTTAGGGTACACATTATGCACCCTTTGCTAGTAATCTATGTATAAAAATAAGGAGGAGGTGCTCAAGAGTTGGGCGCCCCTTAACTTACCATGTTTGGATAAGCCTTGACTAGGTATTTGACCTAGACAAAGACTCTATCATATCTCTCTATATAAAATGAGTTTTTTCATGAAAGTTTTGGAGAAGATAGAGATTTGAGAGACCTTTAGACAATCCAAAATTTAAAGAGAAAGACCTTTGGGTCATGAAGATATAAAAGACATAAGTTAGGGTGTCTACAGAGAGAAACGAGAAGAAGAAGAGGGTCTTCTTCTAGGGTTGTTTGTTTTCATATCTTTCCTCCCTCCATCTTGAGTTTCTTGAGAGCATCTCAGATTTGAAACTCCTCCTTCTAATTTTTATCTTTGAAAGAGTCCAAATCAAGAAGAAAGAGGCACCTGATCAACCATCAAAGAAGGATCAGCGCAGTACTAGCATACTGTGCTGATTTCCTGAAACAAAACATCTGATCGAGATTCGTGGGCTCGTGTGGATGACTCCTAGAGGCCGAACATATATGCGGCTTACAATATCATCCTCAAGCCCAGATCAGCGAGGTTAGAATGTCTAACTTGTAAGGTAATAGATCCGATCTATTGTTTAATACATACATTAGATGTAGTATAGAAACATGTTGATATGATCAACATGTAGTTCATGCTATATTTATATATTTTAATTTTTGATTTAATACTATGTAATAATCATGTAATAGGATCTTAGATCTAGGGATTCTCTGATTTTAAAAAATAATTTTGATTTATTTTAGTCTTCCGCTGTATGATCTTGAAAAAGTTTCAAGATCTAATCCTAAAACCCTGGATCTGGTTCCTTCAGTGGCAACCTATCAAAACTGAAGATGAACCTCTCGGTGCAGCTACCTGTGTGATTGAGTTTCTCTATCATGAGTTCTGACTGAATTAGGGTTAAGATGAACTTGTCAAACCCAACATCAATCATATGAGTTAATCGATCGATCTGAGTTCGATATAAAACCCTAATGGAAAATTTTTTTCTATTATTTCACTCTGTCATGGCCATGGACTTAAGGACTCGATCTTTCGATCACCATAGGACTACTCCTCTCATCTATCGAGGTTGATAGATCTCATCTTGGCGCGACTTAGTTCCTACAATGAATATGCTACAGCCAACATACACCTCAGGGTTCCGAATGGTTAGGAGATCGAGTTATGCTGTAGTCAAACTATATCACACTCAAGATAAACTGTCGATGCACCTCAGGTTAAAGAACTAGACACACAACTGCAGCATTGAGCTAGTCATCGATGAGAAGGTAGACTTCCTTATGACTGCTCGATATGGTCACGCTCAGTACTCTCATTCTCAACGAATACCTGTACTCTCGCTTCGGTGTCTCCACACCATAGACTTAAGACACATCTATCCTACGGAAGTGATCATACACCAACCTTTCGGATCGATTACCATTCTCATGATGATCCTATGGTCAGGAGCTGTTTATGAGTTAGTTATGTAAATTCATGCCTTAAATTTTCAACTCTTGAAAATATGAATTGACATTCCTACCAACTCAAAGGATGTATCACAAATATAATGTATACAATGTGATAGAAGAATAACCCATTTATTGATTTATAATCAAAATTATAAATTTACCCTTAGATTTGTGCAGGAATGTGTCAGCCAATCTAGCATCTAAGGCACACATCTAACAATTAGTTCACTCGAAGAGTCACAATCAACTTGGACTCTTCCAAATTGACTCCAAAATTAAACTTTTTTAATTATGATGAATCTACAAGTTAAGATTGACTCTAACAATATTTCATGACTATCCGAAAGATTTGAAATTTTAATAAAAAATGATCAAAATATCCTTCAGTGGTAAGTTTCTGTGTAATTCAATCCTTTAGTCAAACAACATCCCAGATGAGTTGTGGATATAGAAATATGTCAAATCTAATCATTTATCATTATGTATCTCGATCTGAAGATGATAATTCAGTTGATAATATATTAAAAATTCTTTTCTAATTATCATCCTGCTTTGGCCAAAGACTTTCAGAATCACCATCCTATGAGATCACATAGGATGTTCGCTCCCCTTATTAGGGATGACTGATCCCTTATTGATCACTCACAACCTTCATATACTCTTCACCATATCCAGAACACCCCACACAAAGATCAAAGAACCAAGTTAGGTAGTGAACCAAAACAAGGATCCATGTACATAAGGTACCATGGTGACCTCAAGTCGAAGGATCACTTACACAACTCCCACAGAGAATCATCAGTTGATATGTAAATAAGACTCTATCTGATATTCTCTCATAAGTCAATTTAGTGAACTCATTCTCAAATGAGTACCCATATCATTGTATTAATATCACCACACAAGTGGTTGTGAGATCAACCATCCTTATTTCTGAGCATACATAGAACATGCCAGTCTTACCGGTATCATTGATCCCCGACTCAATTTACCAATGACTAGAAATTTTTAGATTAGGGCTATCAAAAATTTAGGTCCCACTGGCATGATCTCATCATAGTCCTAAATCATTGTCCGGACCTATAGGGTTCATTATAATCTTAAGAATAATAAGATGCAGCATATAATGAATCAAAAATACTTATTTTATTAATAATATAAATATCAATTACATGAGTTTGAAAGATAAATTATAATAAATATCCTATCGCATCCCATATGCGATAGGTTTGTAGGACATTATTCTTTCAATCTGATGTCATAACTCCAAGTTCCACGATAAACTTCTTGAACCAAAAGTCTTCCTTTGCAGCATCCGAAGCAGCGACAAACTCAACCTCTGTGGTCGAATCTGCTATGATGGGTTACTTGAAATTCTTCCAGCTGACTGCGCCACCATTGCAAACGAACACATATCCTGACGTAGACTTTCTATCATTAGGATCAGACATGAAGTCTGAGTTAGTATACCTCTCGACTCGCAACTCAGAACCTCTTCCAAAGATCAAGAATAAATTTTTAGTCCTTCTCAAGTACTTAAAGATGTTCTTCATAGCTATCTAGTGCTCCTCATATGGATTCGACTAATACCTGCTCGTGACACTCATAGCAAAAGCTATATCAGGTCGAGTACACATTATGGCATACATGAGGCTCCCTATGGTTGAGGCATAAGAAATCCTACTCATGCACTGAACTTTCTCATATGTGGTCGGATATATCATCTTGAAAAGATTAATACCATGCCTAAGAGGTAAAAGTCCTATTTAGAGTTTTTCATGTTGAACCTCTTCAACACCTTCTCTATGTACAGCTTTTGTGATAGGCCTAGCATCCGTTTAGGTCTATCTGTATAGACCTATATTCTGAGAATATAGGATGCTTCCCCTAGGTCTTTCATGGAGAATTCTTTGGACAACCATCTTTTGACCATGGTCAGCATAGAAATATCATTTCTAATGAGGAGAATATCATCCACGTACAATACGAAAAATATTATTGTGCTCTCACTGACCCTTTTGTATACACCTGATTCCTCTTCATTTTTCATGAAATCAAATGATTTGATCGCTATATCAAAATAATGATTCCAACTCCGAGAAGCTTGCTTTAATCTATATATGGATCTTTACAGCTTGCAGACTCTTGATCACCATCACCAAATGTGAAACCCAAAGGCTGCTCTATATAGATATCTTTCCCAAGATATCTATTTAGAAAAGTAGTTTTCACATCCATCTATCATATTTCATAATCATAGTAAGCTGCAACAGCAAGCAGAGTGCGGATGGATTTCAGCATAGCTAGGATGAGAAGATTTCCTGATAGTTAATGTCCTCACGCTGACTGTAACCTTTTACCACAAGCCTAGCTTTATAGGTCTCTACCTTATCATCGACACCTATTTTTCTTTTGTAGATCCATTTACACTCAATGGGTACAATACCCTCAGGTGGATTCACTAAGGTCTATACTCAGTTCAAGTACATCGAGTCAATTTCTGACTTCATTGCATCTAACCATTTTTCAGAATCGATGTCTGATATTGCTTCATCAAAGATATTAGCATCATTACCATGACCCCTATCTCCCATAAGAAACCTTTACATCTCCTATAAGCATACCCATGTACCTTTCAGGATGTCAGAAGACCCTGCCAAATCTACGAGGTAGAAGAAGAACATCAACTACTAGCTCATGAATAATGGGTTCCTGAGGATCAATAGCTTTTTGCTCTTTAGAGACCTTCTCTTCGAGCTCAACTAACCTCCCACTGCCACCATCCTAGATAAACTATTTTTCTAGGAATATAGCATTCCGATTTACAATCATATTGTGATTTTATGGAAAGTAGAAGTAGTATCTGATGGATTATTTTGGATACCCTATAAAATGAGCTATAATAGATCTATCCTCTAGTTTATCAGCCATTTGTCTCTTGACATAACCTGGACATCCCTAAGTCTTAAGATAATCTAGACTCGACTTCTTATCGTACCATATCTCATATGGTGTGGTAGGAACGAACTTTGATGAAACCCTATTCAATAGGTGAATGGTAGTTAATAAGGCATGTCCCTAAAGATATAAAGGTAGATCAGTGAAGCTCATCATGGATCTGACCATATCCAATAAGGTCCTATTCCTTCTTTTGGATACTCCATTAAGCTGAGATGTTTCGGAAGGAGTCCATTGAGAGACTATGTCATTGTTCTTAAGATATCTCAAAAATTTTTGACTAAGATATTCACCTCCTCGATCAGATCGAAGGACCTTAATAGGTTTATCAATTTATTTTTCTACTTCACTTCTGAATTTTTTGAACCTTTTAAAGGCTTCAGACTTGTGTTCATCAGATATATGTACCCATACCTAGATAAATTATCGATAAAGATAATGAAGTAGCTATAACTACCTCTATTCTGCACATCAAATGGGCCACACACGTCGGTGTGTACTAAGACAAGTAACTCAGTGGCCCTTTCCCCATATCCTATAAAGGGTAACTTGGCCATCTTTTCTTGAAGATAAGATTTACAAGTTGGATACGACTTTGGGTTAAGAGAGCCAAGGATCTCATCTCTTTTTAGTTTGTTTATCCTATCCTCTCCAATATAGCCTAGTCTATGATGCCACAAGTACTTCTAGTTAATTTCATCTCTAGATCTCTTTTGACCTACGGTACTAATTATTTGCTCATTTAAATTTATATTCGCATCAACATGCAAGTGATATAGACTGTCAATTAAAAGATCTCGTGCAACCAATTTATTTCGTAAATAAATAGAATAAAAGTCTTTATTGAAACTAATTTCAAAACCTTCCTATACTAGCACAGATATGAAAATCACACTCCGACTAGCTAAAGGAGCATAATAACAATTTTTTAAATCTAATCTAATGCCAAACGATAATCGAAGAGAATAAGTGCCAATGGTTTCTGCAGCAACTTTTACTCCATTATTGATCCGAAGGATCATGTCATCTTCCCTCAACCTCCTACTTTTTATTAGACCCTGCATTGAAGTACATATATGAGCACTCGAATCAGAGTCCAATATACAACTAGAAGTAGAAGAAATCGTAAGGTTGGATTCAATTACGAGCATATCTTTCGAAGGTTTATCATCCTTTTTGATCTTTAGGCTCTCCAATTAGAGTGGACAGTTTCTCCTCCAGTGGCCTTCAGCATCACAATGAAAATACTTTTCTTTTGTTTCTACCTTCTTAAAAATTTTTTTCTTTGGCTTGCTCTCTTTCTTCTACTTCCTATCAGATTTTGTCTTCTTCTTTCCAGTAGGCTTTCTCATGGAAGAAGTCCGCTCCACAGCAAAAATAGTGCCCCTTGAACTCTTCAAGATTCCTTTCGTAGTGACCAACATATTGACCAATTCAGGTATAGTGCAATCGAGCTTGTTTATATAAAAATTTATAATAAATTGACTATATGAACTCATAAAGAATTGAAGGATCAAATCTATCTGTAATTCCTTTTGCATTTCAAGCTCGAGCTTCTCAAGCTCCTCAATGTCCTTGATCACTATCATATAGTGCTCATGGACAGATTGTCTTTTGCACATCTTCAAATTGAAGAGTCTGTTGGACACTTCAAAGCATGCAGTGCGGCTCTGCTCACTATACAACTCTTGTAGGTGAGTTATCATAGTCCTGACAGTGGACATATGCTCATGCTGGCTTTGTAACTTATTTGACATAGATGCCAGCACATAGCACTTGATCTGACTATCTTCATTCATCCACTTTTCAAAAATAGCTCTTTGCTCAACAGTAGGATGGTTTAGTAACACTATGGGTTCCTAGTCGAGTACATGACTTAATTTTTCTAAGATCAAGACAATCCTGAGGTTTCTAAGCCAATCTTTATAATTAGTTTTGGTCAAACAATTGGTTTCAAGGATGCGAGCTAGAGGATTTGAGGCTGACATTGTTTAACTACGAGAGTAGAGATTTAAATCAGACTTTTATACTTAATATTAATTTTATTTTTAGAGATTTTAAGATGTAAATAATGACTCCCACTAATTTTTTGGATCCTCTACTTCCCACATGAAAAATGAAAATCCTAATACGACAAAAGATTCCTAGTGGGTACTATGGCCCCACCGATGCCAAGCACCTCACCTAACAGTTATTGGTAACAAGTACACCAATGTGTAGGCAACTCTTTGCCCAGATGCTTCTCTAAGCATGTTGCAGCGACTTGGTCTCTAAGTTATGTGGGCTCACCTAATAGTTATTGACCATACTCTTTAGTTAAGCCCGATCCCTTTCACAAATAGGTGCAAGGCCATCATTGGATCCCTCACCTAACAGTTATTGGGCCCAAACTAATCCTTATCCTGGAGCAACTCTTTACTAATAGAGTAGTTGCATATTCTCGATGCAACTGAACTATTGTGACCAGTTAGAAACAATCAACACCAGTAGCACGCCTGCACATCTATAACGGTGGAAGACCTATGGACTTAATATTTGTGGAAAGATTTAGGTTTAAGTCTCATCTAATCAATCATCATATGACTGATCTAATTGGCATAGGCTAAATCAAAAATACCAAGCAACCCAATTAAAGACTTAATCTTCCAAATTGATCAGGTAAGTGGAGATCGATGGGGATCCCCCTGTTGCTTTCCTTAGACACTAATAAATTAGTCAGATAAGCTAACAGAACTAATTAAATAACTATATTTCAATTACTTGTCTTAGATACCAATAGGCCAATTGGTCCAAATAGATTATCAAACGAATCGGACTCAAACCATCGAGTCAAATTAGATCTTTAGGTTAATCGATCTACATATGGAACTCAATCAATTTGATCAACAATAATTGCATGATCAAATAACTTAATTAATCTAACCAACATCAATACTTGACTTAGTTTGATCAATTACTTAATCAAATTAGACCTATATGATTCAAATCAAAAATCTTAGATGCAATCTTATTACATGACCTAATTTTTGATTTTTTCATAATCAAAACCCTCATACACAAACATAAATTTAGATTCTAAAATTAAATTTTAGATCTAAATTTTTTACATGTAAGATAAGTTTTAAATCATAAAAATAATTTTCAGATTTAACATACAAATATATATCCCATATATGCATGTAAAATTTAGATTAATACATGATATCATATATCTCATATATTAATCATGAATCATATTGAAAGTAATTTTATGATCTAAACATGCAAACACATATCTTATATATGAATCATGAATCAGATCATATAAAATTTTAGGTTTATGCATACATCTACATATCATGTGAAGATGAATTAGAAACTGTTCTAGATCAAAATTCAGATCTATGCATGTTTCCACATATCAATTATATGTTCTAAAATCAAATCCAAAATAAAATTTTAGATTCAAAAATTTATCTATATATCTTATTTATCAATAAAAAATTAGATTTTAAAACTCTTTTCAAAATATGTATGTCAATTTCATGCATATAAAATCTATGGCTCTGATACCACTATTGGAATTCATATGTAGGGGCATGCATGTGTATTTTAAAATTTTATTTTTTAAACATCATAGTGGAAGATAAAATTAAAACATCTTTTAATCTATATTATGCATGCATAAAATGTAAACCACAAGGATCTACTTCATATGCTAAAATTGACATATGCTGAAATTAAACATGCGATCGAATCACATACCTGTTTCACAATTTTCTTCTTCAAATCTGGATCTGGAAGAGAAAAGATTTTCTCTTAGCTGCACAAGTCTCCGATCTCTACAGATATCCACTCAAGATCAGCTTGGAACAGTCCTCTTCAAGTTGAATTTTTTTCTCTAAGAAAATTCAGCCTACTGAATCTGAACAAAGCTTAGATCGCAATCAACTCTTGATCTCTTTCCTTGATCTTCTTCTTCTCTTCCTCTCTTGCCTTTCTTCCTTACTTTATGCTGCTACCAAATACCAAGAACTAGCAATAGAAGGGATGCCCAACAGCCTTAGGCATGGGGAAGAAAGGATGCCCCAAAGGGAGGACATGTGAGACGCCCAAGGGGAGGAAAAGGGGAGGAGAAGAGAGGGCGTGGGGGGTCCCTAAAGGTGGCATGGGGTTGCTGGTTTGGATGCTATAGGGATCTTAAGGGAGGTTTCTTTAAATAGGCAAAAGGATTGAATCCTATTCAATCTCATAATACAAGTCCTACTTGCATTAGGTCTCCTAATAACTTAAGTTATTCAATTTTCATTAGGAATCTTATTAGGCACCAACTCTTGGAGCCCGTGCACCCACATAAATACACCCCAAAGTACACCCAAGGGATGCCCCTTATAGGATCCATAAGCCCTCTAATCATGGGACATGCCCAACTTGATCAAATCAAGGTGGCGCCCAAGAATAACTATCAAGAAAATTAATTAGAGACTTGCACCCTTAATTCATATGATCCAAAACCTTAGACACCCATCAATTAGAGTCTAACGAATCTAATTCATTTAGATTATTAGCAGATAATTAAGTTTGAATTATCTTATCAAATAAAAAATTCAAACATAAAGAAAAATTTGGATACAACCATGTGCTAGCAAGGTTATCTTGAACCCAATCAGGTTTCTCTAAACCCAATTGACACCTCATAAGTTCAATTGCTTATTTCAGGTCTAATCTCTTTGTTGTGTGATCTCATAGATTTAATTCTATCTGATAGTGAGATATACAATGATCTCTATCAAAGTATCATTGAAACTCTTTTCAATAGATCGAAACAATTCCACTCTAACTCATCAAAAATTGTCGATCCAGAACAACCCTAGTGAACTCTCACAATCCACCAGTGACACCTAGCAATATGTAGTGACAACCCAATAGAACCGAAAATGAACTTCAAGGTATAGTTAACATGTGATTCAGTCTCTCTATCGTTAGTCTTGACTGGATGGTAGGTCATGGATAAATCATCAAACCTCAACATCAATCATATGATAGATTCGATCAGCTCAAATTCAATTGTGATTTTTATAGAAACTTCTTTCCATCAACTACACTATTGTGGCCATAGATTTTCAAACTTAGCTTTCCAAATTTTATAGGACTACTCCTCTCTATCAAGATTAATAGATCCCATCTTGATGCACACTCTACTCCTACAGTAGACCAACTGTCGCCAACATCCATTATAAGGGCTCATTGATATCTATATTTATGTGTCTGTCAAACTTCAGCAGTCTCACTGTGAGCAGTAGTACCATCTCAGATCAAAAGATAATTCACACAACTATAGCATTGAGATAATCACTGACGATTGAATAGAAATCCAAGTGATCTCTCGTATAGTCATGCTCAGTACTAGTTATTCTCTAATAACTATCCGTACTCATCGCTCAGTGTTTCTACACTGTAGATCAGAGACTCATCTATCCCAAAAGAAGTGATCTATATGTTGGTCTATCCAGATCGATCATCATTTCATGATGATCCTATGATCGAGAGTATTTAAAAATTAAATACATATATTTAATTCTTAACTCTTTAAGAATATATATCGAAAGTTAATTCTATGGATAATTCAAAGATACATCACACTTGAATAAAAAATAAATTTGCCTTTTTATTAATCAAATCAATGTATTAAGTATAAAATTGTGTCCTAGATTTATTACAATGTGTCAGCCATATTAGCTTCTAGGACATACATCTAACAATAAATTTTATATAGGTATATCCTACTTCAAACAACAAACCTGAACCTACTGAAGCCAACATACACAGTAAGAACCCAAATGGCTAAAGATGAAAAGAATGTGCAGTCAAACTCAGTAGCCTCGCTACGAATAGCCAATGACACCACAGATCAAAAGACCACGTTACCACTGGAGCACCGAGAAGATCACTGATGAAAGAGTAGACATCTATATAGTTTCTTGTGTTGGTCACACTCAATGCAAGTTATTCTCTAACAACCACCCACATCCTCACCTAGTATTCTTACACTACGATCCGAGACTCATCTACCAACAAAGGAGATGAACTATGCACCGATCTCAAATAGATTGATCACTGTCCTCTGTGACGATTCTTTGATTGAGAGTATTTAGAAATTAATTACTAATTAATATATGTCTCAAATTCTCAACACTTTGAGAATATACAAAAATCATCTTTGTTAATTTCTAAGACAAATCATGTTGAAGGAAAACCATCTTTTTCCTTGTAGGATCTTCCAGATCTAATGAGATCTGGGGCGAAATATTTTTTAAAAAAATTATCCTACTTTATTTTAGATCTAAGGTCTATTAGATCTAATTCTTATTATCTAATATTTAATCTAAAATTAAATCTAAAAATATGAGGAATAGAAAAATACCTCTAGGGTAACTAGATTACCCTGTAGATGATCGCAGCAATGTCCAAGATTCTAAAATAGCCACACAGTTGCCTGGCCTCTATTGGTATTCACCTGAGCAGGATCTGGATCATCTTCTCCTCATGAATCTTTACTCCAAAAATCAGATCTGGAAGATCTTCAAAAGATCTTCTAAAGCTGGAGCAGCAACTTCTCAACAAATTTCTGCAGCCTTCTAATCAGAGAGCCACCACGCCTTGGATAAGCACCAGATGGACACCCAACCTCTTGGACATTAAGAGAGGAGGAAAAGGAGTAGAGTGGGCTTAGAGAAGTGGAGAGAATTTAAGTTTTTGCTGATTATTGAGCAGAGTCACTAAACCCTAGGCACAGACAGGGTTTAAATAGATCCTGCTGCGCCATGCAGTG
The DNA here is from genome assembly GCF_000442705.2 of Elaeis guineensis. Taxonomy (NCBI): domain Eukaryota; kingdom Viridiplantae; phylum Streptophyta; class Magnoliopsida; order Arecales; family Arecaceae; genus Elaeis; species Elaeis guineensis. The sequence continues at coordinate 46,327,636 of NC_025995.2, read as the reverse complement.
CCACATCATTCGACCAATCAAAAAATTTTAATTAATTTTGAAAAAATTTTAATTGATGGAGTGATATCATCTGATCATATAAGATAACAACCCCACAAAATCCTCCTACTGTTGGTGCCAACACTGGATAAACACAGTGAGATTGGCGCCCAACAGTTTGAGTCGATCAAGGCATAGAGTCCTCATCTCATGGGACTCTATCCTTATCCACTTGGGGTGCACGCCATATCTGATTATGGCACCTACTTTGAGGGTAAAATTAGTAGGTGGACACTCCATAAAAACTCTCCAATGACCTCTTGCCAAGTGGCCTTCAGTCCAAGATCCATGGGTCAATGTTTGACCAATATCCTAAAACGAAAATAGCAGGTGACAAAAATTAGCAGGTGTTGTCTTAAATTCATCTCATGAACTAAGACAAGACCTTTTTGAGCTGGACTGACTTCAGTCAGACTGAGAGAAATTTTTTCAAAGTTCTCTGGGTGAGTCAAATCATATTTGGCTCAGTCGAGATAGAAAAGATTACACGAGGAGAAAGTTAGGCTCAATCGCGTGCTAGCACGATTTTTTTGAACCTAATTGGATCTAATCCAAATCAATCGAACTGGGCTAGCTCAATTGATGACATCCAGACCCTAACTCTTGTTTGTGTGACCTAGTTAGGTTTATTTTCATATGGTAATGAGACATATCGTGATATCATCATTGACATCATCGAAACTCCTTTCGATGGACCAGAACTCTTCTGATTCAGATAATTTAGAATGATCGATCATCAATATCATTCTAATTGCTTCCAAAATCTATCAGTGACACCTAGCAGTATATGATGGCACCCATCAGAAATGAAGACAAACCTCTCGATGCAGCTACCTGTGTGATTGAATTCCTCTATCATGAGTCCCGACTGAATTAGGGTTAAGGTGAACTCGTCAAACCCAACATCAGTCATATGAATCAATCGATCGATTCGAGTCCGATGTGAAACCCCAACAAAAAACTTTTTTCTATTATTTCACTCTACCATGGCCATGGGTTTAAGGACTTGATCTTTCGATCATCATAGGACTACTCCTCTCATCTACCAAGGTTGATAGATCACATCTTGGTGCAATCTGGTTCCTACAATGAATATGCTACAGCCAACATACACCTCAAGATTTTGAATGGCTAGGAGATTGAGTTATAGTGTAGTCAAACTATAACACACTCAAGGTGAACTGTCGATGTACCTCAGGTCAAAGAACTAGACACACAGCTGCAGCATCGAGCTAGTCATCGACGAGAAGGTAGACTTCCTTATGACTGCTCGAGATGGTCACGCTCAATACTCTCGTTCTCATTGAATATCTGTACTCTCGCTCGGTGTCTCCACACCATAGACTCAAGACACATCAATCCTAAGGAAGCGATCGTACACCAACCTTCCGGATCGATCACCATCCTCGTGATGATCCTATGGTCAGGAGCTGTTTATGAGTTAGTTATGTAAATTCATGTCTTAAATTTTTAACTCTTGAAAATATGAATTAACATTCCTACTAACTCAAAAAATATATCACAGACATAATGTACACAATGTGATAGTAGAATAATCCTTTTATTCATTTATAGTCTAAATTACAAATTTGTCCTTACATTTGTACAGGAATGTGTCAGCCAATCTGGCATCTAGGGCACACATCTAACAAACTCTCACTTGACCTAATGCCAATTGGCTATATATCTAAGTCCCATCTTCTCAAGGTGGGCTTCGATCTTCTGTTGGCCTAATGGCTTTGTCAGTGGGTCTACCACATTGTCTGTGGAGTCGACTCTCTTAACCTCGACATAATCCTTTTCGAGGTAATCACAGATCAGATAGAATCGCCACTCGATATGCTTGAATTTCTGATGAAACCTTGGCTCCTTAGCTAGGGCTATGGCACCATTTTTATCGCAATAAAGAGGAATGGCATCCGATGACATCACTCCAAGCTCTGCGGCAAACTTCTTGTACCAGAATGCCTCCTTCACAGCTTCCGATGCAGCAATATACTCTGCCTCCATGGTGGAATCAGCAATTACCGTCTGCTTGGAACTCTTCCAGCTAACTGCACCACTATTGCAAATGAACAGACTTCCAGATATCGACTTTCGATCATCTATATCAGACATAAAGTTTGAGTCTGTAAATCTCTGAACCTGGAGTTCTCCATTCCCAAAGACTAGAAACATATCCTTAGTCCTTCTCAAGTACTTAAGGATACATTTCACAGAACTCCAGTGCTCTTCGCCTAGATTCGACTGATATCTGCTAGTGACACTCACAGCATGGGCTATATCAGGTCGTGTACATAGCATGGCATACATGAGGCTTCCTATTGCCGAAGCATAAGGGATCTTGCTCATGCATTCAATCTCCTCAGATGTGCTAGGGCACATCTTCTTGGAGAGATGAATGCCATGTCTAAAAGGTACTAAACCTCTTTTGGAGTTTTTCATGCTAAACTTTTTTAGCACCTTCTCTATGTACATCTTCTGTGAAAGTCCTAGCATCCTATTTGGTCTATCTCTATAGACCTTAATACCCAGTTTAAAGGATGCTTCTCCTAGATCTTTCATAGAAAACTCCTTAGACAACCATATTTTGACTGAGGTCAACATGAAAATATCATTCCCAATTAGGAGGATGTCATCAACGTACAGTACGAGGAAAATAACTGCGCTCCCACTGACCTTCTTGAATACACATGGTTCCTCCTCGTTCTTGATGAAACCAAACATTTTGATCACATCATTGAAACAAGTATTCCAGCTTCGAGATGCTTGCTTAAGTCCATAGATGGATCTTTGCAGCTTGCAGACCTTGTGATCATCATCACTGGATGTGAAACCAAGCGGCTGTTCCATATAGATATCTTCCTCAAGATATCCATTTAAGAATGCCGTTTTCACATCCATCTGCCATATTTCATAATCGAAATAGGCTGCAATAGCAAGAAATGTGCGGATGGTTTTAGCATGGCTACGGGCGAGAAGGTATCCTGATAGTCAATGCCTTCGCGCTATAATCTTTCGCTATGAGCCTAGCCTTGAATGTCTCCACATTTCCATCTGTACCTATCTTTCTTTTGAAGATTCATTTACACCTAATAGGTACAATACCTTCAGGTGGATCTACCAAGGTCCAGACTTGGTTTGAGAGCATCGAGTCAATTTCTGATCACATTACCTCTAACCATTTCTCAAAATCGATATCTGATATCGCCTCATCATAGGTCTTGGGGTCATCACCATAAGCCCCATTTCTCGTGAGGAATATTTCCGCTACATTCTCTTATATGGTACCTAAGTACCCTTCAGGAGGACGAAAAATCCTAGTCGATCTACGAGGTGGAAGAGGTTGTGTTAGGACTGGTTCTAATTGATTGGGTTCCTTAAGTTCTTTAGCTCGTTGCTCTTGGGAGATATTTTCTTTGAGCTTAATTATTCTTTCGATGCCACTATCTTGAATAAACTATTTTTCAAAAAAAATAGCATGTCAATTCACAATCACATTGTGGTCTTCCAGAATATAAAAATAGTATCTTAATGACTCTTTAGGATATCCTATGAACCGAGCTCTAAAAGACCTGAATTCTAACTTGTCCGTCTGCTGTCTCTTGACATGAGCCGGACAACCTCAAATTCTGAGATGACTCAGACTTAGTTTCTTACCATGCCATATCTCATATGGTGTAGTAGAAACGGTTTTAAAGGAAATCCTATTCAATACATATATTGCTGTCATGAGACAATGTCCCCAAAGAAACTCAGGGAGGTCCGTGAAGCTCATCATGGAACGGACCATATCTAATAGGGTCCGATTTCTCCATTCTGAAACCCCATTGATTTGTGGCATTCCAAGTGGAGTCCATTGAGAGACTATGCCATTGTCCTTAAGATAGTCTAGGAACTCCCGACTAAGGTATTCACCTCCTCGATCTGATCGAAGAACCTTAATGGGCTTTCCTGTTTGTTTTTCTACCTCATGCCTAAATTCTTTGAACTTTTCAAAGGCTTCAAACTTGTGTTTCATTAGAAACACATACCCGTACCTAGACATATCATCGGTAAAGATAATGAAGTAGACATAGTTGCCTCTAGTCGGCACATCAAATGGGCCGCACACACCCGTATGTACTAGGACAAGTACGTCTGTGACCCTTTTTCCATGTCCCACAAAAGGGAGCTTAGTCATTTTGCCTTGAAGGCATGATTCATAAATTGGATATGACTCGAAAGTCAACAGACTCAATAGTCCGAATTTCTCCAATTTGTTAACCCTGTCTTCCGCTATATGACCTAGTCTTAGGTGCCACAGATACCTATCATTTAGACTATCTCTAGGCCTTTTAATTCCTATGGCATTCATATTTTTTTCGATATTAAATACAGATATATCAATATATAGCTGATAGAGACCATTAATAAGAAATCCATTTGCAACTTTATTATTTTCATAAAATATGTTATAATGGTCCTTATGAAAGCTAATCACATAGCCTTCTTGTGCTAAACATGAAACTGAAATCAAATTCCTGCTTGCTGCAGGCACGTAATAACAGTCTCTAAGAACTAAATCTAATCCTAACGGTAATCACAGAGGATAGGTTTCCACGACCACAATAGCAACTCTTGCACCATTCTCGATGTGTGGATCATGTCTCCATCCCTCAGCCTCCTGCTCTTTTCAAGACCCTGCATAGAAGTGCACAAATGAGCACGAGAACCAGAGTCAAGTACCCAACTGGATGCAGAGGAAACCGTAAGATTAGATTCTATAACAAGCATACCTCCAGAAGGACCATCCTTCTTGTTCTTCAGGGTGGCCAGGTACTGAGGACAGTTCCGTTTCCAATGGCCATCTGAATTGCAGTGGAAACATTTTCTCTTTTCAGCAGCCTTCTTCTTTGGTTCCGTCTTCTTCTTTTTTCGATCCACCTTCTGCTTCTTCGCAGACTTTTTCTTCTTTCCAAAAGATTTTCTTTTGGAAGAAGTCCGCTCCACAGTAAAGACTGAGCCTTTTGAACTCTTCAAAAAAAGCTCATCCAAAACCAACATGTTCATTAACTCAGCCAAGGTATACTGTATCTAATGATATGGAAGTTTATGATGAACTGACCATATGCATCGGACAAGGACTGAAGGATCACATCAATCTGAAAATCCTTGTCTAAGATGATACCAAGCTTCTCAAGCTCCTCAAGGTCTTGGATCATTGTCAAACAATGATCTTGGACTGACTACCCATCACGCATTCTAGCCTTAAAAAGTCTTTGGCAGACTTGATACTTGGTGCGCGACTTTGTTCACCAAACAACTCTTATAGGTGAGCCAACATTTGGCAGGTAGTCATAATATTCTCATGCTGGCGCTGCAAGTCATCAGGCATTGCACCCAACATGTAGTACCTGGCTTTGTTATCTTCATCCGTCCACTTTTTTAGAGACGCTCTGTCACCCCCCCAACCCGAGATTGTGAATCGAGGGTCATGGAAACCATCGCATATTTATAGAAAACTCTTCCATAAGCATGCAAGGCATCTTATCATGCTATCTTAAAACAACAGCAGAATAATTAGTCAATAATTCAAAATCCAAAACATAACGATCTAAATTTCTTCTTTAATATCTCAATAAATTCAACAATGATTCATAGGCCTTACATCAAATTCAATAAGACTTTCAACCTAAAATAAAAGTATAGGGATTCTGCTTCTGATCACTCTTCCATTCATATCTTGTATCATCTTAATTCCTCAACATCTGTAAAAATAATAAAAATAGGAGGTAATGAGCTAGACAGCCCAGTAAGCAATGATTACTTTTCAACAGATTTCATCAGGCATTTAAGTAAATAATCATTTATAGAAAATAAGCATATAGAGTTCATCAATTCGAAATCAATTTCAATTATGCAACATAATTCATGCCAAATTCATTTCTTTTTCGAAAATTCAAGTTTCTTTCCAAATTTTAATTTCTTTTATTCTTAAATTCTTTTCATCAACCATGAGCTATGACCATATTTTTCTTGTAGCAGGGTCATAATACCGCGTATCTGCTTATGGTAGGCTGTGAATCATCTGACAGCCATGTCCTTTAGAACCGCTGGTCTCACTGGCGGTTTGTCGCTGGTCTCTCTGGCGACATGTCGCTGGTCTCGCTGGCGACATAAACCCTCAGGACAATCAATTGCCAACGTATATGCCCCCATTGGTGGGGTCCTTTACATAGTCAGATTATCAATTCATAATGTTTCTTATATCATAATTCTTCATAAATCATATTTCATATTCTAATTTCGATAATAAAATATATAATCATGTAGTATCGAAATCAATCAATAAAATGCATCATGAAATCAATATGTTCAATCATGCTTCATCATAATATTTCAAATAAGATATTTTCATAACAAAATATCATTCATCCAATTCATACATCGTTTCACAAATCATGTCAGAAGAATACATTATAATTTGACGATAAATCTAGAAAAAGTGAAACATTACTTACCTCAAACACATTCCAATAAATCCATATAATTCTATAAATTTTCTTCCAAAAATTCTGTTCGTAGATCATATTGCGATATCCCATGGTCAAACATCCACAATCCTATACAGAATCAATTTCAATAATTAGAAAGAATACGAATACCAATTTCAACGGTTTAGATTGGGTCCGATCATCTAATTTCATCTAATCAAAATCTAATTAGGACCTAAACGATCCAAAATTTGACTATCAGATCAAATCGGATAAGAAGTGATAGGATCGAGGTTTCTTCATCGATTTCATAAAATCAAGTAGAGAGAGACAATTAGAGGAGAGAGAATTTATGAGGTACAATTCAAATTGATCAGATGACACAATCCAATATTACGATTGATCCAATATCTCGAATGGTGAAATCAACATGATCAAATCATGATTAAATTGGGATCATGGATAATTAAATTGATAAATATCGGATCTGATCAAGGTAAGTACCAGTACACTGCCCGACAACCATGGATCAGGGTTCTTCATTAGAATCAGATCAGAATTATTAAAAAAAATTTCTTCATTCACTAATCTTTTTAGAGAGAGAATCAACCAAGAGAGAGAATATTTTAGAGAGAGAAAATTCTAGAGAGAGAAAACTCATCTTGAATTCTTCAGACAATATGATTCAACAAATTCGATCGATCGGATCAAATCATGCTAAAATTATCATGTGGATAATTCAATAAAATCATGAGAAATAAAATCTAAAAATACATGATCTGATCAAAGTGGATGTCGGTGTACCGTCCGACGATCACAGATCAAAAATCTATCACGAGGATCATTTAAATTCATCATCATTCTTCTCAAAATTTTAAAAATCTTAGGAGAGAGAAATAATCTAGAGAGAGAAAGTAGAGAGAGAAAGTCCAATTCTAGAGAGAGAAAATACTAGTTCAAGCTGAAGGGAGAGAGGAAAGAGAGAGAAACTCTCTTTCTCATATTTTATTATTTATAAATTAATTTATTTTATTTTTTTTCTTTCTTCTTTTCTTTCTTTCTCTTTTTTTTTTCTTCATGGAAGAGAGAGGAGAGAAAATTCTATTTATTATTATTATTATATTATTATTATTTTATTTTTTTCTTTTCTTTCTCTTTTTTTTCCTTTTTCTTTTCCTTTTTCTTTTCTTTTTCTTCTTTTTTCTTTTCTTTTTCTTTTCTTTTCCTTCTTCTTCTTTTCTTTTTCTTTTTCTTTTCCTTCTTCTTCTTCTTCTTTTTTTTTCTTCTCCCGTGGGTTCCTTTTGGGCCGAAATAGGGGACCGTGAGGTCCCCTCGTTGGTTGGCCAGTCGGCGGTGCAGCCGGCGTGGGGCGGCCATCGGCAGGAGGGGGGTGACTCGCCGATAAGAAGAGGGCCAAACCGGTGGTCGGCGGTGACCACCAGCGTCGGTAATCCAAGAAAAATGGTAAAAAAAATGAAAATTACTTCCGCAACAAAATTTGGCGACTCCGGTCGCCGACGAGCGTGCACATCGGCACGAGAAGGAAGAGGGAGAAGAGAGAAAGGGGAGGAGGCTTACCTCCGTCGCCGGCGAAGCTTTTCTAGTGAGAAATTGGATGGCACAGGGACGGTCTTTCGCGAAATTTTTTCGGCGATTGCCATCGTTTGAGCTTAGGATTTTCTATGGAAAGGAGAGAGGAGGGATCTCCTCCTTAAATAGGGCTAGAGGGAACTTGTTTCTGACTCCGATTAGGAGCCGGTGAACGGAGGAAGAAGACTCCCTTCTGGAGTTCTTCTCCTCTGTTTTCCTTCCTTCTTTTTTTTTGTTTTATTTTGGGCTTTGGCTGATTGTTGCATGGGCCAGGCCAGGCCATGACATTCTTCCCTTCTAAAAGAAATTTCGTCCTCAAAATTTTTCTTGCCTGAGTCTTCATAGTTTCTTACTTGAATCTCATCCACAAATATTTCAATATTCTAATTCTTGATATAAATTCATTCTTAAATCATTCCATAAGGAAAAAGTAAATACATCAAATATTGATCTAAAATAGAACCATCCATTTTCTTATTTATCAACATCAATATCTCAAAGATTTTCAATATTTCAAGATTTTAAAATTATGATTTTATTTCCTGTAAAAATTAATGTTCAATATCTCATGACTCAAATTAAAATTAAATCTATCTCTTGTAGGTAGAAGAAAATTAATGTCTCTATTTTTGCATAAGAACTTCATTCATCATCATTCATTTATTTATTTCAAAATATTAACCACTCTTAATTTCAACCCATCATAAGATAGAAAAAATATACTTCTTATGAATCATATGATGACATCCTAATCAATCAAAATTTAAAAATATTTTTTCTTATTCGTACTTTCAAAGGTTAAAGATTTATCATTTCAATCTCATTCTCGAAATTTTGATATTTTATTTCTCGATGCAACTTCATCATTAAGTCATTTCATAAAGATTGAATCAATATCACTATTTCTAGTCATCAAAATTTTCTTACTCAAACCCTCAAACTCTTAAATATTCTAATTTTTGAAGCAAATTTTATCATTAAGTCATTCCATAATAAAATCAATAACTCAAAAATTGATCTAAATCAAAACTATATTTTTCTTATAATCAAAATCAATGTCTCTATTCTAAGTAAGTATATCAATTTTCTTTATCTAAACATTAACAACTCTTAATTAATCAATTCATTATCAAATTAAATTATAAATAACTCCAATCCATCTTTTATAGAATAATCATCAATATCAATAGATAACTTCAATCTTTTCTATTCAGTCAGAGAAATAATAATGATCAAAAGAGTCCAAACTTCATATTTTATTATACCTTGGAGATAAATATTTGAGTATAATAATCTAAGATCGAAATCATTATTCGATAAACAATCTCAAATTCTTCCTAATAAATAGAAAATTATAAAATTTAATTTTAGGATATTCTAAATCTAAAATCAAAAATCAAAGGTCCACTCATCCTAGAATTAGGATGCTAAATATTTTGTAGCATAGTGGGTGGAAGCACTACTTTTAAAAATCACATTAGGGATATCCAAAAATAATTCAAAATTTTAAAATATTATTCTTTATAATATCAATAAATTTCTTGTATCAAACCATATCATCTATCATAATTCTTTTAACTCAAAGGGTCAACATTCCTGACTTACTCAAAGTAATCCAAATTACCATGCTTCCGCTGCGGACTCTGATCTAACAATCAAAATTTCTTAGATTCACCAAAAAAAATTTGATCAAATTATTTTTTTATCTTATCAATAAAAAAGATCTAAAATTTTAAATTTCAATTGAAGTCAAAGATTAACTTTCGATTCTCATTCATACCTTTACTGGTATACAATAATCTTGATTAACTCTTGAGTCCAATATCATATTTAAAGCCATCATATAGA
>NC_025995.2:46297272-46317583 GCF_000442705.2 Elaeis guineensis | reverse complement strand
CATCTCATGTATTAAAATCTGATCTAATTAGTATGCTTTCAGATCTGATACATCACATGTAACATCTAAAAAATAAGATTTAAATTAAATTATTCAATATAAAATCTATTCTAGATAGTTACTAGAATAATTCTACAACTAGTCTAGGCATGCAGCAGATCAATCTTATGAATTAATTAAATTTTATTTTCTATTTTTTGATCTGAATGTAACATTTATAACATCAAAAAATCAAAGAATAAATTAAATCTAATTTATATTTTAATCACATTAAAACTTAAAACTTCAAGACTATTCATTGTTTAAACTATTCCTAGTCTAGTCATGCATCTCATACATGTTAAATCTACTTAGATTTAATTTTAAATTTTTTGATTTCAGATCTAATCATATCTGATGTGACATCTAAAACTCATTAATTTCAAATAAATAAAAATAAAAATTAGATCTAAATTAGATCTAAAATAGAGCCATCAACTTGCCTCTGATACCAGTTGAAGAAAAAACTGCCTTTTTCCTTGTAGGATCTTCCAGATCTAATGAGATCTGGGATGAAATATTTTTAAAAAAAATTATTCTACTTTATTTTAGATCTAAATTCTATTAGATTTAATTCTTATTATCTAATATTTAATCTAAAATTAAATCTAAAAATATGAGGAATAGAGAAATACCTTTAGGGTAACTAAATTACCCTATAGATGATCGCAGCAATGCCCGAGGTTCTAAAATAGCCACGTATTTGCCTGACCTCTATCGATATCCACTCAAGCAGAATTTGGATTGTCTTCTCCTCACAAATCTTTTCTCTAAAAATCAGATCTGGATCTGATCTGAAACATCTTCAAAAGATCTTCTAAACCTGGAGGAGCAGCTTCTCAACAAATCTCTACAGCCTTCTAATCAGAGAGCCACCATGCCTTAGACAAGCACCAGATGGATGCCCAACCTCTTAGATGTGAAGAGGGGAGGGAAAGGAGTAGAGGGGGTGTAGAGAAGTGGAGAGGATTCAGGCTTTTCCTAGTTATTGAGTAGAGTCACTAAATCCTAGGCACAGACAGGGTTTAAATAGACCTTGCTATGCCATGCAGTGCCACATCATTCGACCAATCAAAAAATTTTAATTAATTCTAAAAAAATTTTAATTGGTGAAGTGATGTCATCTAATCATATCAGATAAGAACCCCACCAAACTCTCCTACTGTTGGTGCCAACACTGGATAAACACAGTGAGATTGGCGCCCAACAGTTTGAGTCGATCAAGGCATAGAGTCCTCATCTCATGGGACTCTATCCTTATCCACTTGGGGCGCACGCCATATCTGATTATGGCACCCACTTTGAGGGTAAAATTAGCAGGTGGACACTCCATAAAAACTCTCCAATGACCTCTTGCCAAGTAGCCTTCAGTCTAAGGTCCATGGGTCAACGTTTGACCGATGTCCTAAAACAAAAATAGCAGGTGACAGGAATTAGCAGGTGTTGTCTTAAATTCATCTCATGAATTAAGATAAGACTTTTCTGAGCTGGACTGGCTCTAGTCAGACTGAAAGAAACTTTTTCAAGGTTCTCTAGGTGAGTCAAATCATATTTGGCTCAGTCGAGATAGAAAAGATTACACGAGGAGAAAGTTAGGCTCAATCGTGTGCTAGCACAATTTTCTTGAACCTAATTGGATCTAATCCAAATCAATTGAACTAGACTAGCTCAATTGATGACATCTAGACCCTAACTCTTATTTGTGTGACTCAGTTAGGTTCATTTCCGTATGGTAATGAGACATGTCGTGATCTCATCATTGACATCATCGAAACTCCTTTCGATGGACCAGAACTCTTCTGATTCAGACAATTTAAAATGATTGATCATCAATATCATTCTAATTGCTCCCAAAATCTATCAGTGACACCAAGTAGTATATGGTGGCAACCCATCAGAAATGAAGATGAACCTCTCGGTGCAGCTACCTGTGTGATTGAGTTCCTCTATCATGAGTCCCGACTGAATTAGGGTTAAGGTGAACTCGTCAAATCCAACATCAGTCATATGAATCAATCGATCGATCCAAGTCCGATGTGAAATCCCAATGGAAAACTTTTTTTCATTATTTTACTCTATCATGGCCATGGGCTTAAGGACTCGATCTTTCGATCATCATACGACTACTCCTCTCATCTACCGAGGTTGATAGATCCCTTCTTGGTGCGATCTGATTCTTACAATGAATATGCTATATAGCCAACATACACCTCAGAATTTCGAATGGCTAGGAGATCGAGTTATGGTGTAGTCAAACTATAACACACTCAAGGTGAACTGTCGATGCACCTCAGGTCAAAGAACTAGACACACAGCTGCAACATCGAGCTAGTCATCGACGAGAAGGTAGACTTTCTTATGACTGCTCGAAGTGGTCACGCTCAGTACTCTCATTCTCAATGAATATCTGTACTCTCGTTCGGTGTCTCCACACTGTAGACTCAAGACACATCTATCCTAAGGAAGCGATCGTACACCAACCTTTCGAATCGATCACCATCCTCGTGATGATCCTATGGTCAGGAGCTGTTTATGAGTTAGTTATGTAAATTCATGCCTTAAATTTTTAACTCTTGAAAATATGAATTAACATTCCTACTAACTCAAAAGATATATCACAGACATAATATACACAATGTGATAGTAGAATAACCCTTTTATTCATTTATAGTCAAAATTACAAATTTGCCCTTATATTTGTACAGGAATATGTCAGCCAATCTGGCATCTAAGGCACACATCTAACATCATGGACACATAAATATGATTGGAATGAAAAAATATTTTATTAATAATAAAAATATTACAAGTACAAGATTAAGTTCTGGAATTATAAAATACGTCAGCCAACAGTTGGCTTCTAGGGCACAAATCTAACAAACTCCCATTTGACTTAAAGTCAATTGGCCATATACCTAAGACCCATCTTCTCAGGGTGAGCTTTGATCTTCTATTGGCAAGAGGCTTGGTCAGTGAGTCTGCTATGTTTGGCATAGAGTCGACTTTCTGCACCTCGATGAACTTCTTCTTGAGGTATTCATGTATGATGTAAAACTACAGCTCTAGATGCTTGGACTTCTGATGAGACCTGGGCTCCTTAGCGAGGGCTATGATGCTGTTATTATCATAATGCAGTGCAATGAAATCTGATGGCATCACATCCAGCTCTACAAAGAACTTCTTGAACCAAAAGGCTTCCTTAGCAGCTTCAAAGGCGGCGATGTACTTGGCTTTTATGGTCGAATCTACAATGATCGACTGTTTGAAACTTTTTCAACTAACCACACTACCATTACACAAGAAGATATACTCTGATGTAGACTTTCTATCATCGACATCAGTCATAAAGTCTGAATCGATGTATCCCTTAACTTTCAGCTCCGATCCTCCATCAAAGATTAATAACAAATCTTTAGTCCTTCTCAAGTACTGGAGGATGTTTTTAACAGCAATCCAGTGTTCTTCACTTGGATTTGCCTGATATCTACTTGTGACACTCACAACAAGGGTTATATCAGATCATGTACATAACATGACATACATGAGGCTCCCTATTATTGAAGCATAAGGGATCTTGCTCATGCACTGGATCTCGCTCATGTGCTGGATCTCCTCAAGTGTATCAGGACACATCTTCTTAGAGAGATGAATGCTATATCTAAGGGGCAAAAGACCCCTCTTGGAGTCTTCCATGCTGAACCTCTTCAACACCTCCTCTATGTATATTCATTGTAAGAGTCCTATCATCCTCTTAGATCTATCTCTATAGATCTTTATATCAAGAATGTAGGAAGCTTCTCCTAGATCTATCATGGCAAACTCTTTCGACAACCATACTTTGATCGATGTCAACATGAGAATATCATTCCTAATCAGGAGAATATCATCCACATACAATACGAAGAACGTGACAATACTCCCACTGATCCTTTTGTACACATATTTTTGATGAAATCAAACATTTTGATCACATCATTAAAGTGAGTGTTCCAACTCCAAGATGGCTGCTTGAGTCCATATATGGATCTTTGCAGCTTGCAGACTGAAAGGAATATGCCCTACAAGCCAATCAAAATTTATATTTTGATGGATTTTTCTTGTAATCTTCCAGACTTATGTATTGACTCTTTAAATAATAAAAGGCATTTTTCATCATATGCTGCATCTTACTTTAGTAATGATTATGATGAACTCCATAAATCAGGAAAATAGGTTTAGGGTTATGATGAGATCATATCTATGAGACCTAAAATCCTAAAAATTTTGATTTAAAATATTTTTAGTCATACGAGCATTGAGTAGGGGATCAATGTTCTGGATAGATTAGTACTTTCTATGTATGCTCGATGGAGAGGGTGGCAGATCTTATATGCCACTTGTGTGAGACACTAATACAAGAAAGTGGGTGCTCATTAGAGAATGAGTTCACTGAATTGATCTGACTTAAGAAACATCTTATGAAATTTACTTACCTATCAAGAGATGTTTTCTTATGGTGGGAGTTGTGCATGTAATCCTTTGACCTGAGACTACCATAGAACCTTGTATACATGAATCCATATTTTTTGGTTCATACTCATTTATAACTTAGTCATGTATAGGGTGTTCTAGATATGGTAGAATATGTATGGAGGTTGTGAGTAGGTCAACATGGAAGGGGCGCAAAAAATTCCCGAAGGCAACCCATCGCTAAGTATTTAAAGGGGGGTGCGCCGGGGGATTGGATTCATTCAGATTTCCAATCCTCCTTTCTTTCTAACATCCTCTCCCTATTGTCCAATTAGTCTCTTCCTTCTCTTGTTAGGACAAATCTAAAAATAGAAAAGACAAGTCTGATTTTAGGACAAGAGTCTCGGAAGAGAATTAAGGAAGATAAGGAGAGAAGAAAGATAGGGATAGAAAGGCTAGGAGAAGAGGAAGAGGGTCTTGAGGTCCTGGTGTTCAAAAAAATTCTCAGAGTGAGAATTTTGGAGAAAAAATTATCTCAAAGAGTTGGTGTCCTAATCATAGCCCTGTGTGGATCACCATTGGAGAGCGAACACTTGGGTGCCTGGTGGAGGTTCTGTCAAAATTTGGATTAAGCGCTGCAGGTATTCTTCTATAACTTAAATTTAATCTTGAATTTATGTTATATATGATTGTTAATCATCAAGGAGATGCTGGTTTAAGGGTTTAATATTTAAGATTTATTTATTAAAATTTTGAAATCTATTATGTTTTCACTGTGCATGCTCACCCTGAAACCCAACAGTGATATCAGAGCCGGCTTTGTTTGGTTCAATCATATATACATAATATTTATGTGATCCATAGTATGATTTATACTATAAAATGATTTATGCTTTCATATGATGATATGAAATAATGCATATATCATTCACCACTTCATCATCTTGACATAAGATTGTCCTAGTATAACGGGATTATGCTGCAAGGTTGTCCTAGGATGATGAATGTCCATATGTTACACTTGTACATGTAAAAAGTTTTAATATTGATATATAAATAGGTATTATGTAGTTAGAATATGCATGAGACCAAATAAAAGCCCTCATTAGAAAATTATATTAAGTGGTAGTGATATGCAGCTATGGGTTAACTAATTCTTGATCAATTGATCAATTGGTATCTAGAAAAGTGCTATAGGTGGTTCTTTAATTGGTCTCGTTGTCTAATCTGATTAATTTATTGGTGTCTAAAGAAAGTAACGGGGGACCCCCACCTTACTTACCTGGCCAATTTGATTAAGCGATCTTGATATTGAAAAACCCTAATGTTGAAAACACTATTAAGGGCCTTCCTTCATACTAGGTTAATGTTACATCATGAACTATGGCTAGTTTATTGTGTTAACATGAGGCTTGTCATAAAATTGATATAACATAATCTTGGTACATAGAAGATGCTTACGGCAATTTTGAATATACTGCTTTGTTGTGTTAACACAAGGGCAGTTATATTAGAATTTGACTGTATTGAAATAAAGGGTCTAACTTAACTAAAATATTATAGCTTGTTGTATTAACACAAGGCTAATAATATTTTAGAGGCTAAGATATAATATTAAAAATTACATGAGATGCAATTGAAAAGAGTTTCCTACCTATGAACTCATAAGGGTTTGTTGTGTTAACACAAGATCATTATGAGGAATTAGGATCTCAATCCCACTAAGATAAATATTAAATATGTCTCGTTCATCATAATAGAGGGTTATGATGTTCGATAAAATAGTGGTAGGCACAATTAAATCTAAAGACCTTATTTAATTATATGAGTCAATATGAGTTATTTGATTATGTAATATTCTTTAATTATTGTAGATTAAATTCTACAAATTGCATCTTCACTATCATTGTGAGGAATTTAGATTCCAACAAGTTGACCGATCCCAATTATGTGGATTGATTGAGAAATTTAAAGATCGTACTCACTCAGGAGAAGCTCTCCTATATTCTTGACATCTCTGAACCATAAGAGGTTGAGGATGATGCCACAGAAGAGGAAGTATCCATATACAAGATGTGAAAGAATGACAGTTTGACTGTCAAGTGTATCATATTGGCCTCTATGAGCAATGAGTTACAGAGGCAACATGAGAGCATGGATACTCAATCCATACTCCTCAATCTTAAAGAGTTGTATGGAGAACAGAGTAGAACTGCTAGATATGAGATATCTAAGTAGTTATTCTGTACTAGAATGACTGAGAGATCATCCGTACAAGACCATGTCCTGAAGGTCATTGATCTAATCACTAGATTAGTTCAACTTGGTTTTGTGATGGATGGAGAATTAAGTCAGGATTTGATCCTACAATCTCTCCCCGAGTCATTCGCTCAGTTTGTTGTAAACTATCATATGAACAAACTGAATACCTCCTTGCTTGAGCTGTTAAATATGCTTAAGACAGTTGAGAGCCATATTAAGAAAGAAAAGGCTCCACTTCTTCTTGTGGGTAAAATATCAAAGAAGAAGTCAAGTTTTAAGGGTTCAAAGAAAGCACTGAATCCTAAAAATGGCAAGATGAAGAAGAAGGAAAAGAAAGTCTCCAGACAGGGTACCTGCTTTCACTGCGGCAAGGCAGGACACTGGAAAAGAAATTGCAAATTATATCTTGTAACTGTAAAGGCAGGTGCAAGCGATGCATCAAAAGGTATGTATGAGATACATACAATTTTATCATTAAGTTCTTCCAATTCAGACTCTTGAGTATTGGATACTGCCTGCGATTCTTATATCTGCAAATCATTGTAGGGGCTACAGAATATTAGAGTGCTGAAGAAGGGTAACTTCGAGCTCTACGATGCTGGAGGAGAGTTAATCTAAGCAGAGGCTGTAGGGACATATATGTTAAAGTTACCTTCTGGAAAGATCTTAAAGCTAGAAAACTGTTATTATACGCCTAAGATCATTAGAAATATTATTTCTGTATCATTACTATTGCAACGAGGTTATGAAATAAGTGGAAAGAGCAATAGTTGCTCAATTTCTTTTTCTAATAAAATTATTTATCATGGCGTTATTAATAATGGTCTTCTAATTCTATCTAATGACAATATTTTTCATATTAATGAAAGTAAAAAGTGAAAGAGAGAAGAGTTGAATAATACTTTACTTTGACATTGTCGACTTAGTCATATAAGTGAGATAAAGATTAACAAGTTATACAAAAAAGAGTTCTTTGATCCTTATGATTATGAATCATTAGGTACTTGTGAATCTTGTCTTATGAAAAAAATGACTAAGACTTTATTTAGTGGACATGAAGAAAGGACAAGTGAGTTATTAGGATTTGTACATACTGATGTATGTGATCCTGTGACAGCAGAAGCCAGAGGAGGATACTCTTATTTTATAACGTTCACTGATGATTTATCTAGGTTTGGATATGTGTATCTTATAAAACACAAATCCGAAGCCTTTGATAAATTTAAAGAGTATCAAAGTATGGTTGAGAAACAAACTGAAAAAAGTATTAAAATCCTTTGATCTGATCGAGGAGGAGAATACTTATCCAATGAATTTTTAGATCATCTTACAGAAAATAGAATTCTCTCAGAATGGACCTCTCCCTATACACCACAGCTAAATGGTGTAGCGGAAAGGAGGAATCGCACTTTCTTAGATATGGTGCGGTCCATGATGTGCCTTACAGATTTGTCAATTTCTTTTTGGGGATATACTTTAGAAACTGCTGTTTATATCTTGAATAGAGTACCTTCAAAATCTGTGCCAAGTACTCCATATGAGATATGGAGAGGAAAGAAGCCTAATCTTAAGTATCTTAAGATATGGGGCTGTCCAGCTTATGTTAAAAAAATTTTTGAACATAAGCTGAGTGCTAGGACAGATAAATGCTTGTTTGTAGGTTATCCTAAAGAAAGTATAGGATACCTCTTTTACCATCCTACTGAACATAAGGTGTTTGTCAGTAAATATGCCACTTTTATGAAAAAAGAGTTTATCCTAGAAAGAGACAGTGGGAAGAAAATTAAACTTCAAGAAATTTAAGAACTACAAATGCAAGCACAAGATGATTCTCAATCAAAAATATCCATTAATGAAGTATAAATATAAAGTACACCTCCTCTCCGAAGGTCGGATAGGGTGCGAAATGCACCTATGAGGTATGGGTTCATTATTGAGAATAATGAAGCCCACATCATTGAAAATGATGAACCTTTGACCTATACGAAAGCCATCATGAGAAGGGACTCAGACAAATGGCTAAAGGCTATGAAATCTGAAATGGACTCCATGTATTCCAATCAAGTGTAGACTTTGGTTGATGCACCAGAGGGTGTGACGCCTATTGGATGCAAATGGATCTATAAGAAAAAGATTGGAGCGGATGGTCAAGTTGAAACCTATAAAGCTAGATTAGTAGCTAAAGGTTTCAGGCAAAAACAGGGTATTGATTATGATGAAATATTTTTACCATTGCCATGCTCAAATCTATACGGATTATGCTTGCAATAACAGCATACCATGATTATGAGATTTGGCAAATGGATGTGAAGACCACCTTCCTTAATGGTTATCTTGAGGAAGAGGTTTACATATCTCAGCCAGAAGGGTTTGTCTCAAAAGGGAGAGAAAATCAGGTATGCAAGCTTAAAAAATCTATTTATGGATTAAAACAGGCCTCGAGGAGTTGGAACATCCGATTTGATATTACAGTCAAAGAGTTTGGCTTTATCAAAAATGTGGATGAACCTTGCGTATACAAGAAGACTAGTAGGAGTGCCATTATCTTCTTAGTTTTATATGTGGATGACATACTTTTTATTGGGAATGATATCCCAATGTTACAATCGGTCAAGACATGGCTATCAAGTAAGTTTTCCATGAAGGATTTGGGTGAAGCATCCTATATACTAGGTATAAAGATCTATAGGGATAGATCTAAGAGAATGTTAGGCTTATCTCAATCCAGGTACATAGACTTAGTGCTAAAGAGGTTTAGCATGGATGGAAGTAAAAGAGGTTATTTACCCATAAGTCAAGGCATACATCTCTCTAAAAGAATGTCTCCTAAAACACCGGAAGAGAGAAATAGAATGGTTCTATTCCCTATGCTTCGGCAATAGGATCGATCATGTATGCTATGCTATGTACTAGACCTGATGTTGCCTATGCCTTAGGCATAGTTAGTAGATTTCAGGCTGATCTAGGAGAAGATCATTGGAAAGCAGTGAAAAATATTCTTAAGTACCTAAGAAGGACTAAAGATATTTTTCTGGTATATGGAGGATCTGATTTAAAACTAAAAAGTTATTCTGACTCTAGTTTCCAATCAGACCCTGATGATAGCAAGTCTACTTTCAGGTATGTCTTTACTCTTAATGGTGGAGCTATTAGTTAAAAAAATTTCAAGCAGCAGACTGTAGCTGACTCAACCACTGAGACAGAATATATAGCTGCAAGTGAAGCCGCCAAGGAAGCTGTCTGGATGAAGAAGTTCATCACTGAGTTGGGTGTCATTCCTGAGATTAAGAATCCAGTACCACTTTACTATGATAATACTGGAGCAGTTGCTCAAGCAAAGGAACCAAGGTCTCATCATAAATTCAAGCACATTCTAAGATGCTTCCATCTCGTTCATGAAATAATCGAAAGACAAGATGTTGTCATTGAATGAGTAGAAATAAAGAATAACATAGCAAACCCATTCACTAAGGCTCTGTCACAGCAGCAGTTCGATCGCCATCTTGATTGTATGGGGATAAAATATAAGGGCGATTGGCTTTAGTGCAAGTGGGAGATTGAAAGGAATATGCCCTACAAGCTAATCAAAATTTATATTTTGATGGGTTTTTCTTGTAATCTTTCAGACTTATGTATTGACTCTTTAAATAATAAAAGATATTTTTCATCATATGCTGCATCTTACTTTAGTAATGATTATGATGAACTCCATAAATTAGAAAAATAGATTTAGGATTATGATGAGATCATATCTATGAGATCTAAAATCCTAAAAATCTTGATTTAAAATATTCCTAGTCATAGGAGCATTGAGTAGGGGATCAATGCTCCAGATAGATTAGCACTTTCTATATATGCTCGATGGAGAGGGTGGCAGATCTTATATGCCACTTGTGTGAGACACTAATACAAGGAAGTGGGTGCTCATTAGAGAATGAGTTCACTGAATTGATCCGACTTAAGAAATATCTTATGAAATTTACTTACCTATCAAGAGATGTTTTCTTATAGTGGGAGTTGTGCATGTAATCCTTTGACCTGAGACTACTATAGAACCTTGTATATATGAATCAATATTTTTTTGTTCATACTCATTCATGACTTAGTCATGTACGGGGTGTTCTAGATATGGTAAAATGTGTATGAAGGTTGTGAGTAGGTCAATATGGAATCGATCACTCCTGGTAAGAGGAAATCGCATCCTACTTGTTCTGATCGATTGATGATTCAGGAAGTCTTTGATCAAAGTAGAATAAAAATTAAAATTTTTTTTTAATATTTTATTAATTGAATCATCATATAAGATTGAGAGAAATATGAGTATGATAATGGATTTGACATCATTCCATATCCAGAGTCATATTCGGGGTGCAGGGAGATCGCAGGATCAAATTGCAGATAACTTTCCACTGAAGGATATTTTTGATATTTCTATCAAAAATTTTATATCTTCTAGGAAGACATGATACATTGCTAGACGTCAATCTTGTCTTATGGGTTTGATCAAATTAAAGAGTTTAATTCAATCACCAATTAGAAAGAGTTCTAATTGCTGAAATCGGATTAGCTCGATTGGATCTAGATCGGTTAGATTAAATTCTAATCAAATCAAATTGACTTGAACTCAGATCTTTTAGGATATCCTATAAAGCGAGCTCTAAAGGACCTAGCCTCTAATTTATCCACTTGCTGTCGCTTGATGTGGGCCGAATATCTCCAAATCTTAAGATAACCAAGAGTTGGTTTCTTACCATGCCATAACTTGTATGGTGTGGTAGGAATAGATTTAGAGGGAACTCGATTCAAAAGATGAATCGTAGAAAGCAATGTATGTCCCTAGAGAAAGACAGGAAGATCTGTGAAGCTCATCATAGATCAGACCATATCTAATAGGATCCGATTCCTTCTTTCGGATACCCCATTAAGCTGAGGCATCCCTAGAGGTGTCCACTGTGAGACTATGCCATTATCCTTGAGATAGGTCCAAAATTCTCCATTGAGGTATTTCCTTCGTTGATCTGATTGAAGAACTTTTATGAATTGTCCGATTTATTTTTCTACTTCATGTCTGAACTCTATAAACTTTTCAAAGATTTCAAACTTTCAGTGCATCAGATACACAAACCCATACTATAAATAATCATCGGTAAAAGTTATGAAGTAGACATAGCCACTCCTAGCTTGTACATCGAATGGACTATACACGTTAGTGTGTACTAGGGCTAATATCTTAATGGCCCTTTCTCTTTGTCCCATAAAGGACAGCTTGACCATTTTTTCTTGAAGATATGATTCATAAATCGAATAAGACTCAGAAGTCAATGATTCGAGAAGACCATCTTTTTTCAATTTGTTGAGTCTGTCTTCTCCAATATGGCCTAGCTTAAGATGCCATAAATACTTTTGGCTAATCCTATCTCTAAGTCTCTTAGATCCTATGGCATTTACAATTTGCTCATTAATATTTACACTCGCATCCATATGCAAATGATAAAGACCATCAATCAAGAAAGCATGTGCAATAATTTTATTTTCAAAATAAATCAAACACATGTCTTTATTGAAATGAAAATTATAATTATCCTGTGCCGGTACAAATATGAAAATCAAATGCTTACCAACTACAGGTACATAATAGCAGTCTTTAAGAATTAAACTAACTCCTAACAGTATCCCAGATGGTAGATTTCAACGGCTACAACAGCAACCCTTGCTCCATTACTGATCCAGAGAGTGATCTCGCCTTTTCTCAGTCCTCTCACTTTTTCAAGACTCTGCATAGAAGTACACAAATGAGCACTTGATCCAGAATCTAGAACCCAACTAGAAGAAGAAGAAATTGTTAGATTAGTTTCAATAACGAGCATATCAGACGTACCTTCAGAAGATCCATCCTTCTTCCTACTCTTAACAGTCATTAGGTAGGCTAGACAATTTCTCCACCAGTGGCCTTCGACGTTGTAATGGAAACACTTTTCTTTGTCATCGGCCTTCTTCGAAATCTGCTTCTTAGGCTTGACCTCATTTTTTTGCTTTTTTGTAGGCTTCTTCTTCTTCTTAAAAAAAGACTTTCTTTTGGAGGAAGCCGGCTTCACAACCAAAACTGTACTCCTTGAACTCTTCAAGGTGCCCTCTGCTGTTACCAGCATGTTTAGTAATTCGGGCAAAGTGTTGTCAATTTTATTCATATGGTAGTTCATGATGAACTGTCCATATAAATCAGGAAGAGATTGGAAGATCATATCCACTTACAATTCTTTATCCATATTCATGCTGAGCTTTTGAAGCTCCTCGATATCCTTGATCATTGTCAAACAATGATCATTGACGGACTGCACATCACATATTTTTGCTTTGAAAAGTCTTCAAGAGACTTCAAAGATAGCTATGTGATTTTGCTCATCATACAATTCTTGCAGGTGAGTTATCATCTCTTTGGTAGTCCTTATATCTTTATACTGTTGCTGAAGATCATTGGACATAGATGCTAAAATATAATACTTTGCCTTGTTATCTTCATCCATCAACTTCTTAAGTGTGGCTCGTTGATCAGGGGATGGACGAACTGGTAATATAAGCACATCCTAATCAAGGATATGAGTGAGTTTCTCGAAACTGAGAATGATTCTCAAATTCTGGAGTCAGTCTTTATAATTCATACCAGTCAACCTATTAGTACAAGGATACGGGCCAAGGGGTTGGAACTCGATATGGTTATCTACAAGGAGAATAATTTCTAGTTAGATGTTTGTACTTATAAAAATATTTATTTTAGAAACTTTAAAAATAAACAAAGGCTTCCACTATTTTCTCAAATCTCCCACACTCCTCAGGTGGAGAAATAAAAATCTATACACGATTAATTTCAAGTGGGTACTACAATCTCATTAATCTATACATATCTCACCTAACAGTTATTGGTGAGTACAAACTAATGAATAGACAACACTTTATCTATTGCTTCACTAAGCAAGATGCAGTGGGTTTGGTCTCTAAGTCCTATGGCCTCACCTAATAGTTATTGGCATATTTCTTGATTAAGTTAGACCCATCATTCACCAGCGAGAGTAAAACCATCATTGGAACCCTCACCTAATAGTTATTAGGCCCAAGCCCATCTCTACCTCGGAACATCAAATATCAATAGAGTGGTTGTACCTTTTCAATGCAACCAAACTACTATAACTATCCGAGAACGATCAATGTCAGGAAGGCACCTGCATCTCTACAATGATGGAAGACCTCTAGACTTAATATTTAGTGAAAAGATTTAGGTTTAGATCTTTTCTAAATCAGCAGATCTGACATTTGACTGATCAAATTTAGATCAGCACATCAACATATCTAACCAGCCTAGTCAGCATGGGTGAACTTGAGTCAACAGGCAACCTAGCATGAAACTAAATCTCCCAAGATGGCTAGGTAAGTTAAGATGAGTGGGGGTCCCTCCGTTGATTTTCTTAGATATCAATCAAAATTGATCAGGTCAGACAACAAAATCAATTGAATAACTACCATCTAAATACTTACCTTAGACACTAAATTGATCGATTAGAATCGACCAGGTTAATCTATCGAAATGGGCCCTAACCATTGAGCCAAATTTGATCTTGAGTCAATCAACTCACATCAAAATATGAATCGATAAGATCAACTACAACTAAACTCGACTTTGAGCTTGTTTGACCTAATCTTAAACAACCATTGATTAGGTTCAATCAACTACATAAAATCGACAATGGATTCTAGCCTGATCTAATCAATTTGATCCTAATTATAGTTTGATTACTAAACCTAATTTGTTTAACCCATACCCACATGCAATAATATAATTTTAGATTCAAAAATAATTTTTTAGATTATGTTTCATTGCATGCATTAGTGGTTTATGATCTTGAAACAATTTCAGATCTAAATCTAATGTCATATATCATATATATGTAGTTTCAAATCTAAACTAAAATATGTATCACATATACATCAAATTTTAAATCTAAAACTAAAAATATATATATTAAATATACATATATAATTAAATATAAAATAATAATTAAAATATTTTGAAAATATTTTTCAAAAATTGGTTCACATCAAACTAGGACAATCTTTTCAAAATAGGGGGTAAATCCTATATTAGGACAACCTTATACCAGTTTGATATGCACATTTAATTATTCTAATTTCAGATCTAAACATGAAATAAGATATATCACATACACCAATATTCAAATCTAAAAGATTATTTTAATTACTTTAAAAATAATTTTTAAAATTGATCAATCTTGTGCTAGGACAACCTTTTAATATAGGAGATGAACCCTATATCAGGACAACCTTATACTAGTACAAGATCAATTTTAAATCATCAAAATTTTTAGATCTAAGATAAAAATTAAATTATACATATCTTTAAAAATTAGTAACTCTGATACCACTGTTAGAAAATCGGATAGGATGCATGTATAGATTTCAAAACTTTTTAATTGCAGTGGAAAAACAATCAAGTTAAACCCTTTAACCCCACATGTATTAGATCTTATCTAATCCTACCCAAGCTCAGAAGTAAAGACATACATATAATCTAAAAAAAAAATAAGAATGAGACTAAATCTCAATACCTTTGCATGGGTAGAAATTCACCGCTACCGATGATCTCAAGTTCGAAAGTCCTTGAGCCGCACACTGTCTGGCCTCTACAGGTATCCATCAGGATCAACCTTGAATTCTTCTTCTCATATTAGATCCTTCTTCTCATATTAGATCCTTCTTCTCCAAGAAAGATCTATGCTTCTTTAAACCTTGATCAGCGAATAATCTCGACTACAACTTTAACTTTTGAAATGCAACCTCCTTCTCCTCGTTTCTTGCTGTAAAAGAAGACCTCCACACCTCTTGGCATGTAGAAGAATGGGATGCCCAACTCTTGAGCATTGGAAAGAGAAGAGAGAGAGGGTGTGGCATGGAGAAGGGAGAGGAGTTTTTGTTTCATAAAATTCTATTCTTCGAACCCTAAGAGACTGTCTCTTTAAATAGATCCTTCCTTGATCCAAATGAGGAACCAATTAACTTAAAAAAGTATGTTCTTATCTCATAAGAATTTCTACCTTTTTAATCTAATTTTTTTTATTAAAATCAGACTTAATTAGTAGGACATCAACCTCTTATGGTAAACATATGAGGTGCCCCAGTCAAATAAGGTAGTCTGAGTGGACGCCCCTTGCAATATAGGGCAGTTAGATGGGGTGCCAACACTTGGCACCTCCTTTAGGGTTTTCATGCACAAGAGAGGGGGCATAGCCCCTCTCTCTCCTTCCACACTAATGCAAGAGAGAGGGTGCGCCCCTCTCTCTTCCTCACGCCATCCAAGGGGTTGGCGCCCCTTTATCCTGCCAAAAAGGAGGATTGCGCCATCCCTTCTTTCCAATAATTCCACACATACTATGTGGGAATAATGAGGAGATAATTTAGCCAACTTATTGACTTAATCCAATCTTCTTGAGCTCACAATTAGGCACCTAACTAAACCCAAATAGATTTAGGTTAGATTCAATGTAGTAGACTTGATCCAATCGAAGTCTTAAGAAGAATTAGGTTTAACCATGTGCTAGTATAGTTCTCTTAAACTTAATAGGATTTCAATAAACTCTAACCTAATTAGAACTTCATAAGTTCAATTGGAAAATTCAAGATTAAATCCCTTAATGTATAACTCCATAGGTTTCATTCTATCTGATAGTGAGATATATTGTGATCTCCATCATAATATCATCGAAACTCTTTTCAATGGGTCGGAACAATTTTAATTCTATCCTTCAAAGATCATCGATCATCAAGACGACACCTGATGAGTCCCATAATCTATCAGTGACACTCTTGCAGTATGTAGTGGCAATCCAGTAGAATAAAAGTATGAACCCCTAAGTGCAGTTACCGTATGATTCAATCCTTCTATCATGAGTCCTGACTTGACGAAGGTCATGGAGAACTTGTCAAATCCCATCATTAGTCATATGCTAGATTGACTCGACTTGAGTTCATTTGTGAATTCCATGGAAACTCTTTTCCAGTATTTATACTTGCTTTGATCAAAGACTTTCTAAACTCAATCTCGCAAATTGCATAGGACTTCTATTTTTCTATCAAGATCGATAGATTCCATCTAGATGCATCCTACTTCAAATAACAAATCTGAATCTACTAAAGCCAACATACACAGTAAGAACCTAAATGGTTAGGAACTAAGGAAACGTGCAGTCAAACTCAGTAGCCTCGTTGTGAATAGTCAATGACACTGTAGGTCAAAAGACCACTCATACTACTACAGTATCGAGAAAACCACTGACGAGTAAGTAGACATCCATATAATTTCTCATGTTGGTCATGCTCAGTGCAAGTTATTCTCTAACAACCATCCGCATCCTCACCCAGTATTCCTACACCGCAGATGCGAGATTCATCTGTCCACAAGAGAGGTGACCTGTGCACCAATCTTGAATATATTGATCACTATCCTCCGTGACGATCCTTTGATCGAAAGTATTTAGAAATTAACCACTAATTAATGTATGTCTTAAATTCTCAACACTTTGAAAATATACAAAAATCATCTTTGTTAATTTCTAAGATAAATCATGAACACATAAGCATGATTGAAATGAAAAAGCCCTTTATTGATAATAAAAATATTATAAGTACTTGATTAAATCCTGGAATTACAAAATGCATCAGTCAATAATTGGTTTCTAGGATGCAAATCTAACAGGTGGATCCGTCAGAAGGTATAGTACCTATTAGGTGTAAATAGATCTACAAGAGAAAGATTGGATCGAATGGAAAGGTAAAGACCTTTAAGATAAGGCTTATGGCTAAAAGTTATAATCAACACGAAGATATTGACTATCAAGATACCTTTTCATCAGTAGCTATGCTGAAATCTATTCGAACATTGCTTGTGATTGAAGCATATCATAATTATGAGATACGACAGATGGATGTGAAAATTATTTTTCTAAATGGATATCTTGAAGAAGATATTTATATGGAGCAGACTTTGGGTTTCACTTTCAGTAATAAAGATCATAAAGTTTGCAAATTATAAAGATCCATTTATGGATTCAAGCAAGCATCTCAGAGTTGGAACACTTATTTCAATAATATAATCAAATAATTTGGTTTTATCAAGAACGAGGAGGAACTATGTGTGTTCAAGAAAATCAGTGGAAGTATTGTCACTTTTCTCATATTGTACGTGGATGACATTCTCCTGATTGAAAATGATATTTTTATATTGATTTCAATCAAAATATAATTATCTAAAAAATTCTCCATAAAGAATCTTGAGAAAGTATCCTATATTTTAGAGATAAAGGTCTATAGAAATAGATCTAAGAAGATGCTAGACCATTCATAGAAGATGTACATTAAGGAGGTGCTAAAGAAGTTCAACATCGAAAATTTCAAGAGGAGGCTTTTGCTCTTCAAGCATGGGATTCATCTCTCGAAGAAGATAATGTAGGAACCAGATCTAGGGTTTCAGAGTTAGATCTTGAAAATTTTTCAAGATCAGACAGCAGAACACTAAAATAAATCAAAATTTATCTTCTAAAACTAGAAAATCCCTAGATCTAAGATCCTATTACATGATTATTACATGACATTAAATCAAAAATTAAAATATAAAGAGCAAGGACTACATGTTGATCATATCAACATGTTTCTATACTACATCTAATATATGTAAAATATAATAGATTAGATCTATTACCTTGCAAGTTAGACGTCCTAACTTTACTGATTCAGACTTGAGGATGATGTTGTGAGCTGCACACACGTCTGGCCTCTAGGAGTCGTTCACACGAGCTCATGAATCACGATCAGAAGTCTTGATCCAGGAAATCAGCAAAGTATGCTAGTACTGCACTGATCCTTTTTTGATGGTCGATCAAATACCTCTTTCTTCTTGATTTGGACTCTTCCAAAGATGAAAAGTAGGAGAAGGAGTTTTAGATGAGACTCTCTCAGAAAACCTACAGATGGAGGAAGGGAAGAGATGAACCCAGCAACTCTAGAAGAAGACCCTCTTCTTCTTCTCTTTGCTCTAACCCAGACACCTAATTTTGTGTCTATTAGATCTCCACACCTCAAGACTCTTTCTCCTTGATTTTTGGATGTCCCAAAGATCTCTCAATGCTCTATGTTTTATAAAAATTTCATAAAAGAATTCATTTTAAAATAGAGAGATATGAAGAGTCCTTGTTGAGGTCAAATACCTAGTCAAGGATTATCCAAACAAGGCAAGACAAGGGACGCCCAACTCTTGGGCGTCCCCTCCTTCCTTTTCTGCCATGGACCACTAGCAAAAGGTGCATATTATGTGCCATAAAATCCATAAAAATCTCAAAAAAAATTTGGATAGAATCAGTGCCATAAAGAAAGAGTTTTAGTTTCCTAAAACTCTATCTCATAGAATTTAAAATCCAAACTAATTCCTACTTTGACTTGGTCCACAACCACATTCCATGTAAGAGAGAAAGAGAGAAAATTTTTGGGCATGTGTGAAGACCTAGGAGAGAGAGTTTTGTCATATAAAATAAGAGAGAGTGGGCGTGGGATAAAAGAGAGTGGGCATGGGGGGCTAAGGTGGTGCAGGGTGGAATCCTAGTCTTACTAGGATTCAATCTATGACTTGTTCAAATTTGATTTCTCAAATCAAATCAAACCAAAATCAAATCAACCTAATTAAAATAGGTCTTAACTTGATTAAGAGCTTAATTTAATAAGATTAAATTAGATTTAAATCTGATTTAATTTTCTAATCAAAATAGAAATTAGGTTGACCCAAGTCCTATTTGAACTAAGACTAGTTTTTTCTTGCACTTGGCTTATCCAATAAACCAATTGAACTTGATCCAATCAAGCCCAAATCAAGTCTAATTAAATTATATTTAATTAAACTTAATCTCAGTCTTTTGGCTTAATCAAATTAAGCCAATTAGTAATCGAATTGCTAATCGATCCTCCTACAACACTTGCACTAGGTTAAATGTCAATCGTATTGATTATTTAACCTTAGAACGATTCTTAATCATTGATCAACCATCCGATCGGATCGTGAACACTAATGTGTGTGACCTCATAGGTCTAAATCTAAGTCAGTAGCATAGGAATAAATTTTTATACCAATCGAAGTGACCATCTAGCAATGGTACCCGACGATCGGATAGGTCGAATGTGTAGAACAATATCCTTAGAACCCATATGGATATAGTTTCTATATAATTCATCCCTTTGACCAAAATGCTCATAGGACACCTCAGAGTTCAATTGTCAACTTTGATTAGGTTGTCCACATTGTATTTCAAAATATCAAATCCATCTGATGGATTACCTTGGCCAAGGTTTTGCTAAATTGAAATACAGCGACTCATTCTTCTCCAACTCTTGGAGTGGTCAATCCCATCTCGATCATACTCTGACTTCGCAAGTACTTGACTGTATCCAAAAATCTTTCATCACTGAATTAGAAATTCAGTTAGTCCAGTACCAAAGCATAGTGAGTTGC
>NC_025995.2:46277896-46297172 GCF_000442705.2 Elaeis guineensis | reverse complement strand
GCAGAATACTCTGGAGTTGGTCGCATTCAATGATGATGTACCCTTATATCTCACCTGTATGCCATACCAGTGTCTCCACACTCCTTGGTTAAGAGGACAACCAACCCATATGGCCTACAGTGACCTATGCTCGATAGAAGCTGTTGTCCTTATTAACAGCCTATCATTTGGTCGTGAACAGTTTTAAGGACTAATCGATAAATCCTCTCTTTATCGAATCTAAATAGTCCTAAGGACTTCATCATAACAACGGAGTTCATTAGAAGATGAAAGCTTATGATGAAAATGCCAAATATATTTTATTTATTAACAAATCAATTACAATACTTGGTTGCTTAACCGTCAACTGCTTGACGATTGGCTTTTTGGGATACATTTTCCAACACCGTTGTTATCGCAGTAGAGTAGCATAGCATCTGATGGCATCACACACAGCTCTACAATGAATTTTTTAAACCAGAATGCCTCTTTGGTAGCTTTTGATGCGGCGATATACTCAGCTTCCATAATGGAGTCTGTTATGATAGGCTACTTGAAAATTTTTCAGTTCACACTACCACCATTGCATAAGAAAATATAAGTTGATGTTAATTTTCAATCACCAATATCAGACGTAAAATCTGAGCCTGTATATATTTGCACCCTCAATTCTCCTTCTCCAAAGATCAAAAACATATCCTCAATCCTTCTTAAGTACTTAAGGATATATTTTACAGCTGTCTAGTTGTTCTTCATCTAGATTCGACTGATATCTGCTTATGATAGTCACAACATGAGCTATATTAAATCATATACATAATATGACATATATGAGACTCCCTATATCTGAAGCATAAGGGATATCTTACTCATGCGTTGTATCTCTTTCTGATATATTGGGGCATATCTATTGGGAAATATGTCCCAAAAGCCAATCGTCAATCTGTTGATGGTTGAGCAACCTTGTATTGTAATTGATTTATTAATAAATAAAATATATTTTTGATATTTTCATCATAAGTTTTTATCTTCTAATGAACTCCGTTGTTGTGATGAAGTCCTTAGGACTATTTAGGTTCGATAAAGAGAGGATTTATTGATTAGTCCTTAAAACTATTCGCGACCAAATGATAGACTGTTAATAAGGACGACAGCTTCTATCGAGCATAGGTCGTTGTAGGCCATATGGGTTGGTTGTCCTCTTAACCAAAGAATGTGAAGATACTGGTATGGCATACAGGTGAGATATAAGGGTACATCATCATGGAACGTGACCAACTCCAGAGCATTTTGCTGTCGAGAATGTCTCTGATGGGATATAGGTATAAGTGTCCCTTAGACCTGAGATCGTCTCAGTGACTTGCAAGCAACTCACTGTGCTTTGGTACTGGACTAACTGAATTTTTAATTCAGTGATGGAAGGCTTTTGGGCATAGTCAAGTACTTGCAAAGTCAGAGTATGATCGAGATGGGATTGACCACTCCAAGAGTTGGAGAAGAATGAGTCACTGTATTTCAATTTAGTAAAACCTTGGCTAGGGTAATCCATCAGATGGATTTGATATGTTGAAATACAATGTGGATAACCTGATCAGAGTTGATAGTTGAACTCTGAGGTATCCTATGAGCATTTTGATCAAGGGGATGAATTATATGGAAACTATATCCATATGGGTTCTAAGGATGTTATTCTACACATTCGACCTATCTGACTGTCGGGTACCATTGCAAGATGGTCACTTCGATTGATATAGAAATTTATTTCTATACTACTGGCTTAAGTTTAAACTTTTGAGGTCACATACATTAGAGTTCACGATCCGATCAGATAGTTGATCAACGATTAAGAATCATTCTAGGATTAAACGATCAATACGATTGACATTTAACCTAGTGCAAGTGTTGCAGGAGGATCGATTAGCAATTCGATTGCTAATTAGCTTAATTTGATTAAGCCAAAGGGTTGAGATTAAATCTAATTAAATATGATTTAATTAGACTTGGTTTGGGTTTAATTGGATCAAGTCCAATTGATTTATTGGATAAGCCAAGTACAAGGAAAAACTAGTCCTAGTTCAAATAGGATTTGGATCAACCTAATTTCTAATTTGATTAAAAAATTAAATCAGATTTAAATCTAATTTAATCTGATTAAATTAAGCTATTAATTGAGTTAAGACCTATTTTAGTTAGGTTGATTTGGTTTTGGTTTGATTTGATTTTGGTTTGATTTGGTTTGAGAAACCAAATTTGAACAAATCATAGATAGATTCCTAGTAAGACTAGAATTCCACCTTGCACCACCTTAGCCCCCACGCCCACTCTCTCTTATCCCATGCCCACTCTATCTTATTTTGTGTGATAAAACTCTCTCTCCCAGGTGTTCACGCATGCCCAAAGCTTTTCTCTCTTTCTCTCTTACATGGAATATGGTTGTGGACCAAGTCAAAGTAGGAATTAGTTTGAATTTCAAATTCTATGAGATAGAATTTTAGGAAACCAAAATTCTTTCCTTATGGCACTGATTTTATCCAAATTTTTTTAAGATTTTCATGGCTTTTATGGCATATAATATGCACCCTTTGCTGGTAGTCCATGGTAGAAATAGAAGGAGGGGACACCCAAGAGTTGGGTGCCTCTTGTCTTGCCTTGTTTGGATAATCCTTGACTAGGTATTTGACCTCGACAAGGACTCTTCATATCTCTCTATTTTAAAATAAATTTTTTCATGAAATTTTTATGAAATATAGAGCATTGAGAGACCTTTTGGACATCCAAAAATCAAGGAGAAAGAGTCTTGAGGTGTGGAGATCTAATAGACACAAAACTAGATGTCTGGGTTAGAGCAAAGAGAAGAAGAAGAGGGTCTTCTTCTAGAGTTGCTGGGTTCATCTCTTTTCTTCCTCCATCTATAAGTTTTCTAAGAGTGTCTCATCTAAAACTCCTTCTCCTACTTCTCATATTTGGATGAGTCCAAATCAAGAAGAAGGAGGTATCTGATCGACCATCGAAGAAGGATCAGCGCAGTACTAGCATACTGTGCTGATTTCCTGGATCAGGACTTCTGATCGTGATTCGTGGGCTCATGTGGATGAATCCTAGAGGCCGAACATATGTGCAGCTCGTAACATTATCCTCAAACTCAGATCAATAAAGTTAGAACATCTAACTTGCAAGATAATAGATCTGATCTATTATATTTTACATACATTAGATGTAGTATAGAAACATGTTGATATGATCAACATGTAGTCCTTATTCTTTATATTTTAATTTTTAATTTAATGACATATAATAATTATATAATAAAATTTTAGATTTAGAGATTTTTTAATTTTATAAGATAAATTTTAATTTATTTTTGTCTTTCACTGTCTGATCTTGAAAAAATTTCAAGATCTAACCCTAAAACCCAAGATCTGGTTCCTACAATTGGTATCAGAGCCTAGGTTGTTTATTACATGATTATTTATACATGCTTAAATTATTTTTTAGATTAGATTTAATCTATAATCTAATTGTTAAATCTAAAATTAAAATTTTTTAGATCAAGCACGAACTGTAGGTTGTCCTGCTGTAAGGTTTACCCCTTACAGTGCAAAGGTTGTCCTAGTTTGTGTAGATCTATCTTTAATCATAAATTTATTAGATGTGATCTAGATTAAATTTATAATTTAATAAATTTAAAAGATGTTTAAATCTAAAATAAAATATCTTTGTTAATAATTCCCATGCAAAGAATCATCATATATTTGTCTGAAAAATTTATGCAGTTTAAAGTTGAAATTGTTTCAATTACATGAACCTGTTTAGATTAGATCTAAAGTAGTTCTATGCTTATTTCACTTGTATTTTGATTATGAATCAAACATGCAACTTGGTTGGTAGAACCATATTGTAAAAATATTTTACAAACATAAAAATTATTTTCGAAAAGTCGAACCCGAACCCTCAGTCCAAAACTTAATTGAGAATTAAGAAGTTATTTGATTAGGTTCTAGGATTGTGAATTGAAGAACCTAAGACACAAACCATAACACATTGGGTTAAGGTGTTAATGGAAATTAGGTCCATTAATTGGGTTAGACCTAAGGTTAGATTAAAGATGGACTTAATTAGAGAATTGACTAAATCTAATCAATTGTTGTCTTAGATTAGGTCAAGGATTCTCTAGATCAATTACAATAGTTGTAGTTGGTCAAGTCCATATCTTTAACGAAAACCAAATAGACTTGATTCTTGACTAAGCGGTCTAGCATGAACTGTTAAGTTGATCTAATCGAAACTAATTAAATCAATTGGTGTCTAAGGTAAACCAGATCGGTGGTTTTTAATTGGCAGCCCGCTTACCTGGCCATTTCTGATGGTGTCTAAGGCAAGCTTTGGTAGATCCTCCCATCGATCGAACTTACCTAGCCTCTTGGTGAAATTATGTTTTGATCAGATCACTTGACTATTCGAGCTGACCCATGTCAGCTAGGTAAATCAGTGTGACTGATTTAGGTGCTCCTAGACCAGCCCTTTTAAATGGTCTCCTTTAAGCTGACTTGGTAAAGCCAGTGGGAGGATCATGATAAGCTGGTTCATCTAACCTCCTCCTCTTAATCAATTAAATCCTATAAAATTATTAGGTCCTTAAAATAAAATAGTTATGGTGATAACTAGATCATAACCTCCCATTAAGTGGATGATAATGGGTCTATCAGTTGGATAATCATTGGAGGCCCAGAGGCCTGGTGCTTATCGGCTGATGGAATTGTTATTCATAATATGATTTCTTGACTGCATCTTTCTAAATGGTGGTTAGGTTAGCCAACCAAAGTTGGGCCTAATCATTCATTGGCTAGATGGGCCAAGTATGGTCATGTTAATGGTTGGACCTAACCAGACCTTTTCAGTGGAAGCCAAAGCCTACTGATTAGGGACTGGGGCAAAATTAAAATTACTAGAAATTATTTAGAGAAATAATTGGTTATGAATCTATCTTTAGATGTACATGGGTGGGCCAACCAAAGTTGGGCTTGTGTGTAGTCTAAGTGGATTCTAGTACCCACTAAGAAAATAAGGTAATTTCTCGAATTGGAGGTAGAGGGTATCAATTCGAATAAAATAGTGGGAGAAATCTTTTGATTAAAGTTCAAATCTTTAGGTTTAATGAATCAATTACTAATTAGGTTATGATTTTCCTTTGTGCAGATATGGTCACTTCCCTATCGCTCTGATCATTGTTGGACAATGATAAGTTGGTGGGACCCAACTTCGGTAGCTGGTACCGAAAGTTGAAGATAGTCCTAGAGCATGAACGGATCCTATATATGATAACGGATCCTGTACCTGAGGAGCCATCTGCCAATGCACATGGAACAGTCAGAGACACTTACCAGAAGTGGCTCAGTGACCGGACCACGGTGCGCTGCATCATGCTGGCTACCATGAGCGACGAGTTCAGTCGCAGATTTGAGATGACTCAGCCAAAGGACATGCTTCAAGTATTAGAGGATGCCTTTGGCACACCCGATGACGTAGAGAGGCATAAGACTAGTTGTGCTATCTTCAACACCAAAATGCAGGATGGTACCTCTGTCACTGATCATGTATTGTACATGATCGAGCTGATGGAGTGTTTGAGCAAGCTCGACTTTTCCTTGCATGAGTAGTTTGAGAAAGATGCAATACTGAACTCGCTGCTCAAGTCTTATCTCCCATTCCTCACTCATTATAGAATGACAAAGCCTGAAGTAAACTACCATGGGTTATTGGGGTTGCTTCAGAACTTTGAGAAGGATCACCAACTCCACAAGGAGTCAGTGAACTTAGTGGGAGATTCATCTTCTGGTTCTCGACCCTTTGAGAAAGGAAAGAAGAACAAGAAGAAGAAAGTGAAGAAAGTGCAAGTTCAGGCTGGAACATCAGTGCAGGGCCAGACCAGAAAGATCAAGCTCGATAAGAGGCAAGCACCCTAGATTAGATAGTGTATCAGATATCTACTTATGGCACTGTAGGCTAGGTCATATAAACAAAAATAGAATAAACAGGTTGACTCAAGAGAGAATCCTTGAAGTCAGTGATTGTGAATCACTTCCAACCTGTGAGTCCTGTATTCTTGGTAAAATGACCAAGTCACCTTTTACTAGAAAAGGTGAGAGAGCTACTGAGCTCTTGGGCCTAGTACATATTGATGTATGCAGGCCCATGAGCACAAGTGCTAGAGATGGATATTTTTACTTCATCACTTTCATGGATGATCTATCCAGATATGGATGTCTATCTGATGAAACATAAGTCGGATTCATTTGAAATGTTCAAACGATTCTGAAGTGAAGTAGAAAAACAAACTGGGAAGAGTATTAAAACTCTTCAATCTGATCGAGGAAGAAAATACCTTTCTAGTGAGTTTCTCACATATCTAGGAGAGAATGAGATTCTCTCCCAATGGACTCCTCTAGAAACACTACAGCATAATGGTGTGTCTGAAAGGAGAAATCAGACTCTGTTAGACATAGTCTGATCCATGATGGGTTTTGCCAGCTTGCCGATATCCTTCTGGAGATATGCACTCGAATCGACCTATTATCTATTAAATAGAATTTCAAGTAAGTCTGTAATTAAGACTCCATATGAGATATGGATAGGGCGTAAGCTAGCATTTTCACACCTTAGGGTCTGGGAGTGCTCGGCCTATGTCAAACGGTTAGTTATCGATAAACTTAGACCTAGATCTGATAAATGCACATTCATAGGGTACCCTAAAGAGATCAAAAGATATTTTTTCTACCATGCTAATGAACAAAAGATGTTTGTCAGCCTTAAGGCAACCTTTTTAGAAAAGAAGTTCCTTGGTGAAGGAACCATTGCCTCTAAGATTGAACTTGATGAAGTTCAATAGGTAGAAGGACCGACACCAATAGCTGAACCTAAGTCAGATTTGATTAGATCAGATTCGGAGCCCAATGTACCTGCACCATTAAGATGATCCGGTAGAGTACCGCATCAGCTGGACAGATACTATAGTTTTTTGATCCGGGACGGTGATCCCATCGAACTCGATGAGAATGATGAAGATCCAATTACCTATATGGATGCAATGTAGATACCTGATTCTGAGAAATGGCTTGAAGCCATACAATCCGAAATGAAGTCCATGAAGGTCAACGATGTATGGACATTGGTTGACCCACTTGAAGGGGTTAAACCCATTGGGTGTGAATGGGTCTTCAAAAGGAAGAGGGGCACAGACGGAAAGGTGGAGACCTATAAAGTTTGTCTGGTTGTCAAGGGGTATCGTCAACATTATGGTATTGACTATAACGAGACATTCTCCCCTGTGACAATGCTTAAATCTATTCGGATAATGCTTGCAATAGCTGTCCATCTGGATTATGAGATCTGGTAGATGGATGTAAAGACAGCTTTCTTGAATAGAGAGCTGATCGAAGAGGTGTATATGATACAACCTGAGGGATTTACATCCACAGATGAGTCCAAGGTGTGCAAGCTTCAGAGATCTATTTATGAATTAAAGCAAGCTTCTCGGAGTTGAAACATGCATTTTGATAAGGTGATCAAAATATATGGCTTCATTAAGAATGGAGAAGAGCCCTGCATCTATAAATGGGCAAATGGTCTAGTTGTGGTATTCCTTGTCTTGTATGTGGATGATATTCTCTTAATCGAGAATGACATCCCCGCACTACAGAGAATAGAAGTTTAGTTGTCATCGCAATTCTCCATGAAGGATTTGGGTGAAGCATCCTACATCCTAGGGATGAAGATCTATAGGGATAGATCTAAAAGGATGCTTGGGTTATCCCAATCCATGTACATAGACACTGTACTGAAGAAGTTCAGCATGAAATTTTCAAGAAGGGCTATCTACCGATAGGTCATGGAATTTCTCTCTCTAAGAAGGATTGTCTGACAACTCCTGAAGAGAGAGAGCGTATGACTAGAGTCCCATATGCTTCGACTGTGGGATCTATCATGTACGCCATGACATTACAAGGCCAGATGTGGCATACTCACTAGGAGTAGTGAGTGGATACCAATCTGATCCTGGAGAAAACCATTGAAAAATGGTTAAAGCCATTCTTAAGTATTTGAAAAATACTAAGGATCAATGGTTAGTTTATGACGAGTCAGATCTGAAACTTGTGGGGTTCACAGACTCCAGCTTTCAATCTGACCATGATGACAGCAGAAGCATATCAGGTTATATCTTTATTCTGAATGGTGGAGCCATTTGCTGGAAGAGTTTCAAGCAGCATACTGTGGTAGATTCTGTTTGTGAGGTAGAGTACATCGCAGCATCGGATGCCGCGAAGGAAGCTGTGTGGCTGAGAAAATTCATCACCGAGCTCAGAGTAGCACCCTCCCTCGATGGTCCGATCCTGCTCTATTGCGACAGCACTGATGCCATAGCTCAGGTGAAGAAATCCAAAGCACACCAGTGGATGAAGTACATTTTGGGCCGCTTCCACCTGGTCTGGGAGATCATAGATCGAGGTGACGTCGACTTTTAGAAGATCGACGAAAAAGAGAACATGGCTGACCCTTTCACTAAAATCCTAGCAATAAAGGAGTTCGACAACCACAAGTCAAAGATGAGTATTAGATACTGTGTCGAGTAGCTTTAGGACAAGTGGGAGTTGTTAGGAAATATGTTCCAAAAGTCAATCGTCAACCTGTTGACGGTTGAGCAACCTTGTATTGTAATTGATTTGTTAATAAATAAAATATATTTTTAGTATTTTCATCATAAGTTTTCATCTTCTAATAAACTCCGTTGTTGTGATGAAGTCTTTAGGACTATTTAGGTTCGATAAAGAGAAGATTTATCGATTAGTCCTTAAAACTATTCACGATCAAATGATAGGCTGTTAATAAGGATGACAGCTTCTATTGAGCATAGGTCGCTATAGGCCATATGGGTTTGTTGTCCTCTTAACCAAAGAGTATGGAGACATTGGTATGACATACAGATGAGATGTAAGGGTACATCATCATGGAACATGACCAACTCTAGAGCATTCTGCTATCGAGAATGTCTCTGATGGGATATAGGTATAAGTGTCCCTTAGACCTGAGATTGCCTCAGTGACTTGCAAGCAACTCACTATGCTTTGGTACTGGACTAACTGAATTTCTAATTCAGTGATGAAAGATTTTTGGATACAGTCAAGTACTTGCGAAGTCAGAGTATGATCGAGATGGGATTGACCACTCCAAGAGTTGGAGAAGAATGAGTCGCTGTATTTCAATTTAGCAAAACCTTGGCCAAGGTAATCCATCAGATGGATTTGATATTTTGAAATACAATGTGGACAACCTAATCAAAGTTGACAATTGAACTCTGAGGTGTCCTATGAGCATTTTGGTCAAAGGGATGAATTATATAGAAACTATATCCATATGGGTTCTAAGGATATTGTTCTACACATTCGACCTATCCGATCGTCGGGTACCATTGCTAGATGGTCACTTCGATTGGTATAAAAATTTATTCCTATGCTACTGACTTAGATTTAGACCTATGAGGTCACACACATTAGTGTTCACGATCCGATCGGATGGTTGATCAATGATTAAGAATCGTTCTAAGGTTAAATAATCAATACGATTGACATTTAACCTAGTGCAAGTGTTGTAGGAGGATCGATTAGCAATTCGATTACTAATTGGCTTAATTTGATTAAGCCAAAAGACTGAGATTAAGTTTAATTAAATATAATTTAATTAGACTTGATTTGGGCTTGATTGGATCAAGTTCAATTGGTTTATTGGATAAGCCAAGTGCAAGAAAAAACTAGTCTTAGTTCAAATAGGACTTGGGTCAACCTAATTTCTATTTTGATTAGAAAATTAAATCAGATTTAAATCTAATTTAATCTTATTAAATTAAGCTCTTAATCAAGTTAAGACCTATTTTAATTAGGTTGATTTGATTTTGGTTTGATTTGATTTGAGAAATCAAATTTGAACAAGTCATAGATTGAATCCTAGTAAGACTAGGATTCCACCCTGCACCACCTTAGCCCCCCATGCCCACTCTCTTTTATCCCACGCCCACTCTCTCTTATTTTATATGACAAAACTCTCTCTCCTAGGTCTTCACACATGCCCAAAAATTTTCTCTCTTTCTCTCTTACATGGAATGTGGTTGTGGACCAAGTCAAAGTAGGAATTAGTTTGGATTTTAAATTCTATGAGATAGAGTTTTAGGAAACTAAAACTCTTTCTTTATGGCACTGATTCTATCCAAATTTTTTTTGAGATTTTTATGGATTTTATGGCACATAATATGCACCTTTTGCTAGTGGTCCATGGCAGAAAAGGAAGGAGGGGACGCCCAAGAGTTGGGCGTCCCTTGTCTTGCCTTGTTTGGATAATCCTTGACTAGGTATTTGACCTCAACAAGGACTCTTCATATCTCTCTATTTTAAAATGAATTCTTTTATGAAATTTTTATAAAACATAGAGCATTGAGAGATCTTTGGGACATCCAAAAATCAAGGAGAAAGAGTCTTGAGGTGTGGAGATCTAATAGACACAAAATTAGGTGTCTGGGTTAGAGCAAAGAGAAGAAGAAGAGGGTCTTCTTCTAGAGTTGCTGGGTTCATCTCTTCCCTTCCTCCATCTGTAGGTTTTCTGAGAGAGTCTCATCTAAAACTCCTTCTCCTACTTTTCATCTTTGGAAGAGTCCAAATCAAGAAGAAAGAGGTATTTGATCGACCATCAAAAAAGGATCAGTGCAGTACTAGCATACTTTGCTGATTTCCTGGATCAAGACTTCTGATCGTGATTCATGAGCTCGTGTGAACGACTCCTAGAGGCCAGACGTGTGTGCAGCTCACAACATCATCCTCAAGTCTGAATCAGTAAAGTTAGGACGTCTAACTTGCAAGGTAATAGATCTAATCTATTATATTTTACATATATTAGATGTAGTATAGAAACATGTTGATATGATCAACATGTAGTCCTTGCTCTTTATATTTTAATTTTTGATTTAATGTCATGTAATAATCATGTAATAGGATCTTAGATCTAGGGATTTTCTAGTTTTAGAAGATAAATTTTGATTTATTTTAGTGTTCTGCTGTCTGATCTTGAAAAATTTTCAAGATCTAACTCTGAAACCCTAGATCTGGTTCCTACATTATCTTCTTCGAGAGATGAATCCCATGCTTGAAGAGCAAAAGCCTCCTCTTGAAATTTTCGATGTTGAACTTCTTTAGCACCTCCTTAATGTACATCTTCTATGAATGGTCTAGCATCTTCTTAGATCTATTTCTATAGACCTTTATCTCTAAAATATAGGATACTTTCTCAAGATTCTTTATGGAGAATTTTTTAGATAATTATATTTTGATTGAAATCAATATAAAAATATCATTTTCAATCAGGAGAATGTCATCCACGTACAATATGAGAAAAGTGACAATACTTCCACTGATTTTCTTGAACACACATAGTTCCTCCTCGTTCTTGATAAAACCAAATTATTTGATTATATTATTGAAATAAGTGTTCCAACTCTGAGATGCTTGCTTGAATCCATAAATGGATCTTTATAATTTGCAAACTTTATGATCTTTATTACTGAAAGTGAAACCCAAAGTCTGCTCCATATAAATATCTTCTTCAAGATATCCATTTAGAAAAATAATTTTCACATCCATCTGTCGTATCTCATAATTATGATATGCTTCAATCACAAGCAATGTTCGAATAGATTTCAGCATAGCTACTGATGAAAAGGTATCTTGATAGTCAATATCTTCGTGTTGATTATAACTTTTAGCCATAAGCCTTATCTTAAAGGTCTTTACCTTTCCATTCGATCCAATCTTTCTCTTGTAGATCTATTTACACCTAATAGGTACTATACCTTCTGACGGATCCACCTGTTAGATTTGCATCCTAGAAACCAATTATTGACTGATGCATTTTGTAATTCCAGGATTTAATCAAGTACTTATAATATTTTTATTATCAATAAAGGGCTTTTTCATTTCAATCATGCTTATG
The DNA here is from genome assembly GCF_000442705.2 of Elaeis guineensis. Classification (NCBI taxonomy): domain Eukaryota; kingdom Viridiplantae; phylum Streptophyta; class Magnoliopsida; order Arecales; family Arecaceae; genus Elaeis; species Elaeis guineensis. The sequence continues at coordinate 46,285,166 of NC_025995.2, read as the reverse complement.
TGTTCATGATTTATCTTAGAAATTAACAAAGATGATTTTTGTATATTTTCAAAGTGTTGAGAATTTAAGACATACATTAATTAGTGGTTAATTTCTAAATACTTTCGATCAAAGGATCGTCACGGAGGATAGTGATCAATATATTCAAGATTGGTGCACAGGTCACCTCTCTTGTGGACAGATGAATCTCGCATCTGCGGTGTAGGAATACTGGGTGAGGATGCGGATGGTTGTTAGAGAATAACTTGCACTGAGCATGACCAACATGAGAAATTATATGGATGTCTACTTACTCGTCAGTGGTTTTCTCGATACTGTAGTAGTATGAGTGGTCTTTTGACCTACAGTGTCATTGACTATTCACAACGAGGCTACTGAGTTTGACTGCACGTTTCCTTAGTTCCTAACCATTTAGGTTCTTACTGTGTATGTTGGCTTTAGTAGATTCAGATTTGTTATTTGAAGTAGGATGCATCTAGATGGAATCTATCGATCTTGATAGAAAAATAGAAGTCCTATGCAATTTGCGAGATTGAGTTTAGAAAGTCTTTGATCAAAGCAAGTATAAATACTGGAAAAGAGTTTCCATGGAATTCACAAATGAACTCAAGTCGAGTCAATCTAGCATATGACTAATGATGGGATTTGACAAGTTCTCCATGACCTTCGTCAAGTCAGGACTCATGATAGAAGGATTGAATCATACGGTAACTGCACTTAGGGGTTCATACTTTTATTCTACTGGATTGCCACTACATACTGCAAGAGTGTCACTGATAGATTATGGGACTCATCAGGTGTCGTCTTGATGATCGATGATCTTTGAAGGATAGAATTAAAATTGTTCCGACCCATTGAAAAGAGTTTCGATGATATTATGATGGAGATCACAATATATCTCACTATCAGATAGAATGAAACCTATGGAGTTATACATTAAGGGATTTAATCTTGAATTTTCCAATTGAACTTATGAAGTTCTAATTAGGTTAGAGTTTATTGAAATCCTATTAAGTTTAAGAGAACTATACTAGCACATGGTTAAACCTAATTCTTCTTAAGACTTCGATTGGATCAAGTCTACTACATTGAATCTAACCTAAATCTATTTGGGTTTAGTTAGGTGCCTAATTGTGAGCTCAAGAAGATTGGATTAAGTCAATAAGTTGGCTAAATTATCTCCTCATTATTCCCACATAGTATGTGTGGAATTATTGGAAAGAAGGGATGGCGCAATCCTCCTTTTTGGCAGGATAAAGGGGCGCCAACCCCTTGGATGGCGTGAGGAAGAGAGAGGGGCGCACCCTCTCTCTTGCATTAGTGTGGAAGGAGAGAGAGGGGCTATGCCCCCTCTCTTGTGCATGAAAACCCTAAAGGAGGTGCCAAGTGTTGGCACCCCATCTAACTGCCCTATATTGCAAGGGGCGTCCACTCAGACTACCTTATTTGACTGGGGCACCTCATATGTTTACCATAAGAGGTTGATGTCCTACTAATTAAGTCTGATTTTAATAAAAAAAATTAGATTAAAAAGGTAGAAATTCTTATGAGATAAGAACATACTTTTTTAAGTTAATTGGTTCCTCATTTGGATCAAGGAAGGATCTATTTAAAGAGACAGTCTCTTAGGGTTCGAAGAATAGAATTTTATGAAACAAAAACTCCTCTCCCTTCTCCATGCCACACCCTCTCTCTCTTCTCTTTCCAATGCTCAAGAGTTGGGCATCCCATTCTTCTACATGCCAAGAGGTGTGGAGGTCTTCTTTTACAGCAAGAAACGAGGAGAAGGAGGTTGCATTTCAAAAGTTAAAGTTGTAGTCGAGATTATTCGCTGATCAAGGTTTAAAGAAGCATAGATCTTTCTTGGAGAAGAAGGATCTAATATGAGAAGAAGGATCTAATATGAGAAGAAGAATTCAAGGTTGATCCTGATGGATACCTGTAGAGGCCAGACAGGTGTGCGGCTCAAGGACTTTCGAACTTGAGATCATCGGTAGCGGTGAATTTCTACCCATGCAAAGGTATTGAGATTTAGTCTCATTCTTATTTTTTTTTTAGATTATATGTATGTCTTTACTTCTGAGCTTGGGTAGGATTAGATAAGATCTAATACATGTGGGGTTAAAGGGTTTAACTTGATTGTTTTTCCACTGCAATTAAAAAGTTTTGAAATCTATACATGCATCCTATCCGATTTTCTAACAGTGGTATCAGAGTTACTAATTTTTAAAGATATGTATAATTTAATTTTTATCTTAGATCTAAAAATTTTGATGATTTAAAATTGATCTTGTACTAGTATAAGGTTGTCCTGATATAGGGTTCATCTCCTATATTGAAAAGGTTGTCCTAGCACAAGATTGATCAATTTTAAAAATTATTTTTAAAGTAATTAAAATAATCTTTTAGATTTGAATATTGGTGTATGTGATATATCTTATTTCATGTTTAGATCTGAAATTAGAATAATTAAATGTGCATATCAAACTGGTATAAGGTTGTCCTAATATAGGATTTACCCCCTATTTTGAAAAGATTGTCCTAGTTTGATGTGAACCAATTTTTGAAAAATATTTTCAAAATATTTTAATTATTATTTTATATTTAATTATATATGTATATTTAATATATATATTTTTAGTTTTAGATTTAAAATTTGATGTATATGTGATACATATTTTAGTTTAGATTTGAAACTACATATATATGATATATGACATTAGATTTAGATCTGAAATTGTTTCAAGATCATAAACCACTAATGCATGCAATGAAACATAATCTAAAAAATTATTTTTGAATCTAAAATTATATTATTGCATGTGGGTATGGGTTAAACAAATTAGGTTTAGTAATCAAACTATAATTAGGATCAAATTGATTAGATCAGGCTAGAATCCATTGTCGATTTTATGTAGTTGATTGAACCTAATCAATGGTTGTTTAAGATTAGGTCAAACAAGCTCAAAGTCGAGTTTAGTTGTAGTTGATCTTATCGATTCATATTTTGATGTGAGTTGATTGACTCAAGATCAAATTTGGCTCAATGGTTAGGGCCCATTTCGATAGATTAACCTGGTCGATTCTAATCGATCAATTTAGTGTCTAAGGTAAGTATTTAGATGGTAGTTATTCAATTGATTTTGTTGTCTGACCTGATCAATTTTGATTGATATCTAAGAAAATCAACGGAGGGACCCCCACTCATCTTAACTTACCTAGCCATCTTGGGAGATTTAGTTTCATGCTAGGTTGCCTGTTGACTCAAGTTCACCCATGCTGACTAGGCTGGTTAGATATGTTGATGTGCTGATCTAAATTTGATCAGTCAAATGTCAGATCTGCTGATTTAGAAAAGATCTAAACCTAAATCTTTTCACTAAATATTAAGTCTAGAGGTCTTCCATCATTGTAGAGATGCAGGTGCCTTCCTGACATTGATCGTTCTCGGATAGTTATAGTAGTTTGGTTGCATTGAAAAGGTACAACCACTCTATTGATATTTGATGTTCCGAGGTAGAGATGGGCTTGGGCCTAATAACTATTAGGTGAGGGTTCCAATGATGGTTTTACTCTCGCTGGTGAATGATGGGTCTAACTTAATCAAGAAATATGCCAATAACTATTAGGTGAGGCCATAGGACTTAGAGACCAAACCCACTGCATCTTGCTTAGTGAAGCAATAGATAAAGTGTTGTCTATTCATTAGTTTGTACTCACCAATAACTGTTAGGTGAGATATGTATAGATTAATGAGATTGTAGTACCCACTTGAAATTAATCGTGTATAGATTTTTATTTCTCCACCTGAGGAGTGTGGGAGATTTGAGAAAATAGTGGAAGCCTTTGTTTATTTTTAAAGTTTCTAAAATAAATATTTTTATAAGTACAAACATCTAACTAGAAATTATTCTCCTTGTAGATAACCATATCGAGTTCCAACCCCTTGGCCCGTATCCTTGTACTAATAGGTTGACTGGTATGAATTATAAAGACTGACTCCAGAATTTGAGAATCATTCTCAGTTTCGAGAAACTCACTCATATCCTTGATTAGGATGTGCTTATATTACCAGTTCGTCCATCCCCTGATCAACGAGCCACACTTAAGAAGTTGATGGATGAAGATAACAAGGCAAAGTATTATATTTTAGCATCTATGTCCAATGATCTTCAGCAACAGTATAAAGATATAAGGACTACCAAAGAGATGATAACTCACCTGCAAGAATTGTATGATGAGCAAAATCACATAGCTATCTTTGAAGTCTCTTGAAGACTTTTCAAAGCAAAAATATGTGATGTGCAGTCCGTCAATGATCATTGTTTGACAATGATCAAGGATATCGAGGAGCTTCAAAAGCTCAGCATGAATATGGATAAAGAATTGTAAGTGGATATGATCTTCCAATCTCTTCCTGATTTATATGGACAGTTCATCATGAACTACCATATGAATAAAATTGACAACACTTTGCCCGAATTACTAAACATGCTGGTAACAGCAGAGGGCACCTTGAAGAGTTCAAGGAGTACAGTTTTGGTTGTGAAGCCGGCTTCCTCCAAAAGAAAGTCTTTTTTTAAGAAGAAGAAGAAGCCTACAAAAAAGCAAAAAAATGAGGTCAAGCCTAAGAAGCAGATTTCGAAGAAGGCCGATGACAAAGAAAAGTGTTTCCATTACAACGTCGAAGGCCACTGGTGGAGAAATTGTCTAGCCTACCTAATGACTGTTAAGAGTAGGAAGAAGGATGGATCTTCTGAAGGTACGTCTGATATGCTCGTTATTGAAACTAATCTAACAATTTCTTCTTCTTCTAGTTGGGTTCTAGATTCTGGATCAAGTGCTCATTTGTGTACTTCTATGCAGAGTCTTGAAAAAGTGAGAGGACTGAGAAAAGGCGAGATCACTCTCTGGATCAGTAATGGAGCAAGGGTTGCTGTTGTAGCCGTTGAAATCTACCATCTGGGATACTGTTAGGAGTTAGTTTAATTCTTAAAGACTGCTATTATGTACCTGTAGTTGGTAAGCATTTGATTTTCATATTTGTACCGGCACAGGATAATTATAATTTTCATTTCAATAAAGACATGTGTTTGATTTATTTTGAAAATAAAATTATTGCACATGCTTTCTTGATTGATGGTCTTTATCATTTGCATATGGATGCGAGTGTAAATATTAATGAGCAAATTGTAAATGCCATAGGATCTAAGAGACTTAGAGATAGGATTAGCCAAAAGTATTTATGGCATCTTAAGCTAGGCCATATTGGAGAAGACAGACTCAACAAATTGAAAAAAGATGGTCTTCTCGAATCATTGACTTCTGAGTCTTATTCGATTTATGAATCATATCTTCAAGAAAAAATGGTCAAGCTGTCCTTTATGGGACAAAGAGAAAGGGCCATTAAGATATTAGCCCTAGTACACACTAACGTGTATAGTCCATTCGATGTACAAGCTAGGAGTGGCTATGTCTACTTCATAACTTTTACCGATGATTATTTATAGTATGGGTTTGTGTATCTGATGCACTGAAAGTTTGAAATCTTTGAAAAGTTTATAGAGTTCAGACATGAAGTAGAAAAATAAATCGGACAATTCATAAAAGTTCTTCAATCAGATCAACGAAGGAAATACCTCAATGGAGAATTTTGGACCTATCTCAAGGATAATGGCATAGTCTCACAGTGGACACCTCTAGGGATGCCTCAGCTTAATGGGGTATCCGAAAGAAGGAATCGGATCCTATTAGATATGGTCTGATCTATGATGAGCTTCACAGATCTTCCTGTCTTTCTCTAGGGACATACATTGCTTTCTACGATTCATCTTTTGAATCGAGTTCCCTCTAAATCTATTCCTACCACACCATACAAGTTATGGCATGGTAAGAAACCAACTCTTGGTTATCTTAAGATTTGGAGATATTCGGCCCACATCAAGCGACAGCAAGTGGATAAATTAGAGGCTAGGTCCTTTAGAGCTCGCTTTATAGGATATCCTAAAAGATCTGAGTTCAAGTCAATTTGATTTGATTAGAATTTAATCTAACCGATCTAGATCCAATCGAGCTAATCCGATTTCAGCAATTAGAACTCTTTCTAATTGGTGATTGAATTAAACTCTTTAATTTGATCAAACCCATAAGACAAGATTGACGTCTAGCAATGTATCATGTCTTCCTAGAAGATATAAAATTTTTGATAGAAATATCAAAAATATCCTTCAGTGGAAAGTTATCTGCAATTTGATCCTGCGATCTCCCTGCACCCCGAATATGACTCTGGATATGGAATGATGTCAAATCCATTATCATACTCATATTTCTCTCAATCTTATATGATGATTCAATTAATAAAATATTAAAAAAAAATTTTAATTTTTATTCTACTTTGATCAAAGACTTCCTGAATCATCAATCGATCAGAACAAGTAGGATGCGATTTCCTCTTACCAGGAGTGATCGATTCCATATTGACCTACTCACAACCTTCATACACATTTTACCATATCTAGAACACCCCGTACATGACTAAGTCATGAATGAGTATGAACAAAAAAATATTGATTCATATATACAAGGTTCTATAGTAGTCTCAGGTCAAAGGATTACATGCACAACTCCCACTATAAGAAACATCTCTTGATAGGTAAGTAAATTTCATAAGATATTTCTTAAGTCGGATCAATTCAGTGAACTCATTCTCTAATGAGCACCCACTTCCTTGTATTAGTGTCTCACACAAGTGGCATATAAGATCTGCCACCCTCTCCATCGAGCATATATAGAAAGTGCTAATCTATCTGGAGCATTGATCCCCTACTCAATGCTCCTATGACTAGGAATATTTTAAATCAAGATTTTTAGGATTTTAGATCTCATAGATATGATCTCATCATAATCCTAAATCTATTTTTCTAATTTATGGAGTTCATCATAATCATTACTAAAGTAAGATGCAGCATATGATGAAAAATATCTTTTATTATTTAAAGAGTCAATACATAAGTCTGAAAGATTACAAGAAAAACCCATCAAAATATAAATTTTGATTAGCTTGTAGGGCATATTCCTTTCAATCTCCCACTTGCACTAAAGCCAATCGCCCTTATATTTTATCCCCATACAATCAAGATGGCGATCGAACTGCTGCTGTGACAGAGCCTTAGTGAATGGGTTTGCTATGTTATTCTTTATTTCTACTCATTCAATGACAACATCTTGTCTTTCGATTATTTCATGAACGAGATGGAAGCATCTTAGAATG
>NC_025995.2:46259493-46277796 GCF_000442705.2 Elaeis guineensis | reverse complement strand
TACTAAAAATAATAATTTTCAAGAGGTAATATAGACACAATCTTTTTTATTAAAAGAAATCAAAATGATATATTAATTTTATAAATATATGTTGATGACATTATTTTTGGATCTACTAATGAATCTCTTTGTCAAGACTTTGCTAAGCTCATGCAGGGAGAGTTCGAGATGAGCATGATGGGAGAACTTACATTCTTCCTCGGACTTCAAATCAAACAAACAAAAGAAGGAATCTCCATCATCCAAAGCAAGTACACAAGGAAATTACTCAAAAGATTTGGAATGGAGAACTCCAAAGCAATCGGCACACCCATGAGCCATTCATGTAAGCTTGACAAGGATGAAGAAGGTAAAAGTGTAGACTTAAAATATTATAGAGGTATGATTGGCTCTCTATTATACTTAACTGCAAGTAGACCTGATATCATGTTTAGTGTTTGTCTGTGTGCTAGATTTCAATCTAATCCTAAAGAATCTCACTTGAATGCTGCTAAAAGAATCTTTAGATATTTAAATGGTACTCAAACTCTAGGATTATGGTACTCTAAGGACTCACTAATTGATTTATTAGGATATTCAGATGCTGACTTTGCTGGATGTAGATTAGATAGAAAAAATACTAGTGGAACTTGCCAATTTCTCAGAGTTAACCTAATCTCCTGGTTTAGCAAGAAACAAAATTCGATAGCACTGTCTATGGCTGAGGCCGAATGCATTGCAGCTGAAAATTGTTGTGCTCAAATTTTATAGATTAAGCAATAACTCGAAGATTTTAGTATCAAACTTAATGAAACACCCATAAGATGTGATAACACTAGTGCCATAAATCTTACTAAAAATTCAATTCAGCATTCTAGGTCTAAACATATTGAAATCAGACATCATTTTATAAAAGAACATATTCAAAATAAAGATATAATTCTTGACTATGTTTGTACTGAAAAATAATTAGCCGACATTTTTACAAAGGCCCTAAGTAAAGATAGATTCTGTAAAATTAGGAGAGAACTAGGAATTCTTGATCCATCTGCTTAAATATCTTCCTAATTCCAAGGAATCAATGTTAAAAATTCTTTGAGCTCAATTTCCATCATTTCTCTTGGACCTAAAAGCTCAAGATTATCATTCTCACAACTCTACATAGAGCAAAAATTCTTCTCCCAGAGTTCTGAATTTTTTCAAAATTTATTCATAATTTTTTTGAAATTTTATGAATCATGAGTCGACCCCCTAGGGTCGACCCAATGGCATACTTGCAATTTTCGACCAACATCCCATGGGTTCATCTCTTTTTGATTAAAAACCCCGTTCATGAGCCGACCCTCTCCATCTTCGTCTTCCTCCCTCCAAAACCCATAGTCCTCTTCTTCTTTCTCTCCAAATCCAAGATCTAAGCCCAAGATCTTTCTCTCATCACCTCTCCACCTCAAATCGCCCCTTGGGAAAGGAGCTATTCCCATTTTTCTCCCTTGATTGGAGCGGTTGGAGCGTGCCCTAGCTTCCACCATTCTCCTCCAAATCGGGGTTTCTCTCCTCCAAAAATCCTTATTCATCCCCTAATAACCCTCTACCTCCTCACACACTTGATCTTCCAAGTCTCCTTGCTTGTTCTAGTGGTGAGAATGGCTCCAAAAATGAAACTCTCTCAAAGAAGAAAATCAGTCCGTGAGTTGGAAGAGGGCATGCGCAGGAAAAGACAAGCTTCTCAGACCTTTTCTGCTTCCATTCCTGCTTCGGCATCTGCTCCAGGTTCTTCTCAGTTTCCACTAAGCCCCAGTAAAATTCCTTTATCAGTTAGAAAGGTAGAACCCGAAAAAAATGTTGACTTCAGATTTTTTGAAAAAGAAAGATTCTCCATTGGTTCAAAGATCAAAAACCAAGGTTGGAGATTTTACTGTTCACTTAAAGAAGTTACATATGTGGACTTGGTTAGAGAGTTTTATCTAAATTTGTGCTATGGCAATGGAACAGTAACATCCACTATTAAGGGAATTGATATCTGTTTAGATCCTGTTATTTTGGGAGAGATTCTTCATTTGTCCTGTGAGGGATATTCAAACATGGAACTCCCAGTGAAGGAAGAAGGAATTAATGTAATTTTAGGAGGAACTTACTCGGGAAGCCTAAATAAACTAGAAGCCAAGATCTTGTCCATTGAAATAAGGATTCTACATCAATTGGTAACAAAACTTTTCTTCCCAAGAAGTGGTAGACATGACCTCCTTTCAAGCCGAGACATCTGCATTATGTTTCATGTGATTACCCAAACCCCCTAAACCTCCCTACATTAATGATAGAAGCCATGAGGGAAACCTTGAATAGATCCAAGGCACATCTGCCTTTTGGTATGGCCCTCACATTGGTATTCAGGAGGTTTGAAGTGAGTTTTGAGGGGGAGGCATCAGCTAGGCTTTCTCACTCTGACACCATCAACCAACATACTTTGCACTGCATGGGATTTACTAGGACTGATGGTGGTTGGATTAAGAGTGCAGAAGAAAGAATTGATGATAGAGCTGAGGAAGAAGGTCCTTCATCACCTCTCCATGACATCAGGGTAGCATCGCCAGATATTCAGTTTGTTTCAGATCCAGAGGCTGGCCCTTCAGAGTCCACTAGGAGGCACACTCCAGTTCAGCAGCCAGACTTAGAGGAGTATTGGAGAGTAGATTTGATTTCTTGAGGAGAGAGATCAGAGGCTCTAGTGAGCATGCATCCACCCAGTTCATTGCACTGCTACAGTCTGTTTCGAGAGCTCTGAACCTTCTAGACACCATCAGGCTCTCTCTTGCAGTTCAGTCTATTGCTTCTCAGCCTTCAGGATCATCTCGCCCACCTACTCGTGCCAGCACCTCCACTCGTGGCAGAGGCAGACGGGGTAGAGGACGAGTTCTTGGTCGTGATCCTTCATCTCCCCACCCTATCTCCGATACATCTGATTCTGATCCATCCAGTCATGAGCTCTACTAGATCGTTGTAGTTAGTCTTATCTTTTGTCTCTTTCTAGGATCTATCTTTTGGGCCATGTAATGATGTTGACTGATTGACTTTTATGTTTTGGTATATGTATTGGAACCACTATATGGTATCAGTCACTTTTTGATTATATATCTACTCTTTGACTTTTAATGTATGACCTTCAAATTTAGTTGCTTTCAATTATGTGCATGCTTAAGATATTATGAATTGTAATATATGCTATCTATGATATTCACTGGTATATCTTTTATGTTTGCTGTATTCAGGGAGAGTAAACAAAAATAATATTAGTAAAAGGGGGAGTAAACAATCTTTTGTTGATGATGTCAAAAAGGGGGAGAAATGAAAGAATCAAAAGCAAATTGATGAAAGAATTAAAAGCAAATTGAGTAAATTGTTAAGTAAAAGCAAATGAGCAAATCTTAAAATTAACCTTAAAATTAATTCTCAGACATGCTCTGGTACCAAAATTAAATACTCAAATGAGAATGAGCAAATTTTCAAGATGCTAAGCAATTTGAAAAACAAGCAAATGAGCAATTTTCAAAATCCTTAGGCAAATTCTGCTTCACTCTGATAACAAAAATAAATTTTGCTTTGATATCAAAATCATATAATCAAATGAACAAATTTTTAATTTATTAAGCAATAGGCAAATTGTTTATGCAAATGAGCAACACAAGCAAATTGGCACATGTATCACGTGCCAAAAGAATCAATCTTCTTTTCAAGCAAATGCATTTCATTCCTTTGAAATTCATGCTTATTGTTTCATATATATGCTTTTATTCAAGTATTTTATCATCATCAAAGAGGGAGAGATTGTTGCTCCTTGGATTGATTTTGATGATTACAAAGCATTTGAAGGGGTACTAATGATTTTCGCTTGAAAAAGACTTATTGCTCTTTAGAGGCAAAATTATAATTTTACCAAACTCTGATTTGAAAGCATCAAATAATAGAACAAAAGATTTGTGATCCATTGGTGAAAATTTTATTATTTTTGGACTTGTATTTTGAAAGATATGCATGTTTGAAAAATATGAGTCGACCCATGAGTCGACTCATGGCACATGAGATGATTGGCTCACTGAATTTTTGGATGGCACAAACTTGGCACACCCTGTGAGTCGACCCATGAGTCGACCCCCAAGGCATGAGTCGACCCATGAGTCGACCTTTGCGGGTTTTGGGCCAATTTTACAGAACCTTGCTTTCCGTTTGATTTTCTGGTATTCTTCCACAGAGGTCGACCCATGAGTCGACCCCCAAGCATGAGTCGACCCATGAATCAACCCCTGTGATGGGATTGTTCCACAATGGTTAGTTTTTAACCCATTTTAAGTGCTTTTAATGCTCATTTAATATGGTCTAATGGCTCTATTTCAGCCCAGAATATTTTTCACTATTTCTTGAAGCTATAAAAGGGACAAATAGGTGGAAATCATTAAGAAGAGAGATTTTGAAAAGAGGATTTCAAGCTAACCTTTCAGTCCTAAGCAAAAGCTCACTCAAAGCATTCAAGAAGCCTTTAATCCAAGCTCACCAACTCCTCAAGTGCACATTCAAGTCTCCAACCACCTTGAGAAAATTAAAAAGGGTCTTCTTTTTCTTGAGTAAAGTGTATTTAAAGTCTCATACGCTCATTAAAGGAGCTTTCTCTATACTTTTTGTGCTATTCATTGTTATACTCTGTTTGAGTTAGTATTTTTGCTTTGGAAGGGTTTCAAAATAAGGAAAGATTGATCCGAACCTTGAATCGGAGTGTATTGGGTTGGCTTGTACCCGAGAAACAAGTGGACTAGCTTGGGATAGCTAGATTCGGAGTTTCCGACATTTGTATTCGGATTGAATACAAGATTAGTGGATTGGAATTTCCAAGTAGGAGATTGGAGAGTGGATGTAGGTGCAAGGTTGGCACCGAACCACTATAAATCCTTTTATTTGTGTTGTGCCTAATTGCTCTTCTTTAACTCTCCATTATTCTCTTGCATTCTTGCATTTAGCCATTAGTCTTGAATTAACTTTACTCTCAAAAGTTATTTAGCTATTGTCAAATATTTTTTCATAAGACATAAGTTAAGCATAAAATTTTTAGAAACCCAATTCACCCCCCCCTCTTGGGTTGCATAGCTGGGCAACAGATTTCTAACCCTAGGTCTAACTCAATTAAATGGACTTGACTCGAGCTAACCCATTAACCCATGAGTTATGAAATTAATGTCTTAGATCTTTGATTCTTAAATCTAGATCGCTTAATTCTCAATTAAGTTTTGAGCTGACATGAGTTCAGATTTGATGTTTGAAAATAATTTTTAATTTTATAAAATATTTTTACAATCAATCATCTAATGATCAAGACTCTAATTTTAGATTTAATATACATTATTTTAGATTTAAAATAAAATTTTAAATTTTTTTCGTTATTCATCATCATGAAAAAGATTATGCAACACTCCTACATGCCATAGGAGATCCCATCGAATGGGTAAATAGAGTTGTGATACCTTGATTTCTCCTATGATCAGATGGCTATGAGGATCTATCTAATCAGATTACTACATTACTCAAATACTAAATTAATTATTTAAATTTAATCTAAATAATTAAAATTAGATTATATAAAGATCAGCACAAACTAGGATAACCTTTGTATTGTAAGGGGTAAACCTTACAGTAAAATAACCTTATATCAGTTTGTGTGATCAGATCTATAATTAATTTCAGATTTAAATATCATGTATCAGATCTAATCTAAATTAAATTATAGATTTAAATGCATTTAATATCAGATTATATGCAAAAATAAATTCATGTTATAAGCAACCTGGCTCTGATACCACTGAAGGATCGCGCAGGGATTTCATGCATACATTTCAAAATTTTCAGTGGAAAAATATTAGATTAAATTATTTAATCTATAAATATATACATAAGATTTGATCTTAAAACTCTTATAAATAGATTTATAATATGAATTTATATGCATAAAAATCTGAATCTAATGTTACAAGCGTTTGAACAAGAACAACAATTAGTGATAGATCTAATCTACCACTTCTAGGGGTCCAAACCTGTTGGTGCAAAATTTTGCCGATGTCGGAGAAGCTGGAGTCGAGGGGATCGCACCCACCATCGGGACCTACAAGAGAAATCTAAACCGAAGTTGGGGGTGCTCCAGCTAGACGCTCCGACGCTCAAGTTAGTACTCTGTCTCAACAGAAATGGAGCACTCAAATAAAATTTTAGCAGAGTTTCGAGATAGAGTTTTTAGCTTAGAGAAGAACGTATCTGGGGGTCCCTTTTTATAGACGGAGAGCGCAACTGATCGATAGTGACATCTGTAACCACCTGGCAGTGGGCCGTTCGTGACCATGCAGAGTTTGTTACGGAGAGTAGTGGCGTCAGTGGGCCGTTCAGAGCCACGTGGAGTTTGTTATGGAGAGTGGAGTGGTGTCCGTTGTCGCGACTTGCCAGAGAGTGGTGGGGCCACGTGGAATCTGTTACAGAGAGTAGAGGGGTGTCCGTTGTCGTGACTTGCTGGAGAGTTCGGGCTGGACAGCTGAAGTTCGGATGGGATGTCTGAGGGAGTGGACTGGCTCTCTGTCTCAGTAACCTGAGAGAAACTCGGATATTTTTGAGGTTGCTGACGAGTCCACTATTGTCAGATGCCTTGGGCGCTGACGCTGCAGGCGGAAGTCATCTGCTGTAGAAGCTTGGACGGAGATTTTCTGTTAGAGAAGTCCGATTGGAGTCCGATTGCTAGAGAAGTTCGTCTGAAATTTGTCTGATGTAGAAGCTCATCGGAGGACTGTCCGTCGGAGGGGTCTAATTCTGGTAGGAGTCCGAAAAGAGGTCGCTTACTGTAGAAACTCGGACGAAGATCGGTTGCCATGGAAGCTCGGATGGAGACTTTTTATTGTAGAAGCTCGACTGAAGTCTGTCTGCAATAAAAGTTCAAACAGAATTCGCTTACAGTAGAAGTCTGGAGTAGATCGCTTGCAGTAGAAGTTCGAAGTAGACTGCTTACGGTAGAAGTTCAGAGTAGACCGCTTGCAGTAGAAGTTCGACTGAGATTTGGAAGGTGATCGATCACCGTAGAAACTTGGATGGGGTCTGATTACTGTAGAAGTCCTACTGCTGGAGAAGCTCGATCATTGACGAAGTCCGAAAGAAGTTTGGAGTAAAGTCGATCGTGGCTGGAAGAAGTCCGGAAGAAATTCAGAGAGTAGTCGATCACTGTAGAAAATCGATTGGTAGTGAAGCTCGGAGAGCATTTGGAGCAGCCCGGTAGATGAATGGAGGAGCTCATTATTGGAGAAGTTCGGATGGCACGATAGGAGTTCGTCCATTGGAGGAATCTTGAGGACACTGTGGAAGGTCAAACGTTGGAGGAGCCCGGATGGTACTATGGAAGCTCGGATAGCCGGGGGGGTTCAAAAAGATGCCGCACAAGGTCGGAAGCCGAAAGAGCCCTGGAAGGGTCGGCCTGTTACGAACTTCGATTGAGATTATTTTATACCTAACACCAGTCTCCCTACTTTCAAATTCGGGTTCCGAATGAACGAAGTACTGAGAAATTTTTACAGTCGAAGTTGCCTCCCTCGACTTCCGTACTCGATTGTTTCCAGATATTTTGATATTTGGTACGCTGGTGCTGGAGTCTTTTCAAATCGAGATGATCTGAAAAGATTTTTTCAAAATTTTCACTGGAGCATTGCTCTAGGTACGGTGCAATAATGGTTCTATCAGTTGCCAGCCACTTTTAGCCGCCTGCCATAGTGAGTGGGACATATGGTGATTGTAGATCGGTCAGAGGAGATTCGCAATCATTATTGCATCGGACCTTGTCGCTTATTTAAACCCACCTCCCTCCTTCAGGGATCTCACTTTGCCTGGGAGTTTCTTCGATCCCTCCTTCTTTCTGAGAGTTCCATTCTTCCCCAGCATCCTTCTCGACCTTAGGCATTCTTCGAGTCGTCCCCATCTTTGCATCTCTGCATCCTTCAGACCAGCCTAGGTTAGTTCCAGAACTCCTCCATTTTTCGTGGCTCTATTTCTAAGCTGTGCCGATCTTCTTTCATTGCAGATATGGATGCAGACGCGGCTTGGATGTTAGCCAAGAGTCTTAAGGCCCACAAGAGGAAAGGCACTGCAACTTCTGGATCGGTGAAGAAGGCGAGGGTAGAAGAGACAGATCCGGCCGTGCTTCGCCTTGATCGCCCAAAGCCCGCGCTTGTGGTACATCTTCGACCGTGAGTACTTTTCGATCTCGCAAAAGGGGGAAGCAAAAGGGAGACTGGAAGAAGAGGTTAAGTACTTAAAGTAATCCTCGATGATGGCTGAAATCGAGAGTTCGAAGTCTGAAGAAGCCGAGCTTCCTTAGAGTTTTTTTACCTTTTATTCTATGTATTCCTTTCTTTTCTTGTTGCTCTTTTTTTTTTTTTGGCCTTCAAAGGCTTTGTAACGCGCACTTTACTAATGAAATGAAAAGAAAATTTTTCATTACCTTGTCCATTCTTGCATTTAGTTGTCGTTTATCGAACTTCTTTTGTTTTCTGTCCTATTCGATGTCGACGTTGTTTGAAGATTCCTGATCATCACCGTATTGATTCGCCCTTAGGGACTGGAGATTTTTGATAAGGGTTTTCTTCCTCGTTGAGATGAGGTTCCTTGAACCTTGGATGTAGTTCATTTTTTTTTATCTTTGGTGTAGCTCGTCGCTTTTTCTTCTTTTTTTGTGTTAGGGCGAGGGTTTTCCTTCTGCTCCTAACGAGATTGTAGGGGTGTAGAGGAGTTGCTGAGGGGCTTTTCCCTTCATTTGATCTCAAACGATCAGATCTTCGTTTGTGTCAGGATAAGGTTCTCCTCCTGTTCCTGACACAATCAATTTCAGCTCATGTTAGGACGAGGTCTTCTTCCTGCTCCTAACAGGGCGGCGGGGGCACATAAGGGTCGTTGCAAGGACCTCTTCCTCCATCTGATCTCTAAATAATCGGACCTTCGACTTTGCTCATGTTAGGACGAGGTTCTCCTCCTGTTCCTAATAGGGCTGTGGAGATGCATAAGGACCATTGCAAGGGTCTCTCCCCCCATCCGGTCTCTAAATAATCGGACCTTCGACTTTGCTCATGTTAGGACGAGGTTCTCCTCCTATTCCTAACATGGCTGTGGGGATGCATAAGGGCTGTTGCAAGGGCCTCTCCCCCCATCCGGTCTCTAAATAATCAGGCCTTCGACTTTGCTCATGTTAGGATGAGGTTCTTCTCCTGTTCCTAACATGATTGTGGGGGCACATAAGGGCCATTGCAAGGGCCTCTCCCCCCATCTGATCTCTAAATAATCGGGCCTTCGACTTTGCTCATGTTAGGATGAGGTTCTCCTCCTGTTCCTAACATGGCTGTGGGGGTGCATAAGGGCCGTTGCAAGGGCCTCTCCCATCATCCGATCTCTAAATAATCAGACCTTCGTTCGTGTCAGGACGAGGTTTTCCTCTTGTTCCTGATATGCTTAATTTTGATTGTTTGAAAGAGCTACTTTCTGTCATCATAAGCTCATACCAAAAGAAAAAATATGCGAATATGAAAGAAACTTTTATTTAAGGCAAAGTTATCGGTAATACATTCGTAGATTTTTCGAATTCCATGATCGTGGAAGGTCTGCTCCTCCGAGCTCTTTTAAATAGTATGTTTCGGGCCGAACCACCTCCCTGACTTCATACGGACCTTCCCAGTTAGGGGCGAGTTTTTCTTGATTCTGAGGTTGTCAAACAGCGGCTTGTCGAAGTACTAAGTCCCCCGCTCTGAAGGCCTTGCTTTTGACCCGGGAGTTATAGTAGCGGGCCACTTTCTGCTTGTAGGCGGCCATCCAAACTTGAGTTGTCTCCTGCTTTTCTTCTAACAAGTCGAGGTTGGCCTTGAGATCCTGTGAGTTGCACTGCTTGTCGAATGCCACAACTCGCACCGATGGAAGCTTAAGTTCGATCGGGATCACGACTTCTGTTCTGAAGGCTAAGACAAAGGGGGTCTCCCCCGTAGGCAGTCTCTGGGTAGCTCAGTATGCCCATAACACATGATAAAGCTCATCTGTCCAAGTTTTCTTTGCTCTTTCAAGTCTTGCCTTGATTCCTTGCAGCAGAGTCCTGTTAGTAACCTCGACTTCATCATTTGCTTGCGGATGGGCTACTGACGTGAAGTTATGGGAGATGTTTAAGTCCTCACAAAATTCAGCAAACCTTGCCCCAGCAAATTATCGTCCATTATCAGTAATGAGAGTTCTGGATAGGCCGAACCTACAGACAATTGACTTCCAAACGAAGTCCTACACCTTAGCTTCTGTAATTTTTGCCAAAGGTTCAGCTTCGACCCATTTGGCAAAGTAGTCAATTGCCACCAGGAGGAACTTCCGCTGCCTGGACGCCATGGAAAAAGGTCTGAGAATATCCATCCCCCATTGTGCAAATGGCCATGGGGCACTCAAGGGTGTAAGTTCGGAGGCGGGTTGCCTTTGGATATTTACATATCTCTGACACCGATCACACCTTTTGACATATTCGATGGAGTTGTGGTACATGGTAGGCCAGTAATAGCATTGTCGGAGCAGCTTGTGGGATAAAGATCTAGCCCCCAGGTGACTTCTGCAGACTCCCTCATGTACCTCCCACAAGGCGAAGTTGGCTTCAGAAGGCCGGAGATATTTCAGAAGGGGCAAAGAGTACGACCTCTTGTACAACTTGCCTTCATAAAGAATATATCGGGAGATCTGGTTCCTAAGCTTTTGAGCTTCTTTTGCATTAGGAGGAAGAACCCCATCCTTGAGGTATGCAACCAGTGGGTCAATCCAGCTGGGTTCATGGTTGATCTCCATCACAAGCTGCAGCTCTTCCGTACTTGGGCACTTCAGAACTTTGAAGAAGACTTCCTTGGGCAGTTCAGTCGGAGCCAGTGTAGCCAACTTGGAGAGAAGGTCGGTCCTGGTATTTTCTGCTCTTGGAATCTGCTTGATGTCAAAGCTACCGAAGGCAGGAATGATCTCTTTTACCTTTTCGAGATACTTGACCATACTGTCCTCCCGAGCTTCATAGTTTTCACTGACTTGTCCCACCATCAATTGGGAGTCACTGTAGACTTGGAGCCGATCTACTTCTAACTCTTTGGCGATCCTCAGTCCTGCAATTAGAGCTTCATATTCTGTTCTGTTATTCGTAGCAGAAAATTCGAAGCACAGCGCGTACTCTACAATAATTCCTTCTGGATTGACCAAGATCAGGCCCGCGCCTGCGCCTGACATGTTGGAGGAACCGTCCATGTAGAGGGCCCAAAAACCATCAGGGAGATCTGTTCTTTCTTCAGAAAAATTCGACTGGAGCCTTGAGTTATCGGCTTCACCTTGTTCAAGTTCGGCCTCTTCCGGAATAGTGCACTCCACTATGAAGTTTGCTAATATCTGACTTTAATCGCCGGTCGAGGTTGATAGTTGATGTCAAATTTTATGAGCTCGACTGTCCATTTCGTTATCCTTTCGGAAGCATCCGCTCGATGCAGAACCGCCTTGATTGGCTGGTCGGTGAGCAGTGTTATGGTGTGCCCTTGAAAGTAAGGTCGAAGCCTTCGACCTGCAATCAACAAGGCGTAAGTTAGTTTCTCTAACTTAGTATACCTGGTTTCGGCGTCTCTCAATACTCGGCTAATGTAGTAGATCGACCGTTGAATTTTTGCTTCTTCCTTAACCAGAATTGCTGCGAGAGCCACAGGAGAGACCGCCAGGTACAGGAACAACTCCTCTCCAGATTCGGACTTTATCAATAGTGGAGGTGAGCCGAGGTAGCTCTTCAATTTTTTGAATACTTGCTGGCATTCAATGGTCCAACAGAAGTTCTTCAGCTGCTTGAGGGTCTAAAAGAAAGGTAGGCATCGTTCGACCAATCTTGAGATGAAACAATTCAGAGCTGCTACTCTCCCAGTAAGGTGCTGAACTTCCTTTATTGACTTCGGGGCGGTCATTTCCTGGATGGCACGAATCTTTTTTGGATTTGCTTCGATCCCGTGCCCCGATACCATGAAGCCCAAGAATTTTTCTAAGGTTACTCCAAAAGCGTACTTGGCCGGATTCAGCTTCATCTTATATTTTCAGAGGGCGCTGAAGGTCTCCTCAACGTCAGCGACGTGATTCTTTATAGATTTGCTTTTTACAAGCATATCGTCCACGTAGACCTCCATGTTACGGTTGATCTGCTTTTTGAAGATCCTATTCACCAATCGTTGATAGGTCGCCCCTATATTTTTGAGGCCAAAAGGCATGAGCCTGTAACAATAAAGACCACGGTTAGTAATAAAAGTAGTTTTTTCTTCATCCTTCAGTGCCATTCTAATTTGATTGTAGCCGAAAAATGCATCCATGAAAGTGAGAAGCTCGTGGCCCGAGGTTGCATCCACTAATTGGTCAATTCTAGGTAGAGGATAACTGTCCTTCGGGCAGACTTTGTTTAGCTTTTTGAAGTCTATACACATCCTCCACTTGCCGTTTGCTTTCTTGACGAGAACCACATTGGAGATCCAGTTTGGGTAGTTGACTTCTCTGATGAACTCAGCTTTCAGGAGTTTATCAACTTCCTCAGCTATTGCCACTTGCCTTTCCGGTGCATGACTTCGGATTTTTTTCTTCGTCGGTCGATGTTTGGGATCAACAGCCAGGCGATGTTCCATGACTCCCTTATCAATTCCTGGCATGTCCGTCGGAACCCAAGCAAAAATATCCGCATTCTTTTGTAGAAAATTGATGAGCTGTGTCCGTACCTCTTCTCCTAGGTTAGAGCCGATCTTTACCACATGCTCCTCATTCCCATCATTCAAAGGAATTGAGACAAGATCTTCAATTGGCTTACCCCGTTCTTCAGCAAGGTCATCGTGGGTATCCAATCCATCAATCGGACAGGGGTCGGACTGACCATTTCTTTGAAGGGCTATGTTGTAGCAGTATCTTTCCAGGGCTTGATCTCCTCTGACCTCTCCGACTCCTTGGCTAGTAGGAAATTTCAACTTCAAGTGGTAGGTCGATACCACAGCTCGGAGGGCGTTGAGGCCAAGTCGGCTGAGTATTGCGTTGTAGACAGACGGCGCCCTTACTACTAGAAAATCCACTTATGCTCTTGATTGCTTTGGGTATTGGCCTGCAACCACGGTTAAAGTTATTACCACTTCCACTGGCACAGCATCGCCAATGAACCCTACCAATGGAGAGTTTATCAGCCCTAATCAATCATTCGGAATGGATATTTTCAAGAATGCATCGTAAAACAGAATGTCAGTCGAGCTTCCACTATCAACAAGAATGCGGCGTACATCATAGTCAGTAATGTTTAAAAAAACTACAACTGCATCATTGTAGGGGAATTGAATCTCCTGGGCATTTTCTTCAGTAAAAGTTATAGACTCTTCAGTCCTCTGCCGCTTGGGTAGTACGGTCGATCCCCTAGCTGCTCCCCTTCGGGGTCCTCCAGAGATGGTGTCAACGATCCTGGTTGGAGGTCGATCTTCAGGCTGTTCCTCATTCTTTGGCGGCTCTGGCTGTGGTAGGGCCCTTGGCCGATCCTCCCTATCTTCAGGTCGGCATCGGATGAATCTATCGAGCCGATCTTGTCTGATAAGCTCCTCGATCCGTCGGTTCATCTCTTGGAACCTTTGATCCTGGAGATCTTCTCGACTGCGAGTCTCGAGGGTTTCCAGGTGGAATGGAGGTAGGGAGCCTCCGAGGGTGGAATTGTGATCTGATGGAGGGCTCTCCGCTTTTGCTTCCCCTTTCCAGGGAAGACAGGGCGACTGGCCCAAGTGGCCCGCCCGGTCATCGGATTCTAGAACTCCGACGATGCTCTTTCCAGCCGTACTGATGCCTGCGGCTGTTGCGGCTGCTGCTGCATGGCCTGCACTGCTTCGATGAGGCCCCTGACCTGCTGAACCAACAAGTCGAACTGCTCCATATCGACTGTCATTGTCGGAGGAGGAGGAGCCTGAAAAATTGGAGACGAGGTCGGAGCTTGCGGATCTCACTGAGATCTGGCCATGGAGGCGTAGATCGTCTGGTGGATGCCTTTCGGGGAGGCATCAGGTGGAGATCTGGCAGGAGAAGAAGGAGAAAATATCGAAGAAGATGATCGAAGACAATCCCACTGAGTACTCCTTTAAGATCAAGGGTACTACGAAGACGCACCCCTTCCTCTAGCACCAATTCTGTTGGTGCAGAATTTTGCCGATGTCGGAGAAGCTGGAGTCGAGGGGATCGCGCCCGCCACCGGGACCTGCAAGGAAAGTCTAAACCAGAGTTGGGGGTACTCCGGCAAGACCCTCCGATGCTCAAGTCAGTATTCTGCCTCAACAGAAATGGAGCACTCGAATGAAATTTTAGTAGAGTTTCGAGATAGAGTTTTTAGCTTAGAGAAGAATGTATCTGGAGGTCCCTTTTTATAGACAGAGAGCGTAACTGATCGACAGCGACGTCTGTAACCGCCTGGCAGTGGGCCGTTTGTGGCCATACAGAGTTTGTTGTGGAGAGTAGTGGCGTCAGTGGGCCATTCAGAGCCACGTGGAGTTTGTTATGGAGAGTGGAGTGGTGTCCGTTGTCGCGACTTGTCAGAGAGTGGTGGGGCCACATGAAATCTGTTACAGAGAGTGGAGGGGTGTCTGTTGTCCTGACTTGTCGGAGAGTTCGGGCTGGACAGCTGAAGTTCGGATGGGATGTCTGAGGGAGCGGACTGGCTCTCTGTCTCAGTAACCTGAGAGAAGCTCAGATGTTTCCAAGGTTACTGACGAGTCCACTGTTGTCGGATGCCTTGGGCGCTGATGCTACAGGCGGAAGTCATCTGCTGTAGAAGCTCGGACGGAGACTTTCTGTTGGAGAAGTCCGACTGGAGTCTGATTGCTAGAGAAGTTCATCTGGAATTTGCCTGATGTAGAAGCTCGTCGGAGGACTGTCCGTCGGAGGGGTCCGATTCTGGTAGGAGTCCGAAAAGAGATCGCTTATTGTAGAAGCTCGGACGAAGACCGATTGTCATGGAAGCTCGGATGGAGACTTCTTATTGTAGAAGCTCGGCTGAAGTCCGCCTGTAATAGAAGTTCGGACGGAATTCGCTTACAATAAAAGTTTGGAGTAGACCGCTTGTAATAGAAGTTCAGAGTAGACTGCTTACGGTAGAAGTTCGGAGTAGACCACTTGCAGTAGAAGTTCGACTGAGATTCGAAAGGCGGTCGATCATCGTAGAAACTTGGATGGGGTCTGATTACTGTAGAAGTCCTACTGCTGGAGAAGCTCGATCATTGACGAAGTCCGAAAGAAGTTTGAAGTAAAGTCGATCGTGGCTGGAAGAAGTTCGAAAGGGATTCAGAGAGTAGTCGATCACTGTAGAAAATCGGCTGGTAGTGAAGCCCGGAGAGCATTTGTAGCAGCCCGATAGATGAATGGAGGAGCTCATTATTAGAGAAGTCCGGATGGCACGATAGGAGTTCGTCCGTTGGAGGAATCTTGAGGACATTGTGGAAGGTCAAACGTTGGAGGAGCCTGGATGGTACTGTGGAAGCTTGGACAGCCGGGGAGGTTCAGAAAGATGCCGCACAAGGTCGGAAGCCGGAAGAGCCCTGAAAGGGTCGGCCTTTTACAAACTTCGACTGGGGTTATTTTATACCCAACAAAACCCAATACCTGAGCATAGATAGTTGATCTCCATGATCAAGACCATAGATCTGAAAGTCTTCTCTGGTCACTCATAGCCGTACAAGTGTCTGACCTCTACGGATGGTCCACACGAAGTTCTCAAACCGATCAGCTCTCCATGGGAGTGCTAGCTCTCGCAGTCAACTTCTGATGGTAGATCTGACTTGATCTCCTTCTTTGATCACCTCGGATCTTTTTGATGTCAAAGATGAAGCAGAGAAAAATGTTAGATGGTGGAGAAAACTCTGATAAAGACTCTCTTCTTTATAGTTTTTCTCTCATCCAAAATCCTAGGACAGTTCTAGGTCGCTCACCCGAGAGGAGATCGATCTACTCTTTTATTCACGCCAAGGAGGAAGGAAACCCATCCAATCCTCACAATCCCAAAGAAGTGTTTTCAATCCTTTTTCTCTCTGGTATCTCATGATGAAAAGCTCTCTTCATTTGGCATAAAAAATTATGGCCTTTTTATGATTATCGCACAAATCAGATAAAACAGGATAAGGGTTAGAGTTTGTTACAATTCAAACTCCTTTAAATTTCAATTCGACTCCAACTTTTTTTTACCTTTATCTAACTTATAGAGAGACTTACCAAAAAAAATTAGGGGTAAAAATTAATTGGAAAGACTTTTTTTTCTCATATACAATGGGCACCTTCAGAAACTACCGATGTGTGGAAGGATATGGATAAGATTTTAAGTTAAAATTTAAATCAATTTGAATTTAAATCAAAACCAGCCAATTTCTATCCTTAATGGGTGAAAAAAGAAGAGTAATTTTCTAATTTTTTCATATATAAACTGATTTTATGTGGTGAGAAAAAGTGTGAGATAATTTGGGTGGCGCAAGGGAGAGAGTCCCACTCATTTGGGACTCTAGGGTTTAACCAATTAGATTTCTTTCAAACCCAATCTAATTAGACCCAAATAAAATATGATGAATCTAATCTAATTAGTTTTCTATAATCTCAATTAAATTTAATCAAATCAATAAATTAATTGAGTCATTGATCCAATCAAATCAGGATCATTTCTCCCTTATCGATTAGGTCATCCCATAACCTAATCAGACTTATCCTGATTGAATCCAATTCAATCAAACTTGATCCAGATTTTAATGCTCAATTAAATTGAGATAATTAGTGATTTAATTACTAATTAATCCTCTATTAATGATAGAGTTTAAGTCTAGTGGGACTCTTCTCTAGAGTCCCCGTCCAGTGAGATTCTTCAGCAGAGTCTCCGTCCAGTGAGACTCTTCATCAGAGTCCCCGTTGACTGGGACTCTTCAGATTAGCCATGTGATCAGAGAGAAACTTCTATTGTATGTGATCCCATAGGTTCGAATCTAAGTTGGTAGCACAAAAATTAATTTTTATACCAATCAGAATAACCATCTAGCAATCATACCCGACGTCCGGATAGGCTGAATGTATGCAAAGCAACACTCAAGAACCTATTTGGATATAGTTACCATATAATTCATCCCTTTGACCTTTGATGCTAGGATGACTTAAAGTTTAAATTGTTAACTCTTAATGGTATATCCATTATGTGTCTCAACCTGATAAATCCTGTGACTCCTCACAAGGATTGCCCTGGCCAAGATCTTACTAAATTGAAACACAAAGCATTCTCTCCAATCTCTTGGAGTGGTCAATTTTATCTTGACTTACACACCAACTTTACAAGTACTTAATTATGCCCAGAAATCTTCTGATCCTGAATTAAAAATTCAGGTAGTCCAGCACCAAAGCACAGTAAGCTGCTTTCAAATCACCTTGGTGATCTCAGGTCGGAGGGATATTTATACCTATATCCCTTCGGAGTGACTCTTGACAGCAGAGTGCTCCGAAGTTGGTCACGTTCAGTGAAATATACTCTTCTATTTCACCTGCATGTCATATCAGTATCTTCATGCTCTTTGGTTAAGAGGATAACCAACCTATATGGCACACAACGACCTACACTTGATACGTCTATTGTCTTAGTAATAGCATATTATTTGGTTGCGAACTCATTTAAGGACTAAACGATAAATCTTCCTTTATCGATTTAAAATAGTCCTAAGGACTTTTATCATAACACAGAAGTTCGATATACAAGATGTACAAGCTTATGATAAAAATTATTAAATAAATATTTTATTAATTAATTCATATACAATTATATCAAATAGCACAACCATCAACAGACTGACAATTAACTTTGAGACACATTTTCCAACACTACTCGTGTTAGTTACACTTGGTATCCTTATTTTCTAACAACCATCTACACTCTCGCTTCAGTGTCTCGACATTATAGACTCGAAACTCATCTATCTTAAAAGAAAGTGATTTGTGCATCAATCTATCTGGATCAATCACCATCCCTGTGATGATCCACTGGTTGGAAGTAATTTATAAATTAATCATTAATGATATATGCCTCGAATTCTCAATCCTTAAGAATATGTAACATTATCTTATTAATTCATTGGATGATTCATAGACACATTACATAATATGAATGAAAAGACAACCCGATTTTATTTCATTAATAAGTTAAGATTACAAATTATGCCGCTAGAAAGTTATACATATGTCAACCTAATTGGTTTCTAGGATATACATCTAACA
>NC_025995.2:46239151-46259393 GCF_000442705.2 Elaeis guineensis | reverse complement strand
TTTAGATCAAATGGCAATCCAAATGAATGCATCCCTTGTCGAAGGATAATCAACCAACCTGTTAGATGTATGTCCTAGAAGCAATATGACTGATACATTATAATAAATCTAGGATACAATTTTGTACTTAATATATGATTTGATCAATAAAAGGATAAATTTATTTTTCATTCAAGTGTGAATGTATTGTTGAATCATACACGAAATTAGTTTTGATACATATTTCTTAAAGTATTGAGAATTAAAGATATGTATTTAATTCTTAAATGCTCCCGATCATAGGATCATTATGAGGACGGTGATCGATCCGGATGACTGACTCACAGATTATTTTTTTTGAAATAGATAGGTTTTTAGACTATATTGTAGAGACACTGGACGACGAGTGTGAATAGTTGTTAGAGAACAACAAGTACTGAGCATGACCATACGAGAAATTACTTGGATTTCTACTCGATCGTCAGTAATCATTTCGATGCTGTAGTTATGTAATTGATCCTTTGACCTGAGATGGCACTGCTATTCGCAGCGAGGCTACTAGAGTTTGATTGATACATAAACATAGGTCTCAATGAGTCTTTATAGTGGATATTAACGACAGTGTTAAAAAAGATGCAGAATTTTATGCATGAATTTCAAAATATTTTTAAAATATAAACAGTGGAACATATAAATTAAATAATTTAATCTATAAATATATATAATAAATTATTAAACTCTATAATTAGAACCTATAATATGTCATGTTGTATTTATAAATCAGAAAATAAAAGCTTTGGTATTGATCAAATCAATACCCTAGATCTGAAATAGTTTCAGATCTAAAACCTAGATCACATCTAGATAAGAGAAAATCAGATCTCTTATATTCATGCGGTGAGAACTCTATGTTGATTTTTTTTATATCTTTGGAGCCACACATGTCCGATCTACTGATCCACACAGGCTGCAACAAATGGAGGTTCGTCGAACGAAGATCCGCTCGAAGTGCTAGCTTCTTGCAGATCCCTCGATGGTTAATCTAAAAAATATTCTTCGATCTTTGGACATTCCAAGAGATGAAAATATGAGGAGGAATAAGGAGAAGTAAACTTTTGACCTCCCTAAAATCAAAATAATAATATAAAAAAAAAATCCTAAGAGAAGACAGTCTTCTCTTTCAGTACATCAACGATTGATGTCCTGAGAACATCTCTATGCTAGGACATGAGAGACCTTCTTCTCTAGATATTTTCAAATTTTAGATCTTATGATATCTGATTTTTTCATAGAAAAATCTCATGATTTATGGAGAAAAGGGTTCTAAAAGAAACCTTAAGAGAAGACCTTCTTTTCTTCTTCTTCCTCATCTAAACATGATCAGATCATGTCCAAAATTAGATCACCATGCCCCAACTCATTGGAGCATGATCCACCATGCCATCCCTCTTCTCTCTCAATTTTTATCAATAAAAATAAAAATAAAGAGAAATAACTAAAAAGAAAATAATAAGAGAAAAACATCTTCTCTCTTACTTTTGTTTCTACAAGACATCAACTTTTGATCTCTTGATAGAAGACTCTTCTCCAAGAATTTGATGCCTCAAACCACCATTCCATCCTCTTTCTCTCTCAAATTTTATCACATAAAAAATAAAAAAAAAAGAGAGAATAATATGAAAGAAAAATAATGAGAGAAGATAATCTTTTCTCTTACCTTTCTCTCTACAAGATATCAACCTTTGATCTCTTGATTGAAGACTCTCCTCCAAAGATTTTGGTGCCTCAAACCACCCATGCCTTCCTCTTTCTCCTCTGCTATTTCTATCTAAAAGCCATGAATTTTTGACTCTATTTGATAGCATATGGGGCGGCAACTTTTTATATGGTAGACTAGGTCATAAAACCTAGTCTAACAAGGAGTCCATGGGGCGTCCAACTCTTGGATGCCCCCTCCCTCATAAATTTCATGGAGAGCATGAAATAACTCACAAAAGGGGTACAAAAAGAAGGGATAAGCTTGGAAAGTTGGTGCAAGAGAGGAGAGAAGAGTCCTTGTGAAGAGGGACTCTTTCAAAAAAAGGATAAACCTAAACCACTTTCCATAATTAGCCAAATCTCTTTCATATTGAATCAAATCAAATCTGATTCAAATTCTAGAATAAGTGTGTGAGATAACATTCTTGATGTAGATATCATAGAAAAATATCTAAAATTAATTAGTGGTGGGCTTGAGATTTCTTAGGTGCGCAAGAGAAGAGATGGAGTCCTAGTCTAACTAGGATTCTTATGTAGATTAGGTCAAACACTTTGAACCCAATCTAAATTAATTACAACCTAATTAATGTGATCTTATCCAACTAAAGTCTAATTAAATCAGATTAAATATATTTAATTTGATTTAAATCCTAACTTAATTAAGAATTAGGTGCATACAAGTCCTAGTCAAACAGGACTTGTTCTCCCTTGCAATTGCTTATCCAATAAACCAATTAGACTTAATCCAATTAAATCTAAACTAATTCTAATTAAATCAAATTCAATTAGACTTGATCTCAGCCTAATTGCTCAATCAGATTGAGCCATTAGCAATCCAATTGCTAATTGATCCTCCTGCAACACTTGCATTAGGTCAAACATCAATCACATTGATCGTTTAACCTTAGAATGATTCTCAATCATCGATTAACCATCTGATTAGGTTACAACTCTTATGTGTGTGACCTATAGGTTCGAACCTAAGTCGTAGCAAGAAACAATTTCTATACCAGTCGAAGTAACCATCTAGCAATGGTTTCCGACGTCCAGATAGGTCGAATGTATGCAAAGCAACATTCTAAGAACCTGACCCATGGTTACATATAATTCATCTTTTGACCAATAATGCTCAAGATGACTTCGAGTATGCTGTCAACACTCATATAAGTCATCTCTATTGTGTCTCAAAATTTTGCAAATCTCGTGACTCCTCACGAGGATTACCCAGGCCTAGATTTTGCTAAATTGAAACACAGCGAGACATTCTCTTCTTGAAGTTAATCAGGAGTGGTCAATCCCATCTTGACTCACACACCGACTTCACAAGTACTTGACTGTATCCAAAAATCTTTCGAACCTATATTAAAAATACAGACAGTCCGGCACCAAAGCACAGTGAGTTGCTTGCAAGTCACCGTGGTGATCTCAGGTCGGAGGGACACTTATACCCATTGGCCTTAGCTAACTACTCTTGACAGTAGAGTATTACATTGGTCACGTTCAATGCAGATGTACTCCTACATCTCACCTGGATGCCATACCAGTGTCTCCACACCACTTGATTACGAGGACAACCAACGCATATGGCATACAGCGACCTACACTTGATAAGTTATCGTCTTGTTA
Source organism: Elaeis guineensis (assembly GCF_000442705.2). Classification (NCBI taxonomy): domain Eukaryota; kingdom Viridiplantae; phylum Streptophyta; class Magnoliopsida; order Arecales; family Arecaceae; genus Elaeis; species Elaeis guineensis. The sequence continues at coordinate 46,256,030 of NC_025995.2, read as the reverse complement.
ATAACTTATCATTTGTCGTGAATAATTTAAGAACCATCTGATAAATCCTCCTTTATCGATTGATTGTGGTTCTAAGACTTCATCATAATTTAGGAGTTCATTTAAGGAAGATAGAACTTTTATGATGAACCTGCCAAATAACTATTATTATTAGATAATTCATATACTAATTTCAATCATCTACCACTTAGATGATTGGCTTTAGGAATATTTCCAACAACTCCACTTGTACTAAAGCCAATCAGAATGATATCAAATATCCTATCTTCCACTTGAGTTCGTAGAACTTCTTAGTTCGAGGCCTCAGCAAATGGGTCGTCAAGTTCTCTTTTTCATCGATCTTCCAAAATCGATGTCACCCTGATCTAAAATCAAAAGTGATAGCAATACAGAGTATGCTGGTCCTTCAGTTCTTTAGCCAGATTTATGGCTCCAGTGCTACGATAGGACTGGACCATCTGTGGAGGGTGCCACTCCCAACCTGCTAATGAAGCTCAGCAATTACATGGCAGCATCATATGCTACGATGTACTCTACATCACTAACTTAGTAGGCTAAAGTATCCTGCTTGGAACTTTCCAGCAGATTGCTCCTATAATTAGGGTATAATCGACATTTTCTTGTTGTCATCTTGATCTGACTGAAATCGAAACATCCACATGTTTAAAGTCAGTATTTCATATTTGAGTCACTGGACTTTAGTATTTTCAAATACTTAAGGATTGTCAATACAATCTTTCAGTGGTTCTTACTTAGATCAGACTAGTATCTGCTCACTACCATTAGTGAGTATACCATATCTGATCTTGAACATGGAGAAATTAGATGACACCAAACCTTTATTCTTTGCAATGCTGGAATGCCATTCCGATTAAGAGAATTTCATCCATAGACAACACAAGGAATAACACTACAGAATATTTTGCCCACTTATAAATGCAGGGTTCCTCTTTGTTCATAAGAAAGACGTATGTTCCAACTCTGGGATAATAGCGAAACGGGCTTTATAGGTCTCCACCTTCCGTCTGCGCTACTCTGATCCTTTTGAAAAATCCATTCACACCTAATGGGTTTTATCCCTTCAGGTGAATCATCTAGTGTCTATACACTATTGATTTTCATGGACTTCATTTGGATTTAATGGCTCCAAGCCATTTCTCAGAGTTAGACCACTGCATTGCATCCCTATAGGTGATCGGATCTTGTTAATCTCATCGAGCTCAACAGGATCGCCGTCCCAGACCTAGACACTGAAGTGTCTGTCCGGCTAACGATACTCTACCAGATCTCCTTAAAGGTGTTACTTTAATGGGCTTCAAGTTTGATCTAATCAAATCCGATTCTGTAGGTTTACTAGATTATGTCGGTTCATTTTCTACAGTCAAACTTTCAAGTTCAACTTGATAGGCATCAGTTCTTCTCTAAGGAACTTCTTTCCAAAAGGAATGCCCTACTGCTGATGAGCATCTTATGTTCTTCAGCATGATAGAATTAGTAACCCTTAAACACCTATTGGACCAAGAACCAAGTTTATCTGTATGCAAACCTTTGACATAGGCCGATCAACTCAAACCCAAAGGTGAGAGAGTCTAGATCTATGCCCGTTCCATATCTCATATGGAATCTGCACAACAGACTTACTCAGTATATTTTCAGAGTAAAACAGTAATCACATAAGAGCACAATCCTGAAACAGGCAGAGAAGTGAACCCATTATGGATTGAACCATGTCTAACAAAGTTCAACTTCTCCTTTCAGATAACTTTGTTCCGAAAAGGAATCCACTGAGAAGAATCCAATTCTCTCCTAGATATTCACAAACTCACTGGATAAGTATTCACTCCTCGATCTGATCGAAGAGTTCTAACACCTTATCTAGTTTTTTCAATCTTCATTATTGAATCATTTGAACATTTCAAATGATTCAGGCCAGACGCACCCATGCCAGATAGGTCGTCTGTAATGAAATATTAATATCTTCCTCTGACACTTAAGTTCACAGGTCCACATACATCACTATATATGAGACTTAGACTTTATCAGCTCCTTCACCTTTTCCATTAAAAGGTGACTTTGTCATCTTTCCAAGAAGACAAGACTCACAGGCTATCAATGATTCACAATCATTGATGTGAGGTTTTTCTCTCAAGCTAATCCTTTATCCTGTTCTTGTCAAGTGACTAAGCCAAAGATAGACATCCATGACATTATCTAACTTGGGTGTTAATTACACTTAATAGGCTGTGTAAATGTTAAATGTTATTTCCTTATTGTCCATGTATTATTGTAACATTATTCATAATAATATCACAATAATCTTCCTTTATTAATGAATGATAATCATCTTTGGCCAAAAGCCAACAAAGATTACATTCATCATAAACAATAGACAATAGTAACAATTACTCTAAATGATAATATTTGAAAATAAGCTCTACAATTTCTAAAGTTAGGATTGGAATAAGACTTCCATCCCTAACATTCAAGAATTTCTCACCATTTTCAAACATTCACTTACTTTAGTCCTAGCAATAAATTGCATAAGACCATGGTATCTAATACCTAGTAGTAGAATTACATAGAGAAACTTTAAGGTGTTATCATATAACATCCTTGATGAGCAACTCTTGCTCCTTTCTCTTATTCAGCCTATTATGGTCAAGGGAAGCAAGACAATTCTTCTTCCTATGACCCTGCTTCTGACAGTAAAAGCAACATGTCTGATTTGGATCGATTTTGGATTAATTATTTTGACTGGACTAAGAAGCCCCAATACGAACCCATTCTACTGCTGAACCAAATTCAACTTTCGATACTAATTAACGAAGTTGGATCCCATAAGTCATCACTGTCTAACAGCTATTGGAGCAATTAAGGTTTAGCCTTATTTTGAGAAAAGAAACAATGACCTAATGTATATGAATTATTTTAAGCTAGAGACTTGGACTTTATCTCAAGATTCTCTCACTATTTTGTTCAAATTGGTAGCCTCTACCTCTAATTCGAAAATTACTTTAATTTTCTAGTAGGTACTAGAATCCACATAGACTACACACAAGCCCGACTTTGATCAGCCAACCCATCTGCATCTAATGATAGGTTCATTAACCAATTATTTTCCAACAACTTCTAGTAATTTAATTTTGCTCCAGAAACCTAATCAGTAGGCTTTACCTCCACTGTAAGGATCCGATAGGTCCAACCATTAACACGACCATACTTGGTGCATCTAACCAACGAATGATTAAGTCCAACTTTGGTTGGCTCACCTAACCACCATTAGAGAGATACTTCCAAGTCGTCATATGATGAGTGATAATTCCATTAGTCAACAAGCACCAGGTCTTTGGGTCTGCAATGATTATTGAGTTAATGGACTCATTATCAAATACCTTAATGGGAGGCTATGACTCAGTTATCTCCATAACTTTATCATTTTAAGGACCTAATAATTTTAGAGGATTTAAAATTATTAGTGATTTAAGGATAGAAAGGACATGGATCAATTTGCTCCACTGACTTCACCAAGTCAAGTCCTCCCACTGACTTCTCAAGTCATTAACAAGGACTAGGATCAAGTTTGGTCCATGGGCACCAAGATCAGTCTCACTAAATGAAATCAGACTCATGATTTTCTATATGACATGGGTTAGCACGAATCAATGAGCAACTAATCAAGACCTGATTAACCACATTGGCTAGGTAAGTATGATCAATGGGACGGTTTGCCAAAGCTTGCCTTAGACACCATCAGAAATGGCCAGGTAAACGAGCTCCCAATTAAAAACCACCGATCATGTTTACCTTAGACGCCAACTGGTTTATCAGTTTTGATTTGATCTGCCTAAAGATTCAGGCTCAGCCACTGAGCCACGATCAGTGTCCATTTGTTAGATATATAGATTTGATCAACTACAACTATTGAAGTAGTCTATAGAAATGACCTAATCCTAATTAACTTTTAATTAGATTTGATCAATTTCTTAACTTAGTCCATATTTAATCTAACCCTAAGTCTAACCCAATTAATTACCTGATCAAAGCTAACCCATTATCCTTGAACCCATGTTTTATGAAATTATCTTAGGATCTTTAAATCACAAACCTAGATCCTTAACAATTACTTAATTCTTTTAATTAAGTTCATGGCTGAGGGTTGGGGTTCGGCATTTTGAAATCCATTTTCAACTTTTGAAAGGTTTCATACAATTTAGTGTTGTTTCACTAAATAGGTCGACTCATTTCAAAAATGGATTGGCTTATTTTACTAACAAATACTAACAATTAAAATCAGTCAGAAAAATAATTGAGCCAACATTTCAGCCCAGCTGGATTGCTGGTCGAGCTGGCCCGATTAGATCAGCAAATAGAACCTTCACAAGATCCTGTTCTTGGCTGATTTTAATCTATGTACATTACATAAAATTTTATGAAATAAAATAGATATAATCTAAAACATTCATGACAAGATTTATTTAAATCTTTTAAATTTTTTAGATCGCAACATGCCAGGACAACCATTGTACTGTAAGGGGTAAACCTTACAGCAGGACAACCTACAGTCCGTGTGATCATTATTTTATTTTTAAATTTATTTATAATACAATCATGAACATGTTATAAAAGAATCTAGATACTCTGATACCACTATTGGAAAAGGTGTAGGGTTTCATGCATGAATTTCAAAATATTTTTAAAATATAATGCAGTGGAACATATAAATTAAATAATTTAATCTACAAATGTATGTAATCAAATTACTAAACCCTACAATTAGGACCTATAACATGTCATATTGTATTTATAAATCAGAAAATAAAAGTTTTGGTATTGATCAAATCAATACCCTAGATCTGAAACAGTTTCAGATCTAAAACCTAGATCACATCTAGATAAGAGAAGAGATCAGATCACTTACCTTCATACAGATCGAAAAATCTATGATTGATTTTTTTTATTATCTTTGAAGCCACACATACATCCAACCTCTACAGGTGATCCACACAAGGCTACAATAAAATTGAAGGTTCGTCGAACGAAGATCCATTCGAAGTGCTAGCTTCTCGCAGATCCCTCCGGATGGTTAATCTAAAAAATATTTTTCGAATCTCTTGGATATTTCAAGAGATGAAAAATATAAGGAGGAATAAGGAAGAAATCAAATAATTTGACCACCCTAAAATCAGAAATAATAATATAAAAGAAAAAATCCTAAGAGAAGACAGGTCTTCTCTTTCAGTACATCAACGATTGATGTCCTGAGAACATCTCTATGCTAGGACATGGGAAGACCATCTTCTCTAGATATTTTTTAAACTTTCAGATCTCATGATATCTGATTTTTCTCATAGAAAAATCTCATAATTTATGAAGAAGAAGGGTTCTAAAAGAAATCTTAAGAGAAGACCTTCTTTTCTTCTTCTTCTCTCATTAGAACATGATCAGATCATGTCCAAAATTAGATCACCATGCCCCAACTCATTGGAGCATGAATCCACCATGCCATCCCTCTTTTTCTCTCAAATTTTTATCACATAAAAATATAAAATAAAGAGGAAATAAATTGAAAAGAAAAACAATAAGAGAAAAACATCTTCTCTCTTATCTTTTGTTTCTACAAGACATCAACTTTTGATTTCTTGATAGAAGACTCTTCTCCAGGGAATTTGATGCCTCAAACCACCCATTCCATCCTCTTTCTCTCTCAAATTTTATTACATAAAAAATATTAAAAAAATAAAGAGAGAATAATATGAAAGAAAAATAATGAGAGAAGATAATCTTTTCTCTTACCTTTCTCTCTACAAGATATCAACCTTTGATCTCTTGATTGAAGACTCTTCTCCAAGGATTTTGATGCCTAAAAACCACCCATGCCTTCCTCTTTTTCCTTTGCTATTTCAATCTAAAAGCCACAAATTTTTTACTCTTATTTGATAGCATATGGGGCGGCAACTTTTTAAATGGTAGACTAGGTCATAAAACCTAGTCTAACTAGGAGTCCATGGGGCGTCCAACTCTTGGACACCCCCTCCCTCATAAATTTTGTGGAGAGCATGAAATAACTCACAAAAGGGGCTTCAAAAAGAAGGGATAAGCTTGGGGAAAGTTGGAACAAGAGAGAAGAGAAGAGTCCTTGTGAAGAGGGACTCTTTCAAAAAAAAAGGATAAACCTAAACCATTTTCCATAATTAGCCAAATCTCTTTCCATATTGAATCAAATCAAATCTGATTCAAATCTCTAAAATAAGTGGTGTGAGATAACATTCTTTGGATGTAGATATCATAGAAAATATCTGAAAATTAATTAGTGGGTGTGGGCTTGAGATTTCTTAGGTGGCGCAAGAGAAGAGATGGAGTCCTAGTCTAACTAGGATTCTTATGTAGATTAGGTCAAACACTTTGAACCCAATCTAAATTAATTGCAACCTAATTAATGATGATCCTAGTCTAACTTGAAATCCAATTAAATCAGATTAAATCATATTTAATTATGATTTAAATTCTAACTTAATTAGGAATTAGGTGCATACAAGTCCTAGTCAAACAGGGACTTGTTCTCCCTTGCAATTGGCTTATCCAATAAATCAATTAGACTTAATCTAATTAAGTTCAAACTAATTCTAATTGAATCAAATTTAATTAGACTTGATCTCAACCTAATTGCTCAATCAAATTGAGCCATTTAGCAATCCAATTACTAATTGATTCTCCTGCAACACTTACATTAGGTCAAACATCAATCACATTGATCGTTTCACCTAAGAACGATTCTCAATCATCGATTAACCATCTGATTAGGTTACAACCTCTTATGTGTGTGACTCTATAGGTTCGAGCCTAAGTTAGTAGCATAGAAATCAATTTCTATACCAGTCGAAGTAACCATCTAGCAATGGTTCACGACATCCAGATAGGTCGAATGTGTACAAAGCAACATTCTAAGAATCCTGATCCATGGTTACCATATAATTCATCTTTTTGGCCAATAATGCTCAAGACAACTTCGAGTATACTGTCAACACTCATATAAGTCATCTCTATTATGTCCCAAAATTTTGCAAATCTCGTGACTCCTCACGAGAATTACCCAGGCCTAGGTTTTGCTAAATTGAAACATAGCGAGACATTCTCTTCCTGAAGTTAATCAGGAGTGGTCAATCCCATCTTAACTCACACACTGACTTCACAAGTATTTGACTATATCCAAAAATCTTTCAAATTTATATTAAAAACACAGGCAGTCTGGCACCAAAGCACAGTGAGTTGCTTGCAAGTCACCGTGGTGATCTCAGGTCGAAGGGACACTTATACCCATTGGCCTTAGCTAGCTACTCTTGACAGTAGAGTTTTACATTGATCACGTTCCATGCAGATGTACTCTTACATCTCACCTGGATGTCATACCAATATCTCCACACTATTTGATTACGAGGACAACCAACGCATATGACATACAGCGATCTACACTTGATAAGTTATCGTCCTTGTTAATAACTTATCATTTGATCGTGAATAATTTAAGAACCATCTGATAAATCTTTCTTTATCGATTGATTGTGGTTCTAAGGACTTCATCATAATTTAGGAGTTCATTTAAGGAAGATAGAACTTTTATGATGAACTTGCCAAATAACTATTATTATTAGATAATTCATATACTAATTTCAATCATCTACCACTTAGATGATAGGCTTTAGGACATATTTTCCAACAACTCTCATTTGTACTAAAGCCAATCAGAACGATATCAAGTATCCTATCTTCTACTTGAGTTCATAGAACTTCTTAGTTCTGAGGCCTCAGCAAATGGGTCAGTCAAGTTCTCTTTTTTCATCGATCTTAAAAAAATCGATGTCACCCTAATCTAAAATCTAAAGTGATAGCAATACAGAGTATGCTGGTCCTTCGATTCTTTAGCCAGATTTATGGCTCCAATGCTATGATAGGACTGGACCATCGGTGGAGGGTGCCACTCCCAATCTTCTAATGAAGCTCAGTAATTACATGGCAACATCATATGCTACGATGTACTCTACATCACTAACTTAGTAGGCTAAAGTATCCTACTTGGAATCTTTCCAGCAGATTACTCCTATAATTAGGATATAATCCAACATTTTCTTGTTGTCATCTTGATCTGACTGAAATCGAAACATCCACATGTTTAAAGTCAGTATTTCTATATTTGAGTCACTGGACTTTAGTAATTTTCAAATACTTAAGGATTATCAATACAATCTTTCAGTGGTTCTTACTTAGATCTGACTGGTATCTGCTCACTACCATTAGTGAGTATACCATATCTGATCTTGAACATGGAGAAATTAGATGATATCCAAACTTTTATTCTTTGCAATGCTGGAATGTCATTCCCGATTAAGAGAATTTCATCCACAGACAACACAAGGAACAACACTATAGAACATTTTGCCCACTTATAAATGCAGGGTTCCTTTTTGTTCATAACAAAGATGTATGTTCCAACTATGGGATTATAGCGAACATGGGCTTTATAGGTCCCCACCTTCCCATCTGCGCTACTCTGATCCTTTTGAAAAATCCATTCACACCTAATGGGTTTTATCTCTTCAGGTGAATCATCTAGTGTCTATACACTATTGATTTTCATGAACTTCAGTTTGGATTTAATGGCTCCAAGCCACTTCTCAGAGTTAGACCACTACATTGTATCCCTATAGGTGATCGGATCCTTGTTAATCTCATCGAGCTCAACAGGATCGCCGTCCCAGACCTAGACACTGAAGTGTCTGTCCGGCTAACGCAGTACTCTACCAGATCTCCTTAAAGGTGTTACTTTAATGGGCTTCAAGTTTGATCTAATCAAATCCGATTCTATAGGTTTACTAGATTATGTCGGTTCATTTTCTACTAGTCAAACTTCCAAGTTCAACTTGATAGGCATCAGTTCCTTCTCTAAGAAAATTCTTTCCAAAAGAAATGCCCTACTGCTGATGAGCATCTTATATTTTTCAGCATGATAGAATTAGTAACCCTTAAACACCTATTGGACTAAGAACCAAGTTTATCTGTATGCAAACCTTTGACATAGGCCGATCAACTTCAAACCCAAAGGTGAGAGAGTCTTGATCTATGCCCGTTCCATATCTCATATGGAATCTGCACAACAGACTTACTCAGTATATTTTCAGAGTAAAACAAATAATCATACAAGAGCACAATCCTAAAACAGGCAGAGAAGTGAACCCCATTGTGGATTGAACCATGTCTAACAAAGTTCAATTTCTCCTTTTAGATACACTTTGTTCCAAAAAGGAATCCACTGAGAAAGAATCCAATTCTCTCCTAGATATGTCACAAACTCACTGGATAAGTATTCGCCTCCTCGATCTGATCGAAGAGTTCTAACACCTTATCTAGTTTATTTTAATCATTCATTATTGAATCATTTGAACATTTCAAATGATTCAGGCCAGACGCACCCATGCCCAGATAGGTCGTCTGTAATGAAATATTAATATCTTCCTCTGGTACTTAAATTCATAGGTCCACATACATCACTATAGACTTAAAACTTTATCAGCTCCTTCATCTTTTTCATTAAAAGGTGACTTTGTCATCTTTTCAAGAAGACAAGACTCACAGACTATCAATGATTCACAATCATTGATGTGAGGTTTTTCTCTCAAGCTAATCTGTTTATCCTGTTCTTGTCAAGGTGACTAAGTCAAAGATAGACATCCATGACATTATCTAACTGGGGTGTGTACATTACACTTAATAAGCTATGTAAATGTTAAATGTTATATCCCTATTGTCCATGTATTATTGTAACATTATTCATAATAATATCACAATAATCTTCTTTTATTAATGAATGATAATCATCTTTGGTCAAAAGGCCAACAAAGATTACATTCATCATAAACAATGGGAAATAATAACAATTACTCTATTTGATAATATTTGAAAATAAGCTTTACAATTCCTAAAGTTAGGATTGAAATAAAACTTTCATCCCTAACATTCAAAAATTTCTCATCATTTTCAAACATTCCATTTACTTATAGTCCAAGCAATAAATTGCATAAGACCATGATATTTAATACCTAGATAGTAGAATTACATAGAGAAACTTTAAGGTGTTATCATATAACATCCTTGATGAGCAACTCTTGTTCCTTTCTCCTGTTCAGCCTATTATGGTCAAGGGAAGCAATACAATTCTTCTTCCTATGACCCTGCTTCTGACAGTAAAAGCAACATGTCTGATTTGGATCGATTTTGGACTAATTATTTTGACTGGACTAAGAAGCCCCAATACGAACCCATTTATACTGCTGAACCAAATTCAACTTTCGATACTAATTAACGAAGTTAGGTCCCATAAGTCATCACTGTCTAACAGCGATTGGAGCAATTAAGATTTAGCCTTATTTTGAGAATAGAGAACAATGATCTAATGTATATGAATTATTTTAAGTCTAGAGACTTGGACTTTAGTCTCAAGGTTCTCCCACTATTTTGTTCAAATTGGTAGCCTCTACCTCCAATTCAGGAATTACTTTAATTTCTTAGTAGGTACTAGAATCCACATAGACTACACACAAGTCCGACTTTGGTCGGCCAACCCATCTGCATCTACTGGTAGGTTCATTAACCAATTATTTCTCCAAACAACTTCTAGTAATTTAATTTTGCCCTAGAAATCTAATCAGTAGGCTTTGGCCTCCACTGTAAGAATTCGATTAGGTCCAACCATTAACACGACCATACTTGATGCATCTAACCAACGAATGATTAAGCCTAACTTTGGTTGGCTCACCTAACCACCATTAGAGAGACACTTCCTGTAGGGTTTCAGGGTAGGCATGCACAGTGAAAATATAATGGATTTCAAAATTTTAATAAAAAAATCTTAAATATTAAACCCTTAAACCAGCATCTCCTTGATGATTAACAATCATATATAACATAAATTCAAGATTAAATTTAAGTTATAGAAGAATACCTGCAGCGCTTAATCCAAATTTCGGCAGAACCTCCACCAGGTGCCCAAGTGTTCGCCCTCCAACGGTGATCCACACAGGGCTATGATTAGGACACCAACTTTTTGAGATGATTTTTCCTCCAAAATTCTCACTCTAAAAATTTTCTTGAACACCAGGACCTCAAGATCCTCTTTCTTTTCTCCTAACCTTCCTATCCCTACCTTTCTTCTCTCCTTGTCTTCCTTAATTTTCTTCGTAGACTCTTGTCCTAAAATCAAACTTGTCTTTTCTATTTTTGGACTTATCCTAATAAGAGAAAGAAGAGACTAATTGGACAATAGGGAGAGGATGTTAGAAAGAAAGGAGGAATTAGAAATCTGAATCAATCCAATCCCCCGGTGCACCCCCTTTAAATACTTAGCGATGGGTTGCCTTCGAGAATTTTTGCACCCCTTCCACACGCCATCTTGCATCCATCAGAAAATCTCATACCTCCTGATAAATTTTCATGCCCATCTGAAAGTTTTTGACACATGGCAATCATCAAGAAAAAATCCAAGAGATGCTACATGCAGAAGGACTCTTCGGAATATTTTTCTTGATGATTCTCCGATGCATCACGCAGCTTCCCATGGCATAATTTTTTTCTACCACCCATCAATGTAATTTTGTCCATCCAATAGCCAAAAATTAAGGCACTAATATGAGAATGTCATGAAAAAAACTTCAGATTAAGACGTGGCGTGACAATTGGGTTAGAGTCCTTCATAAGTTGGACTCTTGGTCAGGTGCATGGATCAGGCTGACAGGATTTCTAACTTCAATAAATTTTCATGATTAAACTAGAAGGAATTTTAACATCAAAAAAATTTTACATATTCAAAATAAAGTTAAAAATTTTTTAAAAATTTATTTCATCATAGAACATAGGATAAGCTTGAGGATGAGGCATCCCATCTCATGGGATGCGAAAGCTGTTTCTGCATACAAAAACTGCACCTACGCACAAGAAAAATTTTTGACTCATGGATACTTGGTTTCTTGTCTCCAAATATTTTATACATATAGCCAAGGACTGAACCAACTCAAACTTAAAATTGATCTAAATTAATTTACCTTTAATTAGCCCAATCTGAAATCAATTTTAAACCCAATTTGAAACAAGGAGCTAGTTTTTTGCAACATGTGCTAGCATGTCAATTTTGCAAACATGATCTAATCCAATTAGACCCCTAATCGATACTCTTTGTGTGTGACCCATTGGGTTCCACATCTAGCCAGCAATAGGTCTGAGTTCAAGTCAATTTGATTTGATTAGAATTTAATCTAACCGATCTAGATCCAATCGAGCTAATCCGATTTTAGCAATTAAAATTCTTTCTAATTGGTGATTGAGTTTACCCATAAGACAAGATTGACATCTAGCAACGTATCATGTCTACTTAGAAGATATAAAATTTTTGATGAAAATATCAAAAATACCCTTCAGTGGAAAGTTACCGTGCAATTTGATCCTGCGATCTCCCTGCACCCAGAATATGACTCTGAATATGGAATGATGTCAAATCCAATATCATACTCATATTTCTCTCAATCTTATATGATGATTCAATTAATAAAATATTAAAAACTCTTTCTAATTTTCATTCTGCTTTGATCAAAGGATTCCTGAATCATCAATCGATTAGAATAAGTAGGATGCGATTTCCTTTTACCAGGAGTGATCGATTCTATGAGTATGAACCAAAAAATATGGATTCATGTATACAAGGTTCTATGGTAGTCTCAGATCAAAGGATTACATGCACAACTCTCACTATAAAAAAATATCTCTTGACAGATAAGTAAATTTCATAGGATGTTTCTTAAGTTGGATCAATTCAGTGAACTCATTCTCTAATGAGCACCCACTTCTTTGTATTAGTGTCTTACACAAGTGGCATATGAGATCTGCCACCCTCTCCATCGAGCATACATAGAAAGTGCTAATCTATCTGGAACATTGATCCCCTACTCAATGCTCCTATGACTAAGAATATTTTAAATCAGGATTTTTAGGATTTTAGGTCTCATAGGTGTGATCTCATCATAATTCTAAACCCATTTTTCTGATTTATGGAGTTCATCATAATCATTACTAAAGTAAGATGCAGCATATGATAAAAAATACCTTTTATTATTTAAAGAGTCAATATATAAGTCTGGAAGATTACAAGAATAATCCATCAAAATTCAAATTTCGATTGACTTGTAGGGCATATTCTTTTCAATCTCTCACTTGCACTAAAGCCAATCACCCTTATATTTTATCCTCATACAATCGAGATGACGATTGAACTGCTGCTGTGGTAGAGCCTTAGTGAATGGGTCTGCTATGCTATTCTTTATTTCTACTCGTTCAATGATAATATCTTATCTTTTGATTATTTCACGAACGAGATGGAAGCGTCTTAGAATGTGCTTGGATTTATGATAAGACCTTGGTTCCTTTGCTTGAGCAACTGCTCCAGTATTATCATAGTAAAGTGGTATTGGATTCTTAATCTCAAGAACAACACCCAACTCAGTGATGAACTTCTTCATCTAGACAGCTTCCTAGGCAGCTTCACTTGCAACTATATATTCTGCCTCAGTGGTTGAGTCGCTACAGTCTGCTGCTTGAAACTTTTTCAACTAATAGCTCCACCATTAAGAGTAAAGATATACCCTGAAATGGACTTGCTATCATCAGGGTCTGATTGGAAACTAGAGTCAGAATAACTTTCTAGTTTTAAATCAGATCCTCCATATACTAAAAAAATATCTTTAGTCCTTCTTAGGTACTTAAGAATATTTTTCATTGCTTTCCAATGATCTTCTCCTGGATCAGTCTGAAATCTACTAACTATGCCTAAGGCATAGGCAACATCAGGCCTAGTACATAGCATAACATACATGATCGACCCTACTGCCGAAGCATAGGGAATAGAACTCATTCTATTTCTCTCTTCTAGTATTTTAGGAGACATCCTTTGACAGAGATGTATGCCTTAACTCATGGGTAAATAACCTCTTTTACTTTCATCCATGCTAAACCTCTTTAGCACTAAGTCTATGTACCTGGATTGGGACAAGCCTAACATTCTCTTAGATCTATCCCTATAGATCTTTATACCTAGTATATAGCATGCTTCACCCAAATCCTTCATGGAAAACTTACTTGATAGCCATGTCTTAACCGATTGTAACATTGGGATATCATTCCCAATAAGAAGTATGTCATCCGCATATAAAACTAAGAGGACAATGGCAGTCCCACTAGTCTTCTTGTATATACAAGGTTCATCCACATTTTTGATAAAGCCAAACTCTTTGACTGTAACATCAAATCAGATGTTCCAACTCTTCGAAGCCTGTTTTAATCCATAAATAGATTTCTTAAGCTTGCATACCTGATTTTCTCTCCCTTTTGAGACAAACCCTTCTGGTTGAGACATGTAAACCTCTTCCTCAAGATAACCATTAAGGAAGGCGGTCTTCACATCTATTTGCCAAATCTCATAATCATGGTATGTTGCTATTGCAAGCATAATCCGTATAGATTTGAGCATGGCAATAGGTGAAAATATTTCATCATAATCAATATCTTATTTTTGTCTGAAATCTTTAGCTACTAATCTAGCTTTATAGGTTTCAACTTGGCCATCCGCTCCAATCTTTTTCTTATAGATCCATTTGCATCCAATAGGGGTCACACCCTCTGGTGCATCCATCAAAGTCCACACTTGATTGGAATACATGGAGTCCATTTCAGATTTCATAGCCTCTAGCCATTTATCTGAGTTCCTTCTCATGATGGCTTCCATATAGGTCAAAGGTTCATCATTTTCAATGATGTGGGCTTCATTATTCTCAATAACGAACCCATACCTCATAGGTGCATTCTGCATCCTATCCGACCTTCGAAGAGGAGGTGTACTTTGTGTTTATACTTCATTAATGGATATTTTTGATTGAGGATCATCTTGTGCTTGCATTTGTAGGTCTTGAATTTCTCCAAGTTTAATTTTCTTCCCACTACCTCTTTCTAGGATAAACTCTTTTTCCATAAAAGTGGCATATTTACTAACAAACACCTTATGTTCAGTAGGATGGTAAAAGAGGTATCCTATACTTTCTTTAGGATAATCTACAAACAAGCATTTATCTGTCCTAGCACTCAGCTTATGTCTAAAATTTCTTTTAACATAAGCTGGATAGCCCCATATCTTAAGATACTTAAGATTAGGCTTCTTTCCTCTCCATATCTCATATGGAGTGCTTGGTACAGATTTTGAAGGTACTCTATTCAGGATATAAACAGCAGTTTCTAGGGTATATCTCCATAAAAAAATTGACAAATCTGTAAGGCACATGATGGACCGCACCATATCTAATAAAGTGCGATTCCTCCTTTCCGCTACACCATTTAGCTGTGGTGTATAGGGAGGGGTCCATTCTGAGAGAATTCTATTTTCTTTAAGATGATCTAAAAATTCATTGGATAAGTATTCTCCTCCTCGATCAGATCAAAGAATTTTAATATTTTTTCCAATTTGTTTCTCGACCATACTTTGATACTCTTTAAATTTATCAAAGACTTCGAACTTGTGTTTCATAAGATACACATATCCAAACCTAGATAAATCATCAGTAAACGTTATAAAATAAGAGTATCCTCCTCTGGCTTCTGTTGTCACAGGACCACATACATCAGTATGTATAAGTCCTAATAACTCACTTGTCCTTTCTTCATGTCCACTAAATGGAGTCTTAGTCATTTTTTCCATAAGACAAGATTCACAAGTACCTAATGATTCATAATCATAAGGATCAAAGAACTCTTTTTTGTATAATTTGTTAATCCTTGTCTCACTTATATGACCAAGTCGATAATGCCAAAGTAAAGTATTATTCAACTCTTCTCTCTTTCGCTTTTTACTTTCATTAATATGAAAAACATTGTCATTAGATAGAATTAGAAGACCATTATTAATAACGTCATGACAAATAATTTTATTAGAAAAAGAAATTGAGCAACTATTATTTTTTTTCATTTATTTCATAATCTCGTTGCAATAGTAATGATACAGAAATAATATTTCTAATAATCTTAGGCATATAATAATAATTTTCTAGCTCTAAGATCTTTTCAGAAGGTAACTTTAACATATATGTCCCTACAGCCTCTGTTTGGATTGACTCTCCTCCACCACCGTAGAGCTCGAAGTCACCTTCTTCAGCACTCTAATATTCTGCAGCCCTTGTAACGACTTGCAGATATGAGAACCGTAGGCAGTATCCAATACCCAAGAGTCTGAATTAGAAGAACTTAATAACAAAATTGTATGTATCTCATACATACCTTTTGGTGCATCGCTTGCACCTGCCTTTACAGTTGCAAGATATAATTTGCAATTTCTTTTCCAATGTCCTGCCTTGCCGCAGTGAAAGCAAGTACCCTGTCCGGAGACTTTCTTCCCCTTCTTCATCTTGCCACTCTTAGGATTCAGTGCTTTCTTTGAATCCTTAAAATCTAACTTCTTCTTTGAGATTTTATCCATAAGAAGAAGTGGAGCCTTTTCTTTCTTAATATGGCTCTCAGCTGTCTTAAGCATATTTAACAGCTCAGGCAAGGAGGTATTCAGTTTGTTCATATGATAGTTCACAACAAACTGAGCGAATGACTCGGAGAGAGATTGCAGGATCAAATCCTGACTTAATTCTCCATCCATCATAAAACCAAGTTGACCCAATCTAGTGATTAGATCAATGACCTTCAGGACATGATCTTGTACGGATGATCCCTCAGTCATTCTAGCATGGAATAACTTCTTAGATATCTCATATCTAGTAGTTCTACTCTGTTCTCCATACAACTCTTTAAG
>NC_025995.2:46123716-46239051 GCF_000442705.2 Elaeis guineensis | reverse complement strand
AGGTGTTACTTTAATGGGCTTCAAGTTTGATCTAATCAAATCCGATTCTATAGGTTTACTAGATTATGTCGGTTCATTTTCTACTAGTCAAACTTCCAAGTTCAACTTGATAGGCATCAGTTCCTTCTCTAAGAAAATTCTTTCCAAAAGAAATGCCCTACTGCTGATGAGCATCTTATATTTTTCAGCATGATAGAATTAGTAACCCTTAAACACCTATTGGACTAAGAACCAAGTTTATCTGTATGCAAACCTTTGACATAGGCCGATCAACTTCAAACCCAAAGGTGAGAGAGTCTTGATCTATGCCCGTTCCATATCTCATATGGAATCTGCACAACAGACTTACTCAGTATATTTTCAGAGTAAAACAAATAATCATACAAGAGCACAATCCTAAAACAGGCAGAGAAGTGAACCCCATTGTGGATTGAACCATGTCTAACAAAGTTCAATTTCTCCTTTTAGATACACTTTGTTCCAAAAAGGAATCCACTGAGAAAGAATCCAATTCTCTCCTAGATATGTCACAAACTCACTGGATAAGTATTCGCCTCCTCGATCTGATCGAAGAGTTCTAACACCTTATCTAGTTTATTTTAATCATTCATTATTGAATCATTTGAACATTTCAAATGATTCAGGCCAGACGCACCCATGCCCAGATAGGTCGTCTGTAATGAAATATTAATATCTTCCTCTGGTACTTAAATTCATAGGTCCACATACATCACTATAGACTTAAAACTTTATCAGCTCCTTCATCTTTTTCATTAAAAGGTGACTTTGTCATCTTTTCAAGAAGACAAGACTCACAGACTATCAATGATTCACAATCATTGATGTGAGGTTTTTCTCTCAAGCTAATCTGTTTATCCTGTTCTTGTCAAGGTGACTAAGTCAAAGATAGACATCCATGACATTATCTAACTGGGGTGTGTACATTACACTTAATAAGCTATGTAAATGTTAAATGTTATATCCCTATTGTCCATGTATTATTGTAACATTATTCATAATAATATCACAATAATCTTCTTTTATTAATGAATGATAATCATCTTTGGTCAAAAGGCCAACAAAGATTACATTCATCATAAACAATGGGAAATAATAACAATTACCCTATTTGATAATATTTGAAAATAAGCTTTACAATTCCTAAAGTTAGGATTGAAATAAAACTTTCATCCCTAACATTCAAAAATTTCTCATCATTTTCAAACATTCCATTTACTTATAGTCCAAGCAATAAATTGCATAAGACCATGATATTTAATACCTAGATAGTAGAATTACATAGAGAAACTTTAAGGTGTTATCATATAACATCCTTGATGAGCAACTCTTGTTCCTTTCTCCTGTTCAGCCTATTATGGTCAAGGGAAGCAATACAATTCTTCTTCCTATGACCCTGCTTCTGACAGTAAAAGCAACATGTCTGATTTGGATCGATTTTGGACTAATTATTTTGACTGGACTAAGAAGCCCCAATACGAACCCATTTATACTGCTGAACCAAATTCAACTTTCGATACTAATTAACGAAGTTAGGTCCCATAAGTCATCACTGTCTAACAGCGATTGGAGCAATTAAGATTTAGCCTTATTTTGAGAATAGAGAACAATGATCTAATGTATATGAATTATTTTAAGTCTAGAGACTTGGACTTTAGTCTCAAGGTTCTCCCACTATTTTGTTCAAATTGGTAGCCTCTACCTCCAATTCAGGAATTACTTTAATTTCTTAGTAGGTACTAGAATCCACATAGACTACACACAAGTCCGACTTTGGTCGGCCAACCCATCTGCATCTACTGGTAGGTTCATTAACCAATTATTTCTCCAAACAACTTCTAGTAATTTAATTTTGCCCTAGAAATCTAATCAGTAGGCTTTGGCCTCCACTGTAAGAATTCGATTAGGTCCAACCATTAACACGACCATACTTGATGCATCTAACCAACGAATGATTAAGCCTAACTTTGGTTGGCTCACCTAACCACCATTAGAGAGACACTTCCTGTAGGGTTTCAGGGTAGGCATGCACAGTGAAAATATAATGGATTTCAAAATTTTAATAAAAAAATCTTAAATATTAAACCCTTAAACCAGCATCTCCTTGATGATTAACAATCATATATAACATAAATTCAAGATTAAATTTAAGTTATAGAAGAATACCTGCAGCGCTTAATCCAAATTTCGGCAGAACCTCCACCAGGTGCCCAAGTGTTCGCCCTCCAACGGTGATCCACACAGGGCTATGATTAGGACACCAACTTTTTGAGATGATTTTTCCTCCAAAATTCTCACTCTAAAAATTTTCTTGAACACCAGGACCTCAAGATCCTCTTTCTTTTCTCCTAACCTTCCTATCCCTACCTTTCTTCTCTCCTTGTCTTCCTTAATTTTCTTCGTAGACTCTTGTCCTAAAATCAAACTTGTCTTTTCTATTTTTGGACTTATCCTAATAAGAGAAAGAAGAGACTAATTGGACAATAGGGAGAGGATGTTAGAAAGAAAGGAGGAATTGGAAATCTGAATCAATCCAATCCCCCGGTGCACCCCCTTTAAATACTTAGCGATGGGTTGCCTTCGAGAATTTTTGCACCCCTTCCACACGCCATCTTGCATCCATCAGAAAATCTCATACCTCCTGATAAATTTTCATGCCCATCTGAAAGTTTTTGACACATGGCAATCATCAAGAAAAAATCCAAGAGATGCTACATGCAGAAGGACTCTTCGGAATATTTTTCTTGATGATTCTCCGATGCATCACGCAGCTTCCCATGGCATAATTTTTTTCTACCACCCATCAATGTAATTTTGTCCATCCAATAGCCAAAAATTAAGGCACTAATATGAGAATGTCATAAAAAAAACTTCAGATTAAGACGTGGCGTGACAATTGGGTTAGAGTCCTTCATAAGTTGGACTCTTGGTCAGGTGCATGGATCAGGCTGACAGGATTTCTAACTTCAATAAATTTTCATGATTAAACTAGAAGGAATTTTAACATCAAAAAAATTTTACATATTCAAAATAAAGTTAAAAATTTTTTAAAAATTTATTTCATCATAGAACATAGGATAAGCTTGAGGATGAGGCATCCCATCTCATGGGATGCGAAAGCTGTTTCTGCATACAAAAACTGCACCTACGCACAAGAAAAATTTTTGACTCATGGATACTTGGTTTCTTGTCTCCAAATATTTTATACATATAGCCAAGGACTGAACCAACTCAAACTTAAAATTGATCTAAATTAATTTACCTTTAATTAGCCCAATCTGAAATCAATTTTAAACCCAATTTGAAACAAGGAGCTAGTTTTTTGCAACATGTGCTAGCATGTCAATTTTGCAAACATGATCTAATCCAATTAGACCCCTAATCGATACTCTTTGTGTGTGACCCATTGGGTTCCACATCTAGCCAGCAATAGGTCTGAGTTCAAGTCAATTTGATTTGATTAGAATTTAATCTAACCGATCTAGATCCAATCGAGCTAATCCGATTTTAGCAATTAAAATTCTTTCTAATTGGTGATTGAGTTTACCCATAAGACAAGATTGACATCTAGCAACGTATCATGTCTACTTAGAAGATATAAAATTTTTGATGAAAATATCAAAAATACCCTTCAGTGGAAAGTTACCGTGCAATTTGATCCTGCGATCTCCCTGCACCCAGAATATGACTCTGAATATGGAATGATGTCAAATCCAATATCATACTCATATTTCTCTCAATCTTATATGATGATTCAATTAATAAAATATTAAAAACTCTTTCTAATTTTCATTCTGCTTTGATCAAAGGATTCCTGAATCATCAATCGATTAGAATAAGTAGGATGCGATTTCCTTTTACCAGGAGTGATCGATTCTATGAGTATGAACCAAAAAATATGGATTCATGTATACAAGGTTCTATGGTAGTCTCAGATCAAAGGATTACATGCACAACTCTCACTATAAAAAAATATCTCTTGACAGATAAGTAAATTTCATAGGATGTTTCTTAAGTTGGATCAATTCAGTGAACTCATTCTCTAATGAGCACCCACTTCTTTGTATTAGTGTCTTACACAAGTGGCATATGAGATCTGCCACCCTCTCCATCGAGCATACATAGAAAGTGCTAATCTATCTGGAACATTGATCCCCTACTCAATGCTCCTATGACTAAGAATATTTTAAATCAGGATTTTTAGGATTTTAGGTCTCATAGGTGTGATCTCATCATAATTCTAAACCCATTTTTCTGATTTATGGAGTTCATCATAATCATTACTAAAGTAAGATGCAGCATATGATAAAAAATACCTTTTATTATTTAAAGAGTCAATATATAAGTCTGGAAGATTACAAGAATAATCCATCAAAATTCAAATTTCGATTGACTTGTAGGGCATATTCTTTTCAATCTCTCACTTGCACTAAAGCCAATCACCCTTATATTTTATCCTCATACAATCGAGATGACGATTGAACTGCTGCTGTGGTAGAGCCTTAGTGAATGGGTCTGCTATGCTATTCTTTATTTCTACTCGTTCAATGATAATATCTTATCTTTTGATTATTTCACGAACGAGATGGAAGCGTCTTAGAATGTGCTTGGATTTATGATAAGACCTTGGTTCCTTTGCTTGAGCAACTGCTCCAGTATTATCATAGTAAAGTGGTATTGGATTCTTAATCTCAAGAACAACACCCAACTCAGTGATGAACTTCTTCATCTAGACAGCTTCCTAGGCAGCTTCACTTGCAACTATATATTCTGCCTCAGTGGTTGAGTCGCTACAGTCTGCTGCTTGAAACTTTTTCAACTAATAGCTCCACCATTAAGAGTAAAGATATACCCTGAAATGGACTTGCTATCATCAGGGTCTGATTGGAAACTAGAGTCAGAATAACTTTCTAGTTTTAAATCAGATCCTCCATATACTAAAAAAATATCTTTAGTCCTTCTTAGGTACTTAAGAATATTTTTCATTGCTTTCCAATGATCTTCTCCTGGATCAGTCTGAAATCTACTAACTATGCCTAAGGCATAGGCAACATCAGGCCTAGTACATAGCATAACATACATGATCGACCCTACTGCCGAAGCATAGGGAATAGAACTCATTCTATTTCTCTCTTCTAGTATTTTAGGAGACATCCTTTGACAGAGATGTATGCCTTAACTCATGGGTAAATAACCTCTTTTACTTTCATCCATGCTAAACCTCTTTAGCACTAAGTCTATGTACCTGGATTGGGACAAGCCTAACATTCTCTTAGATCTATCCCTATAGATCTTTATACCTAGTATATAGCATGCTTCACCCAAATCCTTCATGGAAAACTTACTTGATAGCCATGTCTTAACCGATTGTAACATTGGGATATCATTCCCAATAAGAAGTATGTCATCCGCATATAAAACTAAGAGGACAATGGCAGTCCCACTAGTCTTCTTGTATATACAAGGTTCATCCACATTTTTGATAAAGCCAAACTCTTTGACTGTAACATCAAATCAGATGTTCCAACTCTTCGAAGCCTGTTTTAATCCATAAATAGATTTCTTAAGCTTGCATACCTGATTTTCTCTCCCTTTTGAGACAAACCCTTCTGGTTGAGACATGTAAACCTCTTCCTCAAGATAACCATTAAGGAAGGCGGTCTTCACATCTATTTGCCAAATCTCATAATCATGGTATGTTGCTATTGCAAGCATAATCCGTATAGATTTGAGCATGGCAATAGGTGAAAATATTTCATCATAATCAATATCTTATTTTTGTCTGAAATCTTTAGCTACTAATCTAGCTTTATAGGTTTCAACTTGGCCATCCGCTCCAATCTTTTTCTTATAGATCCATTTGCATCCAATAGGGGTCACACCCTCTGGTGCATCCATCAAAGTCCACACTTGATTGGAATACATGGAGTCCATTTCAGATTTCATAGCCTCTAGCCATTTATCTGAGTTCCTTCTCATGATGGCTTCCATATAGGTCAAAGGTTCATCATTTTCAATGATGTGGGCTTCATTATTCTCAATAACGAACCCATACCTCATAGGTGCATTCTGCATCCTATCCGACCTTCGAAGAGGAGGTGTACTTTGTGTTTATACTTCATTAATGGATATTTTTGATTGAGGATCATCTTGTGCTTGCATTTGTAGGTCTTGAATTTCTCCAAGTTTAATTTTCTTCCCACTACCTCTTTCTAGGATAAACTCTTTTTCCATAAAAGTGGCATATTTACTAACAAACACCTTATGTTCAGTAGGATGGTAAAAGAGGTATCCTATACTTTCTTTAGGATAATCTACAAACAAGCATTTATCTGTCCTAGCACTCAGCTTATGTCTAAAATTTCTTTTAACATAAGCTGGATAGCCCCATATCTTAAGATACTTAAGATTAGGCTTCTTTCCTCTCCATATCTCATATGGAGTGCTTGGTACAGATTTTGAAGGTACTCTATTCAGGATATAAACAGCAGTTTCTAGGGTATATCTCCATAAAAAAATTGACAAATCTGTAAGGCACATGATGGACCGCACCATATCTAATAAAGTGCGATTCCTCCTTTCCGCTACACCATTTAGCTGTGGTGTATAGGGAGGGGTCCATTCTGAGAGAATTCTATTTTCTTTAAGATGATCTAAAAATTCATTGGATAAGTATTCTCCTCCTCGATCAGATCAAAGAATTTTAATATTTTTTCCAATTTGTTTCTCGACCATACTTTGATACTCTTTAAATTTATCAAAGACTTCGAACTTGTGTTTCATAAGATACACATATCCAAACCTAGATAAATCATCAGTAAACGTTATAAAATAAGAGTATCCTCCTCTGGCTTCTGTTGTCACAGGACCACATACATCAGTATGTATAAGTCCTAATAACTCACTTGTCCTTTCTTCATGTCCACTAAATGGAGTCTTAGTCATTTTTTCCATAAGACAAGATTCACAAGTACCTAATGATTCATAATCATAAGGATCAAAGAACTCTTTTTTGTATAATTTGTTAATCCTTGTCTCACTTATATGACCAAGTCGATAATGCCAAAGTAAAGTATTATTCAACTCTTCTCTCTTTCGCTTTTTACTTTCATTAATATGAAAAACATTGTCATTAGATAGAATTAGAAGACCATTATTAATAACGTCATGACAAATAATTTTATTAGAAAAAGAAATTGAGCAACTATTATTTTTTTCATTTATTTCATAATCTCGTTGCAATAGTAATGATACAGAAATAATATTTCTAATAATCTTAGGCATATAATAATAATTTTCTAGCTCTAAGATCTTTTCAGAAGGTAACTTTAACATATATGTCCCTACAGCCTCTGTTTGGATTGACTCTCCTCCACCACCGTAGAGCTCGAAGTCACCCTTCTTCAGCACTCTAATATTCTGCAGCCCTTGTAACGACTTGCAGATATGAGAACCGTAGGCAGTATCCAATACCCAAGAGTCTGAATTAGAAGAACTTAATAACAAAATTGTATGTATCTCATACATACCTTTTGGTGCATCGCTTGCACCTGCCTTTACAGTTGCAAGATATAATTTGCAATTTCTTTTCCAATGTCCTGCCTTGCCGCAGTGAAAGCAAGTACCCTGTCCGGAGACTTTCTTCCCCTTCTTCATCTTGCCACTCTTAGGATTCAGTGCTTTCTTTGAATCCTTAAAATCTAACTTCTTCTTTGAGATTTTATCCATAAGAAGAAGTGGAGCCTTTTCTTTCTTAATATGGCTCTCAGCTGTCTTAAGCATATTTAACAGCTCAGGCAAGGAGGTATTCAGTTTGTTCATATGATAGTTCACAACAAACTGAGCGAATGACTCGGAGAGAGATTGCAGGATCAAATCCTGACTTAATTCTCCATCCATCATAAAACCAAGTTGACCCAATCTAGTGATTAGATCAATGACCTTCAGGACATGATCTTGTACGGATGATCCCTCAGTCATTCTAGCATGGAATAACTTCTTAGATATCTCATATCTAGTAGTTCTACTCTGTTCTCCATACAACTCTTTAAGATTGAGGAGTATGGATTGAGTATCCATGCTCTCATGCTACCTCTGCAACTCATTGCTCATAGAGGCCAGTATGATGCACTCAACAGTCAAACTATCATTCTTCCACATCTTGTATGTGGATACCTCCTCTTCTGTGGCATCATCCCCAACTTCTTGTGGTTTAGGGATGTCAAGAATATAGGAGATCTTCTCCTGAGTGAGTATGATCTTTAAATTTCTCAATTAGTACATATAATTGGGACCGATCAATTTATTGGAATCTAAAATTCCTCACAATGATAGTGAAGATACCATTTATAGAATTTAATCTATAATAATTAAAGAATATTACATAAGCAAACAACTCATATTGACTCATACAATTAAATAAGGTCTTTAGATTTAATTGTGCCTCCCACTATTTTATCGAACATCATAACCCTCTACTATGATGAACGAGACATATTTAATATTTATCTTAGTGGGATTGAGACCCTAATTCCTCATAATGATCTTGTGTTAACACAACAAACCCTTATGAGTTCATAGGTAGGAAACTCTTTCCAATTGCATCTCATGCAATTTTTAATATTATATATTGGCCTCTAAAATATTATTAGCTTTGTGTTAACACAACAAGCTATAATATTTTAGTTAAGTTAGATCATTCATTTCAAAACAGTCAAATTCTAATATAACTGCCCTTGTATTAACACAACAAAGCAGCATATTCAAAATTATCGTAAGCATCTTCTATGCATCAGGATTATGTTATATCAATCCTTATGACAAGCCTCATGTTAACACAACAAACTAGCCATAGTTCATGATGCAACATTAACCTAGCATGAAGGAAGGCCCTTAATAGTGTTTTCAACATTAGGGTTTTTCAATATCAAGATCACTTAATCAAATTGGCCAGGTAAGTAAGGTGGGATTCTCCCCGTTGCTTTCCATAGACACCAATAAATAGGCCAGGTTAGACAACGGAACCAATTAAAGAACCATTCTTTCCTAGACACCAATTGATCAATTGATCAAGAATTAGTTAACCCATAGTTGCATATCACTACCACTTAATATAATTTTCTAATGAGGGCTTTTATTTGGTCTCATGCACATTCTAACTACATAATACCTATTTATGTATCAACATTAAAACTTTCTACATGTGCAAGTGTAACATATGGACATTCATCATTCTAGGACAACCTTGCAGCATAACCCCGTTATGCTAGGACAACCTTATGTCAAGATGATGAAGTGGTGAATGATATATGTATTATTTCATATCATCATATGAAAGCATAAATTATTTTACAGTATAAATCATACTATGAATCACAAAAATATTATGTATATATGATTGAACCAAACAAGACCGGCTCTGATACCACTATAGGATTTCAGGGTGGGCATGCACAGTGGAAACATAATAGATTTCAAAATTTTAATAAAAAAAATTTAAATATTAAACCCTTAAACCAGCATCTCTTTGATAATTAACAATCATATATAATATAAATTTAAGATTAAATTTAAGTTATAGAAGAATACCTACAGCGCTTAATCTAAATTTCGACAGAACCTCCACCAGGCGCCCAAGTGTTCACCCTTCAACGGTGATCCACACAGGGCTATGATCAGGACACCAACTCTTTGAGATAATTTTTCCTTCAAAATTCTCACTCTAAAAATTTTTTTGAACACCAGGACCTCAAGACCCTCTTCCTCTTCTCCTAGCCTTCCTATCCCTACCTTTCTTCTCTCCTTGTCTTCCTTAATTCTCCTCCTAGACTCTTGTCCTAAAATCGGACTTATCCTTTCTATTTTTGAATTTGTCCTAACAAGAGAAGGAAGAGACTAATTGGACAATAGAGAGAGAATGTTAGAAAAAAAGAAGGAATTGGAAATCTGAATCAATCCAATCCCCTGGCACACCCCCCTTTAAATACTTAGCGATGGGTTGCCTTCGGGAATTTTTCGTGCCCCTTCCACGTGCCATCTCGCATCCATCAGAAAATCACATACCTCCTAATAAATTTTCATGCCCATCTGAAAGTTTTTGATACATGGCAATCATCGAGAAAAAATCCAAGAGATGCTTCATGCAGAAGGACTCTTCGGAATATTTTTCTCGATGGTTCTCCGATGCATCACGTAGCTTCCCATGGCATAATTTTTTTCTACCACCCATTAATATAATTTTGTCCATCTAATGGCCAAAAATCAAGGCACTAATATGAGAATATCATGAAAAAAATTTCAGATTAAGAAGTGGTGTGACAAATGGGTTAGAGTCCTTCACAAGTTGGACTCTTGGTCAGACGCATGGATCAGACTGACAGGATTTTCAACTTCAACGAATTTCCACGATTAAACTAGAAGGAATTTTAACTTCAAAAAAAATTTTTATGATCAAAATAAAGTTAGGAGTTACCAAAAAATTTATTTCATCATGGAACATAGGATAAGCTTGAGGATGAGGCATCCCATCTCATGGGATGCAAAAGCTATTTCTGCACACAAAAACTGCACCCACACATAAGAAAAATTCTTGACTCATGGAGACTTAGTTTCTTAGCTCCAAATTTTTGGTACATATAGCCAAGGCTGAACCAACTTAAACCCAAAATTGATTTGAATTAATTTGGCTTTAATTAGCCCAATCTAAAATCAATTTTAAACCCAATTTGAAACAAAGAGCTAGTTTTTTGCAACATGTGCTAGCATGTCAATTTTGCAAACATGATCTAATCCAATTAGACCCCTGATCAATACCCTTTGTGTGTGATCCATTGGATTCCATATCTAGCCAGCAATAGGTTTGAGTTTAAGTTGATTTAATTTGATTAGAATTTATTCTAACCGATCTAGATCCAATCGAGCTAACCCGATTTCAGCAATTAGAACTCTTTCTAATTGGTGATTGAATTAAACTCTTTAATTCGAACAAACCCATAAGACAAGATTGATATCTAGCAATGTATCATATCTATCTAGAAGATATAAAATTTTTGATGAAAATACCAAAAATATCCTTCAGTGAAAAGTTACCGTGCAATTTAATCCTACGATCTCCCTGCACCCCGAATATGACTCTGGATATGGAATGATGTCAAATCCAATATCATACTCATATTTCTCTCAATTTTATATGATGATTTAATTAATAAAATATTAGAAACTCTTTCTAATTTTTATTCTGCTTTGATCAAAGGCTTCTTGAATCATCAATCGATCAGAACAAGTAGGATGCGATTTCCTCTTACCAGGAGTAATCGATTCCATGTTGACCTACTCACAACCTCTATACACATTCTACCATATCTAGAACAGCTCGTACATGACTAAGTCATAAATGAGTACAAACCAAAATATAGATTCATGTATACAAGGTTCTATGGTAGTCTCAGATCAAAGAATTACATGCACAACTCCCACTATAAGAAAACATCTCTTGACAGATAAGTAAATTTCATAAGATGTTTCTTAAGTCGGATCAGTTCAGTGAACTCATTCTCTAATGAGCACCCACTTTTTGTATTAGTGTCTCATACAAATGGCATATGAGATCTGCCACCCTCTCCATCGAGCATACATAGAAAGTGCTAATCTATCCGGAATATTGATCCCCTACTCAATGCTCCTATGACTAGGAATATTTTAAATCAGGATTTTTAGGATTTTAGGTCTCATAGGTATGATCTCATCATAACTCTAAACTCATTTTTCTAATTTATGGAGTTTATCATAATCATTACTAAAGTAAGATGCAGCATATGATGAAAAATATCTTTTATTATTTAAAGAGTCAATACATAAGTCTGGAAGATTACAAAAAAAATTCATCAAAATACAAATTTTGATTGGCTTATAGGGCATATTCCTTTCACTTTCAAGTCATCATATGATGAGTGATAATTCCATTAGTCAACAAGCACCATGCCTTTGGGTCTGCAATGATTATTGAGTTAATGGACTCATTATCAAACATCTTAATGGGAGGCTATGACTCAGTTATCTCCATAACTTTGTCATTTTAAGGATCTAATAATTTTAGAGGATTTAAAATTATTAATGATTTAAGGATAGAAAGGACATGAATCAATTTACTCCCACTGACTTCACCAAGTCAAGTCCTCCCACTGACTTCTCAAGTCATTAACAAGGACTAGGATCAAATTTGGTCCATGGGCACCTAAATCAGTCTCACTGAATGAAATCAGACTCACTGATTTTCTATGTGATATGGGTTAGCACGAATCAATGAGCAACCTAATCAAGACCTGATTAACTACATTGGCCAGGTAAGTATGATCGGTGGGAGGATTTGCCAAAGCTTACCTTAGACACCATCAGAAATGGCCAAGTAAGCGAGCTCCCAATTAAAAATCATCGATCAGGTTTACCTTAGACACCAACTGGTTTATCAGTTTTGATTTGGTTTGCCTAAAGATTCAGGCTCAGCCGCTGAGCCACGATCAATGTCCATTTGTTAGATATATGGACTTTGATCAACTACAACTATTGAAGTGGTCTATAAAAATGACCTAATCCTAATTAACTTTTAATTAGGTTTGATCAATTTCTTAACTTAGTTCATATTTAATCTAACCCTAAATCTAACCCAGTTAATGACCTGATCAAAGCTAACCCATTACCCTTTAACCCATATTTTATAAAATTATTTTAGGATCTTTAAATCATAAATCTAGATCCTCAATAATTACTTAATTATTTTAATTAAGTTCATGGCTGAGGGTTGGGGTTCGGCATTTTGAAATCCATTTTCAACTTTTGAAAGGTTTAATACAATTTAGTGTTGTTTTACTAAATAGGTCGACTCATTTTAAAAATGGGTTGGCTTATTTTACTAACAAATACTAATAATTAAAATCAGTCAGAAAAATAATTGAGCCAATTTTTCAGTCAAGCTGGATTGCTGGTCGAGCTAGCCCGATTAGATCAGCAAACAGAAACTTCACAAGATCCTGTTCTTGGCTGATTTTAATCTATGTAGATTACATAAAATTTTATGAAATAAAATAGATATAATCTAAAACATTCATGACAAAATTTATTTAGACCTTTTAAATTTTCTAGATCGCAACGTGCCAAGACAACCTTTGTACTGTAAGGGGTAAACCTTACAGCAGGACAACCTACAGTCCGTGCGATCATTATTTTATTTTTAGATTTATTTATAATGTAATCATGAATATGTTATAAAAGAACTTAGATGCTCTGATACCACTGTTGGAAAAGGTACAGGGTTTCATGCATGAATTTCAAAATATTTTTAAAATATAACACAGCGGAACATGTAAATTAAACAATTTAATCTATAAATGCATGTAATCAAATTACTAAACCCTACAATTAGGACCTATAACATGTCATATTGTATTTATAAATCAGAAAATAAAAACTTTTGTATTGATCAAATCAATATCCTAGATCTGAAATAATTTCAGATCTAAAATCTAGATCACATCTAGATAAGAGAAGAGATCAGATCTCTTACCTTCATGCGGGTCGAGAACTTCGTGGTTGATTTTTTTTATTATCTTTAGAGCCACACACGTGTCCGACCTCTATAGGTGATCCACACGAGGCTGCAACAAAATCGGAGGTTCATCGAATGAAGATCCACTCGAAGTGCTAGCTTCTTGCAGATCCCTCCGGATGGTTAATCTAAAAAATATTCTTCAGATCTTTTGAAATTTCAAAAGATGAAGAATATGAGGAGAAATAAGGAAGAAGTCAAACTTTTTGATCTCCCTAAAATCAAAAATAATAATATAAAAGAAAAAATCCTAAGAGAAGACAGAACTTCTCTTTCAGTACATCAACGATTGATGTCTTGAGAACATCTCTATGCTAGGATATGGGGAGACCATCTTCTCTAGATATTTTCCAAACTTTCAGATCTCATGATATTTTATTTTTTTCATAAAAAAATCTCATGATTTATGGAGAAGAAGGGTTCTAAAAGAAACCTTAAGAGAAGACTTTCTTTTCTTCTTCTTCTCTCATCAGAACATGATCAGATCATATCCAAAATTAGATCACCATGCCCCAACTCATTAGAGCATGAATCCACCATGCCATCCCTCTTTCTTTTTCAGATTTTTATCATATAAAAATACAAAATAAAGAGAAAATAAATTAAAAAGAAAAACAATAAGAGAAAAATATCTTCTCTCTTACCTTTTGTTTCTACAAGACATCAACTTTTGATCTTTTGATAGAAGACTCTTCTCCAAGGAATTTGATGCCTTAAACCATCCATTCCATCCTCTTTCTCTCTCAGATTTTATCACAAAAAAAACATAAAAAAAATAAAGAGAGAATAATATGAAAGAAAAATAATGAGAGAAGACAATCTTTTCTCTTACCTTTCTCTCTACAAGATATCAACCTTTGTTCTCTTGATTGAAGACTCTCCTCCAAAAATTTTGGTGCCTCAAACCACCCATGCTTTCCTCTTTCTCCTCTGCTATTTTTATCTAAAAGTGTTGCCCAACTATGCAACTCAAGAGGGGGGGTGAATTGGATTTTTTAAAAATTAAACTTAACTTACAACTATGAAGATTATTTAACAATGAGCAAGATAAGTATGGAGAGTATAATTTATGCAAAGTGTAGAAGTTGGATGCAAGAATGCAAGAGAATACAAAAATTTGAAAGGAGAGCAAGTAAGTACAACACAAACAAGAAGATTTATAGTGGTTCGGTGCCAACCTTGCACCTACATCCACTCTCCAAGCTCCTACTTGGGAATTCAAATCCACTAAACTGTATTCAACCTGAATACAACGTCGGAACCTCCGACTCTAGCTATTCCAAGCTAGAACACTTATTTCTCAGGTACAAGCCAACCCAATACAATGTCGAAACCTCCGACTCTAGCTATTCCAAGCTAGAACACTTATTTTTCGGATACAAACCAACCCAATACAATCTGATTCAAGGTTCGAATCAACCTTTCTACATTTTGGAACCCTTCCAAAATAAAAAATCAACTCAAAATAGAGTATAACAGTTAATCACACAAAAATATAAATGTAGCTCTTTTAATGAGCAAATAAAGCTTTAAATACACTTTACACAAAAAGAATGAAGCTCTTCTGATTTTCTTTAAGGTGGTTGAAGACTTGAATAAGCTCTTGAAGGGTTGGTGAATTTGAAATGAAAGCTTCTTTAACTTCAAAATGGCTCTTTGCTTAGGACTAAAATGAATGCTTGAAGAACCTCTTCAAAAACCTTTATTTTATTATTGATTCTCTCCTTTAAGTACCTTTTATAACTTTAAATGATGGTGGAGAGTAATCTGGACTGAAATAGAGCTGTTAGAGCACATTAAATGGGCATTAAATGCAGCCAAAACGAGCAAAAAACTAGCCGTTGCAGAACTTTTCCATCGCAGGGGTCGACTCATAGGGTCAACTCATGCTCATGAGTCGACTCATGGGGTCACAGGGGTCGACTCATGGGGTCAGCTCATATGGCACAGAATAAAAATTGACAGTTCTGTATTTTTGGCTTGCACAGCAACAGAGGTCGACTCATAGGATCGACTCATGCACAGGGGTCGACTCAATTGGGTGTGCCAGCTAAAAATAACGTGTCGTTCAGCCCCTTTTGCCATGAGTTGACTCATGGGGTCGACTCAAATTTATAAACATAAGTTTTTTTCAAAATACACATCTAAAAATATTGAAATTGCCTCTAATAGATTACAAATCTTGTGTTCTTGCTTTTGAGACTTCCGAATCAGAACTTGATAAAATTACGATTTTGCCTCTGAAATACAATAAATATTTTTTCAAGCCAAAATCATTAGTAATCTCCTCAAATGCTTTGTAATCATCAAAATCAATTCAAGGAGCAACAATCTCCTCCTTTTTGATGATGACAAAATACTTGAGCAAAAGCATATATAAAGTATTGAACATGAATTTCAAATTTATGAAGATGCATCACTTAAATATTATAGTCAAGTATTTGAACGAAATGCATCATAAGCAGTTTGAAGATAAATTTGAAATTTGCTAAAAATTTAAAATTTGCTTATAAGTTCATTTACTTGGGAAAAAAAAAAGCTGAGTGAATTACTTATTGCTCATTCCTTATTACTTATTGCTCAATCTCAATCTCGATTTTTGAATTTTTGCTTAATGTTCAATCTTTATTGCTCTTATTGCTCAATCTCAATCTTGATTCTCTACTCCCCTTTTTGACAGCATCAATTAAGATTCTCTATCTCAATCTTGATTCTTTCCTCTTTTTTTGAATATATTTTATCTATTCCTTCCTGTTGATGGGAGCAATTTTACATTTTTAGCTTCTTTCTTTGATTGCTTGTTTCTTTATTGCTTATTGTTTTACTCCCCCTCAATATAGCAAACGTAAAAGATATACTAATTTACTCATTTAAAAGATATTGCTATTCAAGTATTTCACAGCACAAATCTCATAATTAAAAGTAATTCAATTTGATCACATTCAGAGATATTCATTGAAAGTCAAAGTATATATATATATATATCCAAAAGGTGACTGAATACATAGATGTTTCAAAATATAAGTGTCAACTTAGAGTATAAAAGATATGGATAGAAACTATCCAAGAGTCAATCAGTCAACATTACATTACATGGCCTACAAGATAGATCCTAAAAACTAAAGAAAGGACAAACTACACTGGATCTAATAGATATCATGACTGGATGGACCGGAGTCTGATGAATCAAAAATAGGGTGAGGAGATGAAGGATCATGTCCACGAGCTCGACCTCGACCGCGTCTACCTCTGCCACGGGTAGAGGTGCCAGCACGAGTGGAGGGGTGAAAAGATCATGAAGGCTGAGAAGCAAAGGACTGAGCTACAAGTGAGAGTCTGATGATGTCCAGAAGGTTCAAAGCTCTCGAAACAGATTGTAGCAGTGCAGTAAACTGAGTGGAAGCATGCTCACTAGAGCCCCTGATCTCTCTCCTCAGAAAGTCAAAATCACTCTCTAAGACTCCTCACAGTCTAGCTGCCTCTGCAAATAGGTCTAAGACCTCAGTGATGTCCTCGTGCGGCTGTGGATGAGCTAGAGCTAACACTTACCCCTGCAAGTCAAGTACTCTGCCAGTCAGTCTCAACATACAACCCTCAAGCTGCTCAATGCGTACTGATTGATCAGAAATCATCTAAAAAATAGTGAAGATGTGAGGGATCAGTGTCTGATCAGATACATCTCGAGATGTCGATCCCTGTGCAAAAGCTGAAGTACCCAACTGACGAGATAGTATGGAAGCTATATGCTGAGATATCATCTCTATCTGATCATCAGCCAATCTGATCTCTGAAGGATGTGCTCTACTATCCGACTGCTGAACTGAAGCATGTCTCCTCACAGACTCTGACGGACCAGTCTCGTGATCAGAAATAAATTGAATATCTGGTGAAGCTGCTCTGTGATCACGGAGGGGTGAGGATGATCCTTCCTCCTCTGCTCTGTCCTCAGCTCTCTCATCCACACCTTTTGTCCAACCACCATCAGTTTTGAAAAATCTCATGCAGTGTAAAGTATGGCGGTTGATAGTGTCAGAGTGAGATAGCCTAGCTACTGCCTCCCCCTCAAAGCTAACTCCGAACCTCCTAAATACTAAAGTGAGAGCCATACCAAAAGACAAATGTGCCTTGGACCTATTCAAGGTCTCTCTCATAGCCTCAAACATCAGTGCCGAGAGGTTTAGGGGGTTTGAGTAATAACATGATACATAATGCAGATGTCCCGACCAGAGAGAAGATCATGTCTACTACTTCTAGGAAAAAATAACTTAGTTACCATATGGTGTAGCAGTCTCATCTCAGTGAAAAGAATTTTTGCCTCTAATTTGTTCAGGCTTCCAGTGAAGGATCTCCCTAGAATAACATTTATTCCTTCGTCTTTACTTGGGAGTTCCATGTTTGTGTATCCCTCATAAGGTAAATGAAGTATCTCTCCCAAAAGCACAGGATCTAGGCTAATGTCTACACCTTTCACTGTGGATTTTACTGTTTCATTGCTGTATCCCAAATTCAGGTAAAATTCTCTAACAAGATCCACATAAGTATTTTCTTTTAGGGAGCAGTAGAATTTCCAATCTTGGTCCTTAATTTTTGATCCGATAGAGAACCCTTCCTTTTCAAAAAATCTGAAATCAATATTTTTGTCCGGCTCTACCTTCCTATCAGAGAGAGGAACCTTACTAGGGCTGATTGATGACCAGGTTGTAGCTGGAGCTGAAGCAGGAGCAGGGTTTGAAGCAGAAGTGGTCTCGGTTGCTGGTCTCTTTCGGTGCACACTTTCTTCCAACCCGCGAACTGATTTTCTCCTCTGTGGAAGCTTCATCTTGGGAGCCATTTGCACAAGCAGAACTAGCAAGGAACTTGGGAGAGCAAATGTGAGGAAGAGATGAAGGGTTTTTAGTGGAAAGATAAGGATTTTGGAGAAGTGGATGTCCCGATTTGGAGAAGACGGGTAGAGTCTAAGGTAAGCTCGAATCGCTCCAAATGAGGAAGGAGAAAGGGAGGAACTTGGTTCCAAGAGGGCGATTTAGAGGGTGAGAGTCGGTGGGAGAAGGATCTTGAGAGAAAACTTGGATTTGAGGAAGAAGAGAGGGAGACTTCTGGTTTGGTGGAAGAAAGAAGGCGGAGAGTTGGGTTGGCTCAAGGAGAGATTTCCAACAAAAAGAGAGCGCCCGAAGGATTTAGTAAATATTACAAGTTTACCCTAGGGTCGACCCTGGAGATCGACTCATGGCACAGAGAAATTTAGAAAAATAATGAAATAATTTCAAAAAAAAATTAAAATATTAGGAGAAGGATGTTTATCCAAAAATTGATTATGAGAATGATAATTTTAAGCTTTTGAGCTCAAAAGAAAAAAATGAGAATTAAGCTAAAAAGATTTTTGATGGTGATACCTTGAAATCAGAGAGACACTTAAGCAGATGGATCAAGGATTCTTAGTTCTCTTCTAATTTCACAAAATCTATCTTCACTTAAGGTCTTGGTAAAGATGTCAGCTAATTATTTTTCAGTACAAACATAGTCAAGAATTATATCTTTATTTTGGACATATTCTTTTATGAAATGATGCCTGATTTCAATATGTTTTGACCTAGAATGTTGAATTAAATTTTTAGTGAGATTTATAGTACTAGTGTTATCACATCTTATGGGAGTTTCATTAAGTTTGATACCAAAGTCTTCGAGTTGTTGCTTAATTCACAAGATTTGAGCACAACAACTTCTGACTGCAATGTATTCGACCTCGATCGTAGACAGTGCTATCAAATTTTTTTTCTTGCTAAATCAAGAGATTAAATTAACTCCAAGTAATTGGTAAGTTCCACTAATACTTTTTCTATCTAATCTACATCCAGCAAAATCGACATTAGAATATCCTATTAAGTCAATTAACGAGTCCTTAGAATACCATAATCCTAGAGTTTGTAAACCATTTAAATATCTAAGGATTATTTTAACTGCATTCAAGTGTGATTCTTTTGGATTTGATTGAAAGCGAGCACAAATACAAACACTAAACATAATATCAGATCTACTAGCAGTTAAATATAATAGAGAACCAATCATGCCTCTATAAAATTTTAAGTCTACACTTTTACTTTTTTCGTCTTTGTCAAGCTTACATGATGGGCTCATGGGTGTGCCAATTGCTTTGGAGTTCTCCATTCCAAATCTTTTGAGTAATTCTCTTGTGTACTTGCTTTGGATGATGAAGATTACTTCCTTTGTTTGTTTGATTTAGAGTCTGAGGAAGAATGTAAATTCTCCCATCATGCTCATCTCGAACTCCCCTACATGAGCTTTGCAAAATCTTGACAAAGAGTTTCATTAGTAGACCCAAAAATAATGTCATCAACATATATTTGTATAACTAATATATCATCTTGATTTCTTTTAATGAAAAAGGTTGTGTCTATATTTTTTCTTGAAAAATTATTATTGAGTAAAAATTTGTTTAGTCTTTCATACCAAGCCCTGGGTGTTTGTTTCAAACTATATAGAGCTTTATTTAGTTTAAAAATATGATTAGGAAAAGCATGATTTTTAAAATCTGGGAGTTGTTCTACATAAATTTTTTCAGTAATATATCCATTTAAAAAAATACTTTTGACATCTATTTGGAATAATTTAAATTTTATAAAGCAAGCATATGCAAGTAGAAGTCTAATTGCCTCTAATCTAGCAACAGATGCAAAAGTCTCATCAAAATCAATTCCTTCTTCTTGATTATAACCTTTTGCAACCAATCTTGCTTTGTTTCTTTTTACATTTTCATGTTCATCTAATTTATTCCTATATACCCATTTTGTGCCAATTATTGAATAGTTTTTAGGTCTTGATACTAAGGTCCATACATTATTTCTTTCAAATTGATTAAGTTCTTCTAGCATTGCATTAATCCAATTATAATCGTTTTCAGCTTCGTCTATAGTTTTAGGTTCAAGATGGGAGACAAAAGCAAAATGATTGAATGTATCTTTAAGAGAAGAATGAGTTCTTACACCATGTGTAGGATCACCAATGATTAGTTTCTTGAGATGATTGTGATCATACCTCTATTTTTTGGGTAGATTATTTATACCTTGAGGTTGTTCTTGTTGTTCTTCACCTTCCTCATCCTGTTTGTCTTCATGTTCTTCATCATCTTGAATTGTTGAATCTTTTAGAGTGATCTCCTTTATCCCTTCTATAAGAGGATCTGCATCATTAATACCTTCATTCTTCCTTGAAGGAAGATCGTTAGTTTCATCAAAGACAACATGTATTGACTCCTCCACTACTAAGGTTCTTTTGTTGAAAACTCTAAAGGCTTTACTAGAGGAGGAGTAACCAAGAAAAATTACTTCATCGGATTTTGCATCAAATTTTTCTAGTCTTTCTTTACCATTGTTTAACACAAAACATCGGTAACCAAAAATATGAAAATATACAATGTTTGGTTTTCTTCCTTTCCAAAGCTCATAGGGAGTTTTCTTTAAAATTTGTCTAATTAAAGCACGATTCAATATGTAACATGCCGTGTTAATTGCTTTCGTCCAAAAGTATCTTGGAAGGTTACTTTCACATAGCATGGTACGGGCTATTTCTTCAAGAATTCTATTTTTTCTTTCTACTACCCCATTTTGTTGGGGTGTCCTAGGTGCCGAAAAATTATGGCCAATTCCTTTTTCATCACAAAACTTTTTAAAATCTTAATTTTCAAATTCGGTTCCATGATCAATTCAAATATTTTGAATTGAAAAATCTTTCTCATTTGTGATTTTTCGATAAAATTTAGAGAAAATATGAAAAGTTTCATCCTTGTGTGCCAAAAAGAAAACTCATGTAAAATGAGAGAAATCATCAATAATTACAAAACCATATCATTTTCCTCCTAAACTAGTAGTTCTAGTAGGTCCAAATAAATTTATGTGCAATAGTTCTAATGGCCTAGAAGTTGAAACAATATTTTTAGATTTGAATGAAACTCTTGTTTGTTTACCTAATTGGCATGCATTACAAATTCTATCCTTTTCAAAGTTCAATTTGGGTAAACCAATAATCAATTCCTTCTTAATGAGTTTTGAAAGTGAATGCATGCTAATATGTGTAAGCCTACGATGCCAAAACCAACTAGTCTCATTAATCTTGGCATTCAAGGATACTAGGTATTGCATGTTTATTTTGGATAGTTCATTCAAATCTACCATATAAACATTACCATGTCTATGCCCAATAAATTTAATGCCTTCATTAACAGGACAGTTACAATGCAAACAGAAGATTCAAAAATAACTTTGTATCCTTTATCACAAAATTGACTGATACTTAATAAATTATGTTTTAAACCATCTACTAATAAAATATTTTCAATATACTTGGAGGGAGTGATACCAATGTTACCTATACCGATGATCTTTCCTTTGCCATTGTCTCCAAAGATGACCATCCCTCCATTTTTAGCATCAAGTGTGATGAATTGAGATTCATCACCAGTCATGTGTCTCGAGCATCCACTATCAAGATACTATTTTCGGTTTACTCTTTGGGATGCTAGACACACCTGCAAGCAAAAGTCAAATTTTTACTTTAGGTATCCAAGCTTTCTTGGGTCCTTTTTGGTTAGTCACAATGGTTCATTTTGGAATCCATATTTTCTTTGCATTAGAATTTATGGATTTGTTAGAGAGACAAGTGTATGACTTGTGACCTATTCTACCATATTTGAAGCAAGTAATGTTTAAGAACTTGTTGTTTGAAGAGTTTACATAGATATTTTTTAGAAACTTTTATTTCTTTAAGGGGTTGTAACCAAGACCAGCCTTATCATAAACGACCTTTTGATTTTCAAGAATCATATTAAGTTTATTAGAACTTAAGGTGAATTTTTCAACTATTGATTTTAGCTTAGCAATTTCATTCTTTAAGTTCAGATTTTCTTGAAATATGGTAGATTTTTCATTTGAAATGCTCTCATTTTATTTTAGTAGAGATTGATTCTTTGATTTTAACTCTTTATTTTTTACCTCTAGCTTCTTTAGTTCATCAATTAAATCATAAAAAGCTTCATGAAGTTCTTCAAAAGTAAAGTCAATAGGAGTTGCAGAATTTACCTCATTTTCATGTCCATAAGGCACAAGTTGGCTTGTTCATTTGAGTCTTCTTCTTCGGAGCTTGACTCATCACTTCCACTCCAAGTAGCCATCATGGCCTTCTTCTTGTACTTCTTGGGACCCTTCTTCAGTTGTGGGCATTCAGACTTGAAGTGTCCTGGTTTCTTCCATTCGTAGCAAATAAGGAGTTGGTCTTTATCCTTTTCTTTGCTATGTTCTTCTTTTGTGGGTGGCCTCTTCCTCATTTCTTATTTTCTTTTCCTCAAAAACTTCTTAAACCTTCTAGTAATGAGAGCCATTTCTTCATCCTGCTCTTCATTTTTAGTATCATCAGTTTCTTCATCAAGTTGAGCCGTGGATTTGAGGACGATTGTCCTCTTCTTTTTGACTTCTTCTTCTTGATGTTGTTTTATGCTCAGCTCATGTGTCATCAGTGATCCTAGAAGCTCTTCCAAGGATAGGATGTTCAGATCTTTGGCTTCTTGGATAGCGGTCACTTTGGCTTCCCAAGTTCTTGGTAAGGACCTAAGAATCTTTCTTACAAGATCACTGTTAGAATAAGACTTACCAAGTCTTTTTAGATCATTTATAATATCAGTAAAATGAGTAAATATTTCAGTTATAGTTTCATCATGCTCCATTTTAAAAAGTTCATATTTATGTACTAGCATGTTAATTTTGGATTCCTTCACTTGATTAGTTCCTTCATAAGTTACTTCTAATCTATTCCATATTTTCTTAGCAGACATGCATGTTGAAATACGATTGAATTCATTAGCATCTAGGGCACAATACAAAATATTCATGGCTTTAGTATTTAGTTGAGCCATTTTCTTATCAACCTCATCCCATTCTTTTTCGGATTTGGTTGATTCCACACCATCAATAATTTTAGTGGGTGTGTGTGATCCGTTTACTATGATACTCTACATATCATAGTCAAGAGCTTGAATAAAGATTTTCATCCGAGCTTTCCAATAGGTATAGTTTGACCCATTGAAAAGTGGAGGTCGGTTTGTGGACTGCCCCTCGACTAGAGAAGTGCCAACTTGAGTTGCCATAGATCTTTAGCTCTTTGACAGTTAAATCAAAGTAGGACTAGAGCATCGGGCTCTGATACCACTTGTTGCCCAGCTATGCAACCCAAGAGGGGGGGTGAATTGGATTTTTAAAAAATTAAACTTAACTTACAACTATGAAGATTATTTAACAATGAGCAAGATAAGTATGGAGAGTATAATTTATGCAAGGTGTAGAAGTTGGATGCAAGAATGCAAGAGGATACAAAAATTTGAAAGGAGAGTAAGTAAGCACAACATAAACAAGAAGATTTATAGTGGTTCGGTGCCAACCTTGCACCTACATCCACTTCTCAAGCTCCTACTTGAGAATTCAAATCCACTAAACTGTATTCAACCTGAATACAACGTCGGAACCTCCGACTCTAGCTATTCCAAGCTAGAACACTTATTTTTCGGGTACAAGCCAACCCAATACAATGTCGGAACCTCCGACTCTAGCTATTCCAAGCTAGAACACTTGTTTCTCAGGTACAAGCCAATCCAATATAATCTGATTTAAGGTTCGGATCAACCTTTCTACATTTTGGAATCCTTCCAAAATAAAAAATCAACTCAAAATAGAGTATAACAATTAATCACATGAAAATACAAATATAGCTCTTATAATGAGCAAATAAAGCTTTAAATACACTTTACACAAAAAGAATGAAGCTCTTCTGATTTTTCTTAAGGTGGTTGAAGACTTGAATAAGCTCTTGAAGGATTGGTAAACTTGAAATAAAAGCTTCTTTAACTTCAAAAGGGCTCTTTGCATAGGGCTGAATTGAATGCTTGAAGAACCTCTTCAAAAACCTTTCCCTTATTATTGATTCCCTCCTTTAAGTACCTTTTATAACTTTAAAATGATGGTGGAGAGTAATCTGGACTGAAATAGAGCCGTTAGAGCACATTAAATGGGCATTAAATACAGCCAAAACGAGCAAAAAACTAGCTGTTGCGGAACTTTTTCATCGCAGGGGTCAACTCATAGGGTCGACTCATGCTCATAATTCGACTCATAGGGTCACAGGGGTCGACTCATGGGGTTAGCTCATATGGCACAGAATAAAAATTGACAGTTCTATATTTTTGGCTTGCACAGCAACAGAGGTCGACTCATAGGGTCGACTCATGCACAGGGGTGACTTATGGGGTCGACTCAATTGGGTGTGCCAGCTAAAAATAACGTGCCGTTCAGCCTCTTTTGCCATGAGTGGACTCATGGAGTCGACTCAAATTTATAAACATAATTTTTTTCAAAATACACATCCAAAAATATTGAAATTATCTCCAATAGATTACAAATCTTGTGTTCTTGCTTTTGAGACTTTCGAATCAGAACTTGGTAAAATTACGATTTTGCCTCTGAAATACAATAAATCTTTTTTCAAGCCAAAATCATTAGTAATCTCTTCAAATACTTTGTAATCATCAAAATCAATTCAAGAAGCAACAAAAAGCCACAAATTTTTTACTCTTATTTGATAGCATATAGGGCGGCAACTTTTTATATGGTAGACTAGGTCATAAAACCTAGTTTAACTAGGAGTCCATGGGGCATCCAACTCTTGGACGCCTCCTCTCTCCTAAATTTCATGGAGAGCATGAAATAACTCACAAAAGGGGCTACAAAAAGAAAGGATAAGCTTGGAAAAAGTTGGCACAAGAGAAGAGAGAAGAGTCCTTGTGAAGAGGGACTCTTTCAAAAAAAAGGATAAACCCAAACCATTTTCCATAATTAGCCAAATCTCTTTCCATATTGAATCAAATCAAATCTGATTCAAATCTCTAGAATAATTAGTATGAGATAACATTCCTTGGATGTGGATATCATAGAAAAATATCTAAAAATTAATTAGTGGGTGTGGGCTTGAGATTTCTTAGGTGGCGCAAGAGAAGAGATGGAGTCCTCGTCTAACTAAGATTCTTATGTAGATTAGGTCAAACACTTTGAACCCAATCCAAATTAATTGCAACCTAATTAATGATGATCCTAGTCTAACTAAGAGTCCAATTAAATCAGATTAAATCATATTTAATTCTGATTTAAATCCTAACTTAATTAAGAATTAGGTGCATACAAATCCTAGTCAAACAGGGACTTGTTCTCCCTTGCAATTGGCTTATCCAATAAACCAATTAGACTTAATCTAATTAAATCCAAACTAATTCTAATTGAATCAAATTCATTTAGACTTAATCTCAGCCCAATTGCTCAATCAGATTGAGTCATTTAGTAATCCAATTACTAATTAATTCTCCTACAACACTTGCATTAGGTCAAACATCAATCACATTGATCGTTTAACCTAAGAACGATTCTCAATCGTCAATTAACCATCTGATTAGGTTATAACCTCTTATGTGTGTGATCCTATAGGTTCGAGCCTAAGTTGATAGTACAGAAACTAATTTCTGTACCAGTCAAAGTAATCATCTAGCAATGGTTCACGACATCCAGATAGGTCGAATGTATGCAAAGCAACATTCTAAGAACCTTGATCCATGGTTACCGTATAATTCATCTTTTTAACCAATAATGCTCAAGACGACTTCGAGTATGCTGTCAACACTCATATAAGTCATCTCTATTGTGTCCCAAAATTTTGCAAATCTCGTGATTCCTCACGAGGATTACCCAGGCCTAGGTTTTGCTAAATTGAAACACAGCGAGACATTCTTTTCCTGAAGTTAATCAGGAGTGGTCAATCCTATCTTAACTCACACACCGACTTCACAAGTACTTGACTGTACTCAAAAATCTTTCGAACCTATATTAAAAATACAGGCAGTCCGGCACCAAAGCACAGTGAGTTGCTTGCAAGTCACCGTGGTGATCTCAGGTCGGAGGGACACTTATACCCATTGGCCTTAGCTAGCTACTCTTGACAGTAGAGTGTTATATTGGTCACGTTCAATACAGATGTACTCCTACATCTCATCTGGATGCCATATCAATGTCTCTATACCATTTGGTTACGAGGACAACCGACGCATATGGCATACAGCGACCTACACTTGATAAGTTATCGTCCTTGTTAATAACTTATCATTTGGTCGTGAATAATTTAAGAATAATATGATAAATTCTCCTTTATCGATTGATTGTGGTTCTAAGGACTTTATAATAATTTAGGAGTTCATTTAAGGAAGATAGAACTTTTATGATGAACTTGTCAAATAATAATAATTATTAGATAATTCATATACTAATTCCAATCATCTACCACTTAGATGATAGGCTTTAGGACATATTTTCCAACAGAAATCCCTGCGCGATCCTTCAAGTAGTACTTGGATATCCACCTACTTATCAATTACTTACTCGATGCAGTGGTGGTATGAGTTGTTCTTTAACCTACATTGTCTCGACTATTCACAATGAGGTTGTTATAGTTTGACTACACTACCACTCGATTTTCTAGCTATTCGGAATCTTGCGGTGTATGTTGGCTGCAGTAGGTTCATTGTAGGAATAAGATGTGCATCTAGATGGGATCTATCGATCTTGGTATATAAGGAGAAGTTCTATGTGGATTATAAGATGGAGTTCCAAAGATCATGATCAAGGTAGTATGAAT
Organism: Elaeis guineensis; assembly: GCF_000442705.2. Taxonomy (NCBI): domain Eukaryota; kingdom Viridiplantae; phylum Streptophyta; class Magnoliopsida; order Arecales; family Arecaceae; genus Elaeis; species Elaeis guineensis. Next base: position 46,211,699 of record NC_025995.2, on the reverse strand, counting down.
GATAAAAAGAAATTTTCATAGGATTTTGCAAATAAACTCAAGTCGATTGAATCATACATGTGATAGATGAGAGATTTGATTAGTTATTCATAATCTTTATCTATCGAAATTTATGATAAAATAATTAAATTATATGATAATTATATCTAAAAATTTATTTATTTAATTTTATTAAATTGTCATTATATTATATTAGATGTCACAGGTGGATAGTAAAATCAATGAACAACCCACGAGAAAGGAAGAACCAATGAGACAACGATTAGATTGAAGCTTTTTAGGGAGAGCCGGGCATGCAATAAGCCTCGGATGGACGGCTGGATGCCACCAACTGGCATTCGCCAATCAAACACAGGACGCCTCATAATCCTTAAGGTCCATCGGCCGTTCAAATGTGGATGATGGTCACCAGAAATCGAGATCGCCGTCCCCAATCTCAACCCCACCCTTATAAAAGGCAAACCCCGACACATTCCTCCGTTCCCCCACTCCCCGCGTCCGCCACCACCCCCAAGGCGTAAGAGATTCCACGCGTTCGGCGGAAGCTTCTGGAAGAGAAAGAAGAGACCAAGGTAGCGCCGTCCGCGAGAGCCCTTGAGGTATTATTGTTCTTCCCTCTTTCTCTAGTTCCTCTTTCTTAGGGATTTCGATTCCTATCTTCTATCCTTCCTCTTCCCCTTTTTCGACCGTGGTGTTTTTTGATTTCGTTTGGTATTGCTCAGATTCCTCTTATATTTGATTGAACGCTTTTTGTTTCATCATCTGGGAAGAAACCTCTTGTTCGCTTCTTTTTTTTTTTGTCGATCGGTAGAAGGTATTGGATTAGGGCTTTTAGGGTTAGTATTTCCCAATATATCTTAATGGTCCTTCTTTTCTTCTATTGCTTCTTTATTTCGTTTTTCCTTTTCTTAAAGTTTTTAGAGCTTCCTCGTTTTGTTCTTTTGCTTCTTTTTCCCCCACTTTTTTAATATTTAAATAGGATTGTTTCTTCTGTAATTGGATTGGGGCTATGGCCCACACTGATGTGCTTGGCACGCTTTAGATAAAAAAACAAGTTTAATGGAAAACAGAGAATTTTCATTTTTTTCAAATGAATGGAGGAACTTTTTATGTTCTGTTCGTTTGTATGATAAATTTTAGAAAAAAGTGATAGTTGATATGATGTTCAAAGCTGCTGCTTCAATCGTCATATATTGTTGGTTATATAGGGCATTTTTTACTTCATACTGTTATGGTCCTTGATATGGTTTTCTTTCTGGGGCAGCTTGTGGATTCATTGGTTTTAATGTTGAAGATTGCGTAAAATGGTCAGTAGAAATGTAGCAGTTAGTCCACTAAAAGGAGCTATTATCTTTAATGTTAAGGGAATGGTAGCTTGGGGAAGACTGAAAAGAACAGGATCACTACTTGATACTGATGTTCTTTGACCACGGTACCATGGCTGCTGCTATGTTTATGCTCATGTTTATAAACACGTAAGTGTTGAGATGATGTTGGGTTTTCAGGTGGTTATCTTCTCCATATGGTTAACATGAATATTTCAGTTTCTAGATCTGAGTCGCAGTGAATGCTTAATTTCCTTCATTGGAGATAGTTGAAAGGCTAAAAGAGTTTATGACAGATACAGTACATAATCATGATAAATGTAGATCTTCTGCATTCATTTCCTTTTCAAGAATAAGCCATCCATTATGAAATTGATTATACTACTCTTGCAAATGAATACAAATATGAGATTTTTTTTTTTTTAACAAGACTTACTAGCACAATTCAGTTTGATGTTATTATAGGTTTAGTATATTTGTCTGAAAGCACGTGTATGGGGGTGGCCATGCAGATGCTGTGTTATAATTAGGTGATTTGGCTGTATTAATTGAAATTAATATATGCTGCCCTAGATGGCTACACCAGGATTTCTGAAGTTCATGAGCACATTTTTGACTGCTTTTTTGCAACATATGTGTTTACTATTTACTCTGTGTTTACTATTTGGTGCTGGTCTTGCCATGAGTTGTGCTAATCTTTAGAGAAGTGTTATATTTTGTGATATTGACATGCTAAATTAGTAAAATTTATGATTTAGAATTTGTTTAGTGTGCAAATGGCCAAATCCTTAGTAACAACATATAAACATGTGATGCACGTTTGCTGGACAATATATAATGTACTGGTTGTGGAAGTTATATGCATTTCTCATCTGCAAAAAATAAATTATTAAACGAAAAAAATCCATGATTTTGTGAGTTTTTTTTGTTTTCTTACATTTCACAACAAAATACATTAAATGTGATTTTTGCAATAGAATATACTAAATGAGAAATTATTCTTGGGACTTGTAAGTCTGTGAAAGAAACAGAATAGTTGAGGTGTATAATATCTTTGATAGTTCCAGATTTATTGCTTAAGAATCCACAATGATTACATTCACAAAAACCAAAAAAAAAAAAAAAAGAAGAATTCACAGTGATTAAGTTTGTTCTGAACGTGATAAGTTTACATGAATATGGTTATCTTTGGACTAACATGGCTGCCTTTTGCATTGCAGTACTCTTGACCGGTGTTTCAATTTTTCTTCAAGGTTAGTTTATCTTCCTTAAAGATGACTGGTTGCCCAATGTTAAACTTTGCTTTGTTTCTTTCTTTCTTTTGAAACTTGCATGATCAATATGGTAGACTTCCAACTTGTCAATTGTTTTGGGGCCTCATGACAAACTGCCATCCTACAAAACATGCTTTGATCTCATAGGGGTAGCATTAGGTGGAGGTTGTTGAGGAATGGTCCTACAGGATCCTCATGGTGCTTTATGTATTCATATCATTGGCTTGCCCACCTATCAAATTGAGTTATTGTATTGGACTTTTGCATGGTATCAGAATCCATGATCCTTCTTGCCTGTCGATCCTCCAACACTCTCACTTTCAAGCCATGTGTTGCCCTTCTTTGGGTTCCCTCTCTTGGGCCCTACATGTGAGGCGGGTGTTCAGAGAGTAGTCATAATTGGACATCAAATAGGGAAAAGGACATTACACGTGCTTCTCACTTATGGGTCCATCCACCTACTAGCTTTAGGTCTTGGGCTGGATTTTATCATGTTATCGGAGTTCATAATACCTCTTACCCTTTGATGCCTCCATGTCATCACTTTAATCTATGTGTTGCCCCTTGCTTCGGTTCCATCCCTTGGGTCTGCATTTTAGAGATCATGTTTAGGAATAGTCCCATAATGGAAGTGGTAGGGACCCTTATGGTGTTTGAGTGCTTGGGGACCTGCTTGCCTATCAATTCGAGTTCTTGGGTTGGACTTTATCAGATGCATGATCCAAGAATTCTCTAAGACTTCAGGATCACATCTTGATTTGTAAAGTTAACCATTCATGTGTTAAGGTTTTACGTTATTTGACTATTAATCAAAGAATTCGTGGGATGTGGTTTTTGGAGCGGACTTATTACTTTCACATATTTTCAATGTGTTTTATTTTTTAAATATTATGGCAAACCCTTGATCGTAGGCTCACTATTTAATCTCATTTTATTTGAATCTTTATGTTGCTACTGTTGGATTTAGGTGTTTTATGTATGTAGATTTCAAAATATTTTCGTAACAGGCAGCGGAAGACTAGATTAAAACACTTTTAATTTACGCATGGATAGATCTAATCTAAACATCTACAGATCTAGTTCATATGATGAAAACAAAATAAACATGCATCTGATTTCAATATGAAAATAAATTCGATGTTCGAATCACCTACTTGTAGCGCTACTTTCCTTCTTCAAGATCTGGATCTGAAGATGTCTGCAGATTCCGGTGAAGCCACACATGCATCTGGCCTTTATGGGTATCCACATGGAACTAATGTAGATCAAGAGCATCCAAGACTATCGAGGTGCTAGCTCTCTTTCAGATCTCACTCCTTTGATTTGGATCTTCTTTTTCAACTCTTCGCAAGATCGGAGAAGATCTGAAGAGGAAACTGTGCGCGAACACTTTTCGCATAGGATAGGAGGAAGGAAGAACTCCGAGATGAGAGAACACCTCTCTTTCTCACTTTCTTCTCTGATTTTCTCTCTTTGTTGGCGCACTAGGGGTTGGGCGTCAGAAGGATAAGGCACAGAAGCAAGGGGGTGCTAGAATGGTTTTAGCATAGGAAAAATTCTATGTAAAATCTTACCCACTACTCTTCCACGCCTGTTAAATAGAGGTTTCCAACAACCTCTAACCACCTCGGATAAGATAATCCAAATTTTGAATCAAATTCAAAATTAGATAAAGATCAATCCTTTTCTGGAGGAGGGAGAAGATCAGGGAAGAGGTGGGCACCCACTCTTCTCATTCACTCACGCCAAAGAAGGGATGTGCGCCCCTCCTTTCTGGCGTGAGAGAGGAGAGAGAGTCCCAATAAATCTGAGATTGGCATCTTAATCCAATTCGGCTTGATTCAGGATTAGTTGAATCCAATTTGAATTCGATTCGAGCCAAATTCGAGCAAGATTCAATCCCAATCTAATTAGGACTCGAATCTGAAACTCAAATGCCCATTTAAACTTAATTAGGTCAAGTCTAATCAAATTAAATCAGATTTAATTCAATTAGGACTTGAACCTTAATTTGATCTCATCAAATTGCATTGCAATAATTGCAATTATGTCCTTGTTAACTATTAGTAGATCCTCTACTTGTAACTTTTACAAATTGATCCAAATTATCAATTATATTGATAATTTGATTATGATTCAACCGTTTGATCTAATCAAACTCCTATTGTGTGTGATCCCATAAATTTTTTTCTATCTGATAGTGAGACATACTATGATCACTATTATAGTATCATCGAAATACCTTTCAATGGGTTGGAACAATTCCTACTCGCATCCATCAAGGATCATCGATTCAGAATGATTTTAGTGAGTTCTTACAATCATTAGTGATGCCTAGCAGTATGTGGTGGCAATCCAGTAGAATAGAATAAGTGGAATCTCTAGGTGTAGTTACTGTATGATTCAGTTCCTCTATCGTGAGTCCCGATAAGATAGAAGTTATGGAAAACTCATCAAACCCCAACATTGTCAAATGCAAGATTCAATTAGCTTGAGTTCAAATTGTGAAACTCATGAAAATTCTTTTCTATCAATTATCTTGCTGTGGCCACAGACTCAAGGACTCAGCTTCTCAAATCCCATAGGATTATTTATCTACTAAGATCGATAGATCCCATTTAGGTGCGTACCCTACTACAATGAATCTACTGTAGTCAACATGCACTATAAGGATCTAAATGGCTAAGAGATCATGTTTCTGTGCAGTCAAACTACAGCAACCCCGTCGTGAGCAGTCGAGACACTGCAGATCAAAGAATCATTCATACTGCTACAGCATCGAGAAGATCACCGACGAGTGAGTAAATATCTATGTGATCTCTCATATGGTCACGCCCGGTATCAATATTCTTCAACCACCCACATCTCGTTGTGTTTTCACATTATAGACTCGAAACTCGTCTATCTCGAAAGAAGCAATGCATGCGTCGATCTAATCGGATCAATCATTGTCTTTGTGATGATTTATCGATCGGAAGCAATTTAGAAATTAATCACACGTCTCAATTTCTCAACTCTTGAGAATGTCTTTAAGTTATTAATTTTTTGGATGATTCAAGGACACATTACACAAGAATAAAAAATAAAATTATTCATTTTATTGATAAATCAATATTTTAAATACAAATTTATGTCTTAGAAAATTATAATGTATCTGCTATATTGGCTTGTAGGCCATACATCTAACAATTTTTCACTTGCACTAAAGTCAATTGGCTACTAAGTCCCATCTTCTCAATGTGGACTTCAGTATTCTACTGGCTCAGCTGCTTTGTTAGTGGATCTGCCATGTTGTCCGCAGAGTCTACTCTTCATATCTTGACGTATGTCTTCTCGAGGTGGTCGCGTATAATATGAAACCACCGTTCGATATGCTTGAATGTTTAATGAGATTTGGGCTTCTTAGCAAGTGCTATGGTGTCATTGTTGTTGCAGTATAGTGTGATGGTGCATTACATCAAGTTTCGCATGAATATCTTATATCAGAAGGCTTTTTTTGTAGCATCCGAGGCAGCGATATACTCAGCTTCTATTGTCGAATCCGCAATGATAGGTTGTTTGGAATTCTTTCAGCTAGTAGCACCATCATTGCATACGAGCACACACTCTGATGTAGATCTTCTATCATCAAGATCAGACTAAAGTCTGAATGAGTGTATCCTTCAACCCGCAACTCAGATTCTCCTTCAAAGATTAAGAACAAATTCTTAGTTTTTTTCAAGTATTTAAGGATATTTTTCATAGCTATCCAGTGTTCTTCGTCTGGATTCAACTGATACCTACTTGTGATGCTCACAACAAAGACAATATCAGGTCAGATATATAACATGACATACATGAGGCTTCCTATAGTCGAAGCATAAGGGATCCTACTCATGCGCTGAATCTCTTCAGATGTGCTTGGGCACATTTTTTTGGAGAGACTGATACCATGCCTAAAGGTTAAGAGTCATCTTTTAGAGTTTTTCATGCTGAACCTCTTCAACACTTCCTTTATGTATATTTTCTGTAAAAGGCTAAGCATCCTTTTAGATCTGTCTCTATAGATCTTTATTCTTAAAATATAGGATGCCTCTCCTACGTCTTTAATGGAGAATTTTTTAGATAACCATCTTTTGACGAGGTTAGCATAGGAGTGCCATTCTCAATAAGGATATCATCCATGTACAGTACGAGAAATGTGACAGCACTTCCACTGATCTTTTTGTATACATAAGGTCTTCGTTTTTGATGAAATCAAACAATTTGATCGCATCGGTGAAATGAGTATTCCAACTCCGAGAAGCTTGCTTTAATTCATATATGGATTTTTACAGTTTGTAGACTTTGTGATCTCCATCACCGGAAGTGAAATCCAAAGGCTACTTTATATAGATATCTTCATCAAGATACTCATTTAGGAATGCAGTTTTTATGTCCATCTGTCATATCTTATAATTGTAAAAAGCTGCAATGGCAAGCAATGTGCGGATGGATTTAAGCATGGCCTCAGACAAAAAGGTATTCTGATGATCAATGCCTTCATGTTGATTATAATCTTCGCTATGAGCTTAGCTTTATAAGTCTCTATTTTATCATCTGCATCTGTTTTCTTTTGTAGATCTATTTACATCCAATGGGTACTATATCTTTTAGTGGATCCATTAAGATTCATATTTGGTTCTAGTGCATTGAGTTAATTTCTGGCTTCATAATATTCAATCATTTCTCAGAGTCGATGTCAGACATCGTTGTCATAGAGTTTGGGATCATCTCCATCATTTTTATATCCTACGAGGAATATTTTTTCTATATCTTCTATAAGCATACCCAGTATTTTTCAGGAGGACAGAAGATCTTATTAGACTTACGAAGTGGAGGTATAACATCTACTAGCTCAGTATTAATAGGTTTGTCAGGCTTTACAACTCGTTGCTTTTTAGAAATACTTTTCGAGCTTAATCAACCTCCCATTGCCACCATCCTGAAGAAACTATTTTTTAAGAAACGTGGCGTGTCGACTCACAATCACATTGTGATCATCTGGAAAGTAAAAATAGTATCCTATTAATTTTTAAGGATATCCTATAAAATGAGCTTTTATAGATCTAGTCTCTAATTTGTCTGTCATTTGTCTTTTGACATAGGCTGGACATCCTCAAATCTTAAGATGATCAAGATTCGATTTTTTATCATGTCATATCTCATACGGTGTGGTAGAAATGGATTTAGAAAAAATTCTATTTAATAAGTATATTGCAGTTAGTAAGATATGTCTCCAAAGATTCAAGGGTAAGTCAGTGAAGCTCATTATGGTCTAGATCATATCTAATAGGATCCTATTTCTCCTTTTACATACCTCGTTGAGTTGAGGTGTACCAGGAAGAGTCTGTTGCGAGACTATGCCGTTTTCTCTGAGATAACTCAGAAATTTCTCGCTAAAGTATTTTTCTCTTCGATCAGATTGAAGAATTTTAAGAATTTTTTCTATTTATTTTTTTATTTTATTTATAAATTTTTCAAACTTTTCAAAAGCTTCAGACTTGTCTCATAAGAACACGTATCCATACTGTGAGTAGTCATCGATAAAGGTGATGAAGTATGGTAACCATTCCTGGTCTGCACATCAAATGGGCCATACACATTAGTGTGTACTAGGACAAGTATTTCAGTGGTCCTTTCCCTATGTTCTGTAAAGGATAACTTGATCATTTTTTCTTGAAGACAGGATTCACAAACTGGATACGATTCAGAATTCAATGAGTCAAAGATACCATCCTTTTTTAGTTTATTTATCTTGTCCTCTCCAATATGGCCAAGTCTAAGATGCCATATATACTTGTGGTTAACATTATCTCTAGATTTTTTATTATCTACGGTACTCACTATTTGCTTGTTTACGTTCACATAAGCATCAACATACAAGTGATATAGACTGTCAATTAATAGACCATGCGCAACCAATTTATTTTGAAAATAAATTGAACAGAAGTTTTTATTAAAATTGAAATCAAGTTCATCCTGTGCTAGTGCAGATGCGAAAATCAAATTTCGGCTAATCTAAACTTTGATGGTAATCGAAGAGGGTAGGTTCCAACGGCTTCAGCAGCAACTTTTGTTCCATTGTCGACCTAAGAAATCATTTCACTGTGCCTCAATCCTCTACTTTCTATTAGACCCTGCATAGAAGTACATATATGAGTATTTTAGCCAGAGTCTAATACCCAACTAGAATTAGAGGAAACTGTTAGGTTAGATTTAATAACGAGCAAACTAGAAATACTTTCTGAAGGTGTCATCCTTCTTGATCTTCAGACTTTTTAGGTACAGTGGATAATTTCTCTTCCAGTGGCCGTTAGTATTATAGTGGAAATATTTTTTTTTATCTGCAACCTTCTTCGGAGGGTCCTTTTTCGGTCTGTTCTCCTATTTTTTTGCAAGTTTATTTTTCTTCTTCCAAATAGATTTTCTCTTGGAGGAAGATGCCTGCTTCACAGCAAGAACAGAGCCTCTTGAGCTCTTCAAGGTCCTCTTTGTTGTAACCAACATGTTGAGCAATTCGGATAGAGTGCAGTTCAACTTGTTCATATGATAATTTACAATAAATTGACTATGTGAATTAGTAAGAGATTGTAGGATCAAATCCATCTGCATAGTCATGTCGAGCTTCTCAAGCTCCTTTAGGTTCTAAATCATTGTCAAACAGTGATCGTGGACTGACTGTTCTTTGCGCATTTTAGAGTTGAAGAGTGTCTTAGACACTTCAAAACGCAGTGCGGCTCTACTTATCATATAACTCTTGCAGATGAGTAATCATGGTCCTAACAGTTGGCATGTGCTCATACTGGCTTTGCAATTCATTGGTCATCGAAGTCAGTTTGTAGCATTTCATCCGATTGTCATCATCCATCCATTTATCCTGCGCTGTCCTCTGACCAGCACTAGGATGGCTTGGCAAAGCTGGGGGGTTTTGGTCAAGTATATACCCTCTTTTTTTTTTTGAAATCAAGATAATCTTGAGATTTCTAAGTCAGTCCTTGAAGTTAATACCGGTCAAGCGGTTGGACTCTAGGATGAGGGTTAAAGGGTTTGAAGCTGACGAGGTTAAACTTCGAGAGAAGAAATTCAAGTTAGATATTTGTACTTAATTTTATATTTATTCTAGAGATTTTGAGAAACAAATAGGCTCCCACTATTTTTTCGGATCTCTCATTCTTCGGATAGAGAAACGAAAACTCCTAACGCGATAGATTTCTAATAGGTATTGCAGTTCCACCGATGTACGCACACCTCATCTGATAGATATTGGTGACACGCAAACCAATGAGTGGATATCTCTTGTCCAATGCTTCTCCAAGCATGTTGTAATGATTGGTCTTTAAGTCATGTGGGCTCACTTGACAGATATTGGCCACATTTATTTGTTAAGTTAAACCCATCGTTCAAATGTAAGTGTGCAGACGTCATTGGGTTCCGCATTTGACAGATGTTGGGCCCAACTCTATCTTCACTCTGCAGCAACTTTTTGCTAATAGAGTGGTTGCGTGCTTCCGGTGCAACTAAACCACTGTCACCAGTCAAGAACAATCAACACTAGTAGCACGTCTGTACATCTACAACGGTGGAAGACCGCTAGACTTAATATGTGCGAAGAGGTTTTAATTGAGGTCTCATCTAATTAGTCATTACAATGACTAGTCTAATTAGCATGGGCTAAACCAAACCACCAAGCAACCTTATTCAAGACACAATCTACCAAATTGGCCAAGTGGAGATCGGTGGGATGCTCCCTCTTGAAGGATCAAGGGTCCTAATTAAGTAATCATTTTTCAAGCATTTGTCTTAAACACCAATTGGTCAATTGGTTTTAAATAGATTAGCTTAAGTGATTCAGGTTCAAGCCACTAAGTCGAATCAGGTCTTTAGGTTAATCGATTTAATATATGAATGTCAATTGATTCGATCAATTACAACTATTGGTTTGATCTTGAGCACTCTTGACCTAATCCTAATCAATTCTTGATTCGGTTTGATCAATCGCTCATCTCGATTGGGTTCTATTATGTTCTAATCAAAAACTCTAGGTGTAACCAAATCACAAGACCTAATTTGATCTATCTATGACTAATCTCTCATGCATAAGCATAAATTTCAGATCTAAATTCTAAATTTTAGATATAAATTAATTACATGAAAAAACATATTACGATCTGGAAACTACTTTTCAGATCTAAACAAACATTCAGCATGAATAAAAATTAGATCTTATATGAAAACTCTTTTCAAAATCATCTAACATCGATATAGGATAACCTTTCTAACATAAGGGGTAAATCTTATGCTAGGACAACCTTATATCATATCGATGTTGAATTATTAATCATATTAATTTTAGTTCTGATTAGAAATCAGATCTCTTCTTATTCTTATACATGTGAACCGACTTTGATACCATAGTTGGATTTAGATGTTTTATGCATGTAGATTTCAAAACATTTTCGTAATAGGCAGAAGACTAGATCAAAATATTTTTAATCTATACATGCATAGATCTAATCTAAATATCTCCAGATCTAGTTCATATGACGAAAATAAAATAAGCATGCATCTGATTTCAATATAAAAATAAATTTGGTGATCGAATCATCTATCTATAGCGCCACTTCTTCGAGATCTAGATCTGAAAATATCTGCAGGTTTTAGTGAAGCCACACATGCATCCAGTACCTATGGATATCCACACGGAGCTGATGTAGATTAGGAGCATTCAAGCACATTGAGGTGCTAGCTCTCTTTTAGATCTCGCTCCTTTGATTTGGATCTTCTTCTTCGACTCTTCACAATTTCGACTCTTCACAATATCGAAGAAGATGATCTGAAGAGGAAACTGTGCACGAACACCTTTTGCACAGGATAGGAGAAAGGGAGGAAGAACTCCGAGATGAGAGAATACCTTCTCTTTTTCTCACTTTTCTCTCTCTGATTTTCTCTCTGTTGGCGCACCAGGGGTTGGGCGTCAGAAGGATGAGGCGCAGTAGCAAGGGGGCACTAGAATAGTTTTAGCATAGAAAAAATTCTACGTAAAATCTTACCCACTTCTCTTCCACGCCTGCAAAATAAACGTGTCCAACAACCTCTAACCACCCTGGATAAGATAATCCAAATTTTGAATCAAATTCAAAATTAGATAAAGATCAATCTTTATATAGAGGAGAGAGAAGATTAGGGAAGGTAGGCGCCCACTCTTCTCATTCACGCATGCCAAAGAAGAGATGCGCGCCCCTCCTGGCATGAGAGAGGAGAGAGAGTCCCAGTAAATTTGGAATTTTGGCATCTTAATCCAATTCGGCTTGACTCGGGATCAATTCGGATCTAATTCGAATCTGGTTCGAGCCGAATTAAATTCTAATCTAATTAAGACTCAAATTTGAAACCTAAATGCCCTTTTAAACTTAATTAGGTTAAGTCTAATCAAATTAAATCAGATTTAATTCAAGTAGGACTTGAATCTTAATTTGATCTCATTAAATTGTATTGCAATAATTGCAATTAGGTCCTCCTTGCTAACTATTAGTAGATCCTCTATTTGTAATTTTTAAAATTGATCCAAATTATCAATCATATTGATAATTTGATCATGATCCAATCGTTTGATCTAATTAAACCCCTATTGTATGTGATCTCGTAGGTTCTCTTCGTGTAGTAATGAAACATGCCATGATCTCCATCATAGTATCATCGAAACACTTTTCAATGGTTGGAACAATTCCAACTCACACCCATCAAGGATCATCGATCCATAATGATCCTAGTGAGTTCCAACAATCCATTAGTGACGTCTAGCAGCATGTGGTGGCAATCCAGTAGAACAGAATAAGTAGAACCTCTAAGTAGTTACCGTGTGATTCAGTTCTTCTATCGTGAGTCCCGATAAGATGGAGGTTATGAAAAACTCGTTAAATCCCAACATCATTATATGCAAGATTAAATTAGCTGGAGTCCAAATCGTGAAATTCATAGAAATTCCTTTTTATCGATCATCTTGTTGTGGCCACAGATTTAAGGATTCAGCTTCTCAAATTTTCTAAGACTAATCTACTAGGGTCGATAGATCCCATCTAGGTACGCACTTTACTCCTACAATGAATTTACTGTAGCCACATTACACTACAAGGACTCAAATTGCTAAGAGATCATGTTTATGTGCAGTCAAACTACAGCAATTCCATTGTGAGTAGTCGAGGCACCGCAGGTCAAAGAATTATTCACACTACTAGAGCATCGAGAAGATCACCGACGAGTGAGTAGACATCTATATGATCTCTCGTATTGTCATGCTCGATATCGATGTTCTCCAACAACCATTTGCATTTTCGCTCAGCGTTTCTACACTATAGACTCGAGATTTGTCTATCCTAAAAAAAGCGATCCGTCGCCGATCTAATCGGATCAATCATCATTCCTATGATGATCTATCGATCGGGAGCAATATAGGAATTAATCATACATTTTTCAAATTCTCAATTCTTGAGAATGTGTCTTTAAGTTATTAATTTCTTGGACGATTCAAGGATATATTATACAAGAATGGAAAAGAAATTGCTCACTTTATTGATAAATCAATATTTTAAGTACAAATTTATGTCGTATAAAATTATAATGTGTCTGCCATATTGACTTATAGGGCATACATCTAACAGCTTCGACACCCATGATATTGCACACTTGTGCATGAATGTCACCTTGTTATAGTTATCGTGTAAATGCAAGGGATATTTAAAAACTCTCCATATTTCGAGCATGCTAATCTGTTCTGGATTGGGGTGAATGTTTGATTATTTAACTTCCCTTCATAGAGTTGCAGAAAAGTGGGATATGAAGCTTGTTAATGTATTTGAATATTTAGGGTAGGTTGTGCAGTTATTCATCAAGATGTCAATGAAAAAAGAAAAATAAAGCATACTTTAACCTTTTAAGGTGGTTTTTACATGATCTTTTTTCTACTATTAGATCATGTGTGTTGAAAGGTTATGTTATTTGTTCTCTCCAGTTACTTGTGCTTTCTTTCAGGAAGGTACAACCCATTGAATAGGCATCAGATTGTTAGTACTGCTAGAAGCTATAACATGAAAAGCATATCTAGGTCTTCGAAGTTCACTCAGGCGTGCCCCATTTAGCGTATATGTTCCTGTGCTTCAAAATTTATATCACTGTTTTATAGTGCAGCCTGGTTGTGCCTTTTACCCATTGCCATCATGTTTTCTGTAATGAATGCCCTTCTGTTTCTTATATTCTCCGTACAGGAATATATTTTTAAAGTTCAGGCATAGAACTGATTACAAAAGAGAAAAAAGGAAAAAATTGTTGGTGTACAACCATCAACATGCATCATTTTTTAGTTAATTTTGGTCTTTGACTCCTTTTTCCTTGCACCGTTATAACATGATCTTTTTGTGAACAGGATGAGGGAAAGAAGCTACAGTTATAGTCCATCACCACCAAGGGGTTATGGGAGAAGACGTCGGAGCCCAAGCCCAAGAGGTCGTTATGGAGGCCGTGGTAGAGATCTTCCAACCAGTCTTCTAGTTAGGAATCTTCGTCGGGACTGTAGGTTTGTTCTGTGTAACTGATTAGTTTAAGGCTTTGAGTGTATTTTCAGAAGCAAGTTTTTCTTTTAAGCATCTTTTTAAGACTTGTACCATTTGGGTGAAGTTTCTACATATTCTTATGTTTATTTATGTTTCATCAAGAAATGATAAATTTATCTTTCAGCTGGATTTCTTATTCTAGCCATTCAAAATTTCTGCTAGCCAGTAAAAGTTATTTTCTTTCTTTGAGAAATTACTAGTTTGGAAAAGTTGTTGTGGTCCTTGACCTGCCAACTTGATTTGGCATGTTGTCATATGATCAATTCTGTTCCACAATTTGCCCCTTGCATTTTTTTCCTCCTGGCTTTCGTTAGTGCTTTTTTTTTTTCCTGTGGCATATTTGGTTCCTAGCTCAAGTTTAATATTCATTTTTTTCTTTCCATTGAACATACATTAACGTTTTGGAATGTATGTATTGCATGGTAGATAAAATATTGTCATGGTATTGATTATATGGGGAAAGTTTCATGGCATGCAAGGTTTTTAGTGAGGATGCACCTGCATTTGGTTGCTTGCAATTGGCATATGCAGGCTGTGGTTTAAGTTGGAAGAAGCTCCCAAAACTTGTAATTGAAATTGTTGCCAAAATTGATTGTAGTTCCAATTTCGAGGAATATTATAATTAAGAAATCCTTTTGGGTGGGGTCCTCTCACCACTTAGACCATTTCCCTTGTTTTTTTTTCATTGTGTCTTAGTAACTATAATAATGATGTTAGTACCAAATTATTTTTATAACATTATATTATTATTATTATTGTAATAATATGATAACAATGTCATAATGGTATTATGTCATACTATATGTTACTGTTAGTTTAAGCGTAAGATAGTATTATTGTTATAATATTGAAACTATAATAAAATATTATAATATTGTATTGTAATAATAATAATTTGTATGGTATGGTTGTTATTACTTTGATATTATAATGTTATTTTAATATTATAATCTGTATAATATTGTAATATTATAAACACGTAATAAATAATATATGACAGTTACTATTTATTATAATGCACATGTAATATGTCTAGTTATTGTAATATCAAATTATTACTGTAGTAATTACTCTTTTACTAAACCAATGATAATTTTGTAGCAATATTATTTTCCATTATAATTGTTAAATTTTTGTAGTAAATATTGTAGTGCTGTAGAAAATGTGAATACTCACTGTTTCTTAGTGGGGTAACCTTACCAGCTTATTACAGGGTTAGCACTTCTCTTTTTGAATCAAACAACCAAATATCTGTAATCGCATTTGTGGTTTTCAATTACAACAATCAGACAAGGCTCGCTTTCTAGCGCTGTAGTTCCAATTACAGACAATAAAATTGCAGCTTGTAATTGAATTGTGAGCGACCAAACAACCTCATAAATGGGTCCTATGGTAACCACAAGGGTTAGGTTAGTGTCACTTTTTTTTTTTTCCTGTATTGAAAATGAATTGCATATGAGAATACGAAAGTACGGTTAGTAAAATGATTTTATTTTTGCTTTTAGCAAATTATTATATATTTCTAGAACATTTGGTATGAGAAACATAATTACTTAAAAATTTGAAAACTAAAAAAGGGGAGAGGATTATTGGTTGTGGTGGGAGCTACACCAAAGAGTTTGAGGAGACCATGGTGGATTGGACTGCTGGATTGGTGGTTGATGATAGAAAGTTTGGGGAGGGTATCCAGGACGGCCTGCCTCCTCCTTAGGACAGGAACAGCTAAGGGGTCCTTTCTCTTTCTTCCTTTCCTCTATTGGATTTTTCCCTTTTTTCTCGGGTTGGGGGGGGGTGTTTGGGGGTGGGGAGATCAAAGTTATGTAGGATATGACGCCTGCATGATATTCAGCAAAACTTGCTGGCATGATGTTTGTCAGGGTTTGTAATCTTGTTCAACTTAACAATATGTCTAGTGTTGGGGTCTGGAGATGTATCAATGATTGTGAATTAGTATGTAGAGAGGTTGCAAAACTTGTAATCAGAAGTTCCTTTTTTGTTTCTTTTTCAAAGAAAGAAACTTTATAAAATGGGTCATTTTTTAAATGAATTATAAGGATGTCACAGTTTGTGCAACTTAATTGACCCTTTTGTGTTCAAGCAAGATATAGAAACATAAAATTGGTCTAGAGAATGTCTGGGGAACTATAGATCCAAACACATTCTTTGACATAAAAATTGCTTAGACAAATAGATTTCTAGTTTTCTGTGGAGTTTTAGTGGGGACACATGAAATTATTTCTATTATAAAAATTGTTCAAGAATGTATCTAAGGCAAAAGCCAGACCTTAGGAAAATGAAAGCTTGAAAGCCTATGAATCTAAAGTGGCAGAAGCTTTAGAGGCTAAACAATCCTTGCCCAACTAGAGCAGAACTATCACCAGTGCTTATGAACATATTTTTGCATTGCCAAAAGTTCCATGCAACAAAAAGAAGAAGAAGAAAGTGTGTCATTAATAGTCATTAGACTGAAGCACATCGAAATCAGTGAGTTAAGGTATGTGTGTTGGGTCACGCTTCCCAAAGAATGAGGAGCAAAGGGATTAATCGAAAAAGATATCTTGTTCTTATTATAAAATCATGATTTGATCCGCATATGCTTGGTAAAAAGAATAATCTTCCTCTTTGATCATAAATGGAAAGTGTTCCATTGGAACATGAAAACTGGAACATGAAAACATGACTGAATTGGTCTTGGTTCTAGCGCTGACGACAGGCTACTTTTGGGCTTGAGATGGCTTGTTTTCTTCCCATGTGGAGTATTATCCTTCGTACTAAAATGGGAAACATTTAGATCAGATTTGATATCTTGATCAAGATTTTTTGGACATATAAATTAAATTAGAGTAAAATGGATTAGGAGCCATTGATTGAAATTGTGGAGTTAATTAGAGATGAGATTTTTTGAAGAACAGTTACAAATATCTTGTAATTGCTGATCTTTAATGACTATGTTTATGACGTTTAAGTTCATCTTCATGGTGGATTAAATTGAGGCATTGCGAAAAGAATTTTGTAAGGTCTGTTTTTAGGAAAATTTGTCCGGTCTCGAGGGTTAGTATAAAATCCACCAAATACACAAGAACAGAGCATGTCCTTCAATGTTTTTGCTGAAGATGTGAGAGTTGGACATCCTCCTGACTAGGCTATACCTATGATATTATCATGCAACATATAGTCATAAGTTCACTCATAGTATAGGGCCGTTTGAAGCATAGGATAACACCGTTTCAATCTTTCGTTATCATGCATTTTACTGGAAAAGGCAATCTTGCTAAGTAGAATTTTTGGTCTTGCCATATTCTGTAGGTTGGGACATCCCACAAGACATCGAGACGGTATCATCTCATGTGTTAGGACAAGGCCATCCCGCTATCATCCTAGGGTCCTGCATCCTGAGACATCCCTCTCTGAAGTGTTAGGAGAGGGCAGGATGGCGATGCGTCTCGTTCTATGAGAACATCGTGATAGCCCCATCTCATGGAATTTAAAACTTTGCTCTATGAATCAAAGTTCCATATTTTGGATGTCTAATTATGGAAGTTATGTGTGCTTATGGTTTCCATGATTGAATTTATAAGCAAATGTGCTTGCAAACTGTATTCTATTTATTCATTAAATTTTGTTCCAGGCTAGGTTTTCTGCTTTTCTAACTACCTTGTTTGATTGCTGGTGATTGAATTTGAAGATATTATTTGATTTGCTTGTGTCTTATATAGTGATGATTATTGATGATTTCAGGCCTGAGGATCTTCGTAGGCCATTTGGGCAATTTGGCCCTCTCAAGGACATTTATTTGCCACGTGATTATTACACCGGGTAAGTAGGCAATTTCTGGTTTCTGTCTAGTTAGGAATGATAGTTACAAGAATCTAAGCACAGCTATGACACATTGGTCAGGATTCTGAGATGTAAGTTGTCATATATATAGCCATCAGTGCATGTGTTGGATCATATGACTTATATATGCTATGCATTTATCATTTTGACCATGGGCATATGCAGCCAATGTAACTCACCAGTAATTTAGTATTTGCTGGTGGTCATTATTCTTATATTCTACATTTTCTTATTTGCATGTTTGATATTTTTATTAAGGCTGTTGAGATTTAACAGTGAAAGTAAAGTTTTGAAGACACAAGTCAAGTATTAAGAGTTCTGTTGAAGAGGATGTAAATATATGGAGATAGTGGCTAATGAGGTGGGAAGAAATTGTGTTTCAAGTTAACATTTTGAAGCTATTCAAGTATTGAAGAATTTGAAGTCATCTTTTAACTCTGGAGAGTGCAAGGTCAGCAGCCAAGTGCTTGCTTTAACTTGAATTGCATGAAAATATCAAGATTTACTTGAATAGTGGGAAGTATCAAAGGCATTACTTTGACTACGACCTTCCACACTTCTCAGGATTATCATGATGGTTCAGCCATTATTGTTGATTGGTGTACTCCATCAATAGATGTACACTATTTTAAAATCATTTCATATATACCCTACAAAACTAAAATTCATTTGTTGCAGAGAGCCCCGGGGATTTGGATTTGTTCAATATGTTGATCCAAACGATGCAGCTGAAGCGAAATATCAAATGGATGGGCAAATTCTACTTGGGAGGGAATTGACTGTTGTATTTGCAGAGGAGAACAGAAAGAAGCCAGCTGAGATGAGGGCTAGAGAGAGAGTAAGGTAAGCTGAGTCCCTTGTATGTCCTATATATTTACATTGTTTTGCCAGCGCCACTATAGGTTTTAATAAAAAATGGGGTTAATCTTGTTATGCTGGTTAATATGTTAATGTTGTGGTTGAAAGGTTTTGCACTTGCTACATAAAGTAAACCTTTTCCTACCCACTGAGCTGGATTTGTGTTGTTTAGGGGTCCAGCATATGATTACCGGAGGTCGCCTCGTCATTCACGTTCCCCTCGATATTCTCGCTCCCGATCCCCTCGTTACTCTCGTTCTCCACGCAATGCAAGGTCTATGTCCTACAGCCGTAGTTACTATCCACCTTCTCCTAAGCGATGCTACTCAAGGTGATATTTTTAACTTTTGGTGGTCAAGATGTCTTTTGCATATACCTTCTAACAGGTTGCAAATCACCTTGGACAGATCTGTTTCACCTCGAGATAGAAGGTCACATCGTGAGAGGTCATACTCACGCTCACCTGTATACAGTCGAGATAGAAGGTTGCACTGTGGTAGGTCATACTCACGCTCACCTGCATACAGCAGGTCAAGGAGTAGCAGTCCAGTTGATGATTATCCGATCAAGCCATCACACAGAGAAAGGTCTCTATCTGTCAGCCAGTAAATGGATTGAATTGCAGTGCAAGAGCTCGGCTGACGTTTACCGGTAACTTGTGCAAGAGCTCGGCTGATGTTGGATGTTAGCACTATTCTTGTATGTTGCATGTTGGACCTATTTTTGTTGAACATGTGAAAGCGTGTTGGATGTTTCCTTAGTTTAGCAGGACAATATGTTGAGATTGAAATTTAGTGAATTCAAATTGAGTGCTAGGATGGGGCTTAATCACCATCTGAATTTATGTGGTGGTACCATTTGCTTGGTTCTAATGCATACTGGACAGGATTTTTGGAGCCATCAGAGATTTTGCTTGATATTCCATTTTTTTTCTGCATTTGTTCTAAGATGTACTGATTTGATGATCTCGTACTGCTGTATTCCAGATCAAGTTTTTCTGTGTTTGTGGATGAGGGGTGTGTGGAAATATCTACTTGTGATTTTGGATTACTCGGTAAAATTATGAAAAGGTGGTCGGTTGAGTATCGTGTTAGTTGTTCTGTACATGGGTTTCGGTTGGGCTAGGTCCAGAATTCAGTTGTGCAACTATAAATCACGTCTTACCTTGTGGCAGCTTTTGCCGCGGTTGAAGTTTGTTTTTGTTGGATTGGGGAGCTTGATAATTTAGGTTTGGGTTTGCGTCTATTTTTTAGTTTTTATAATTCGAAATTGTCTTTACGTTTTTCAATGTCATTCTGCGCATGCTGTAAGGGGTGTATGTTTGACGTTCTCGCCTGTGTGAAGTGGGTAGGATGTCTGTGCGGCCAGGTTCTGGCCGTGGATGCTGAAGTCAGTCTTCAAGTATCAAACAAGGCTCCAACCAATTGTGTTTGGAAGTCCTGGAAAGCGGCATGTTGGAACTGATGGCCAAAGGAATGGGAACATTGATCGAAAGTGGCATGTTGGAACTGATGGCCAGAGGATTGGGAACATTGATCGACGAGTTTATGTGCCTTAAGAGCGGCGACTTTGAAGGGCAAAATTTAAGGTTGCTAAGCATATCACAATTTCTAGAGAAATTATGTACTGCACCATGCAGCGCACCATGCCGGATTTGCCATCTTGTGGACTATTCTTGTTCTTGTGGTGCACCTGATGTAGTGTATGTTTTCTCCAATTTTTGGGATCAAGTTAGTTATCTATTGATTCAAATTATTCTAGATTTTGTGTTAGGGAATGTTTGCGACCCCTTACCTTTCAAAATCTTCTTTGTGTACCTTGTTGCTCCTGGCTCTGGGATCAACTAGGGGTGGCGATTGGGTTGGATAGGTTGTATTTGGATCGGGTTAAAACACCGTTAATGCAAATCTGATTTATTTATTAAATAAATTAAAAATTTAGATTGAAATTCAATTTTTTTATTAAATAAGTAATCTAATCTGATCTGTTTAATCTCTTTATTAAATAGATGAAATTAAGTTAAATAGATTAAATGAATTAAACAGATTAAATAGGTTGGGTTAAATGGTTCAAAAATAAGTTAAGTAGGTTTAAATAGATTAAATAAGTTTTAAATGGATTAAACATATTAAAAGAGTGAACTAGATTATCTGACTCAGCTCTATCTGAATATTAAATAGATTAAACGGATCAGTAATCTAAATCTCATTTAATTATTAAACTGGTCGATCTGTTTATGATCCAAATCCATTTAGTCTAAATTCCAACATATTTATGATGGATCAAATATGGATTGGGTTGATAGATTGGATCATATTTTGCCGGTATTATCTTGAACATATTGATGCATTCAAATAGCCTAAAGAAGCTCGAACTTTTATGTCACATAAAACTATGGTCAATAAGTTCAGGTTTAAGGAAGTTTCATTTGTTTTCTGTGAGGGGTTCACTCTTGAAAAATATTGTTACTGGGGATCTCTTTTTTGCTGGGGTTCTTTATCTCATATTGTATATCGCTGCCTAAAGGGTGGTACGATATAGTGTCTAAGAAATACAACAGCATAAGTTGGTTGCAAGGGTTACATGGGAGGTTGTAATGTTGGTGCATGGGACTGAAAATGGTTCGGTCAGTTTAATTTTTAATAATTTTTTAAATTAAATTAATATTTTAATTTAAAAAATTTTTAAAATTAAATATTTGATTAAATATATTTGATTTTTTTGATCCAGTTTTGTATCGATTCGGTTTGTTCACGTAGTTTTTTTAAATATTTAAATAATTTAAATAACTTTTTGATTTAAGTGGATTGGTCGGTTTGGTTTCTATTTTTTATTTTTTTATTATGATATATAATTGTTGGTGCAAAAATCCGCCTGCGCCGGAGAAGCTGGAGTCGAGGGAGTCGCGGTCGCCGTCGGGACCTGCAAAAGAAGTCTAAATCGGAGGTGGGGTTGCTCCGGCAAGACCCTCCGACACTCAAGTCAGTTCTCTGCCTCAACAAGAATGGAGTGCTCGAACGGAAATTTTAGCAGAGTTTTGGGATAGAAAATAGAGCTTAGAGAATAACGTATCTGGGGTCCCTTTTATAGACGGGGGGAGCAGAGGATTGATAGCGACTGTTTATGATCGCCTCATCGTGGGCCGTACGGGACCAGGAGGAATTTATCATGAAGAGTAATGAGGTGGAGTCGTGGCTATCACCATAGCTCGCCACGTGGAATCAGTTGCGGGGAGTGGAGCGGCGTCCGTAGTCGCGACTCGTCAGGGAGTAGTGGAACTGTACAGAGTATCCGTTACAGGAAGTGGAGCAGAATCGTGGCCGTTACTGCGGCCTGCCAGGGAGTAACGGAGCCGCGTAGGATCCGTCGCAGGGAGTGGAGCAGAATTGTGGCCGTTACCGCGGCCTGCCAGGGGGTAATGGAGCCGCGTAGGATCCGCCGCAGGGAGTGGAGCAGAATCGTGGCCGTTACTGCGGCCTGCCAGGGGGTCCAGACTTGTCGGCTGAAGTTCGGTTGGAGTCTGATTTTCGCAGAAGCCCGGATGGGGATCATTTGTCGAGGAATCTAGGCCGAGACCTTCAGCAGGAGTTCAGGACGGAAGTCCGGCTCCCGTGGGAGCCCGAACAAATCCTACCTGTAGCTGGAGTCGGAGGCGAAGTCCGGATCCCATAGGAGCTCGGACGAAGCCTTCCCACAGTTGAAGTTGGAGATGGAGTCCGGCTCCCGTAGGAGTCCGGACGAAGTTTACCTGCAGTTGAAGTTGGAGACGGAGTCCGGCTCCCGTAGAAGTCCAGACGAAGTTTGCCTGCAGTCGAAGTTGGAGACGGAGTCCAGCTCCCGTAGGAGTCCGGACGAAGTTTACCTGCAGTTGAAGTTGGAGACGGAATCTGGCTCCCGTAGGAGTCCGGAAGAAGTTTACGTTCAGTTGGAGTTGGAGACGGAGTCTGGCTCCCGTAGGAGTCCGGACGAAGTTTACCTGCAGTTGAATTTGGAGACGGAGTCCGGCTCCCGTAGGAGTCCGGACGAAGTTTACCTTTAGTTGGAGTTGGAGACGGAGTCCGGCTCCCGTAGGAGTCCGGACGAAGTTTACCTACAGTTGAAGTTGGAGACGGAGTCCGGCTCCCGTAGGAGTCCGGATGAAGTTTACCTGCAGTTGAAGTTGGAGATGGAGTCCGGCTCCCGTAGGAGTCCAGACGAAGTTTACCTGCAGTCGAAATTGAAGACGGAGTCCGGCTCCATAGGAGTCCGGACGAAGTTTACCTGCAGTCAAAGTTGGAGACGAAGTCCGGCTCCCGTAGGAGTCCGGACGAAGTTTGTCCGCAGTCAAAGTTGGAGACGGAGTCCGGCTCCCGTAGGAGTCCGGACGAAGTTTACCTTCAGTTGGAGTTGGAGACGGAGTCCGGCTCCAGTAGGAGTCCGGACGAAGTTTACCTGCAGTCGAAGTTGGAGACGAAGTTCGGCTCCCGTAGGAGTCAGGATGAAGTTTGCCTGCAGTCGAAGTTGGAGACGGAGTCCGGCTCCCGTAGGAGTCCGGACGAAGTTTATCCGTAGTTGAAGTTGGAGACGAAGTCCGGCTCCCGTAAGAGTCCGGACGAAGTTTACCCGCAGTTGAAGTTGGAGATGAAGTCCGGCTCCCGTAAGAGTCCGGACGAAGTCTCCTTGCCACCACAGGTCGGACGTCGGTAGAATTTCTGTGGGGTCATTCCTGACACGAACTTCGGCTGGGAGGTTTTATAACCAACAATAATCAAATCAAATTTAACTCAATTAGATTAAAATAAAATTAAATTAATATTTCAGATTTTTAATTCATATAAAGTATGTAGTTCAATTTTGAACAAAAAAAAATTTAAATTAATTAATCAATTAAAAATTTATTTAATTATAAAATAGTACAATCAAATTTAAATTAAAATGATGCTACTGTAATTTATACCATTGTGACTACTCTCGCAGCCTCGTTGGACATCAATATAAAAGACAATAGATAGCAGATGGGTGCCAAATAATATATGACAGAAAATACAACAGTATACTGTGGCTATATAAGCCTACAAAACTTGGTGATGTCTGCAAGTGTGCATGTATATAAAACTATTAAAATATGAAAGTGACTAGACCATGAAAGAAACATACTCCAAGAATAGTACTATCATAGCAGCAAATATATTCTTAAGTGCTAATAAAAGGGGACAAATACATAAATATCATCCTCGGACCATGGCAACTATAACTAGCATCCTAAAACCATGGCATTAATTAGTAAATTTCAATGCAATAAAAGGCAAAAGTAGAGTTTAAAAAATAAGAGTATAGTAGCATCAAAGTTGCATCATGAGTTTGCTAGAAAGCATTGTGATTTCGCACGTATAGTTTAAAATTTTATAAATAGTTTGTGCAGCAGAAGTAAATAAACTAAAATCTTTTTAATTTAATATATATACCAGATTAGATCTGAAAATCACGTTTAGGATCTTGACACGAACATGTAACTTTGATATGAAATCTGAAAAAGAAAAATAAAAGCGTCAGAAAAAAAATAAAGATCTGATCTCCATACCTTCGGATGCTGCAAATATTCGGGGTTCCGATCGTAGCTGCGCATGCATCCGTTCTCTGCTGATATCCATACAGAGATACCTGATCAGAACACCGAAATCACTGGTGTACTAGCATCTTAAAGATCTCGTTTCTCAATCTTGGATCTGAATCCTCTTCCTGCACTCGAAGAAGATGAAGGCTGCGCGAATTTTTTCGCATAGATCTGATGGGATCTGAACCAGATCATCAAGAAGGGAAGAAGAACCTTTCTTATTCTCTTTCTCTTTCTCTTTTTATCTCCTTAGATCTGATCACATCAGATTTTAGGTGTTGGAGTGAAGGGAGAAGGAAGAGTGGGCGTTAAGGACCACACCCACGGCAAAAAAAGAGTGCTTGATTTCTCTTACACGCACACCCTCTCCCTCACATTTTATTTTGTTGCACAAAACAATAATCCCATGCCCAACCACTCCCTAACACCCTACTAGATCTAATCTCATTTGATCATAGGTGTTCATATCAAAAAGAAGGGATAAGATGCATTAAGATAGGAGAAGAAAGAAGGAAGTTATCTCATGCACAACATCAAGCGCACGCCCCTTTATCTCAAAATTTTTGTTGCACAAAAATGACATCCCACACCCAAAAATTGATCCTCATCAGATTTATTTCCTCTTTTAAATCATATTTAAAAGGAAGGATGAGTCAAAGGGGAGAGAGAATTCAGATAAGGTGGGGCGCCAACTATTGGTGCCCCCTTATCTTTCACGCATGCAAGAAGAAAAGGGGGGTGCGTCTCCATGCATGCCCTCTCTTTCTATGTGAGATTTGGAGAGAGAGTCCTAGATAATCTGGGCTCTATAAGTCATAGTTGATTTGATTCAAATTGGATCTCAATCAGATTCAAATCGATTTCGAATCAAATCGAATTCAAAAGACTGTCAAACCTGATCCTATCAAGCTTCTGTAGGGTTTTAGAGAGAACATGCACAGTGGAAGCATAATGGATTTCAAAAATTTAAATTAAAAAAAATTTAAATATTAAATCCTTAAACCAGCATCTCCTTGATGATTAACAATCATATAAAATATTTTTATAACAAAATTTAAGGTATAGAAGAATACTTGTAACGCTTATTTCAAAACTCTGACAGAACCTCCACCAGGCGCCCAAGTGTTCGCCCTCCAATGGTGATCCACACAGGGCTATGATCAGGATGTCAACTCTTTAGATGATTCCTCCTAAAAAATTCTCACTCTAAGAATTTTCTTAGGCAGCAGAATCTCAAGGCCTTCTTCTTCTCCTCCTGGTCTTCCTATCTCTACCTTTCTTGTCTCCTTGTCTTTTTTATATCTCTTCCTAGATCTTTGTCCTAAAATCGAACTTGTCTTTACTATTTTAGGACTTATCCTAACAAGAAAAAGAAGAGACTAATTAGATAATAGAGAGAAAGATGTAAGAAAGAAAAGATAGGATTAAAAATCTAAATTAATAAATCCCTAGCTCAAGACCCCTTTTATAGTTAGTGACGGGATGTGTTCAGATTCAACTCGCGCCCTCTCCACGCGACATCTCGCACCCAACCAGATGTTCTCATGCCTTAAGCCAATTTCTCATGCCCATCTAGAAGCAAATGACACATGGCAAACATCGAGAAAGGAATCTGAGAGTTGCTTCGCGTAGAAAGACTCTTCAGAGAATTTTTTTTGATATTTCTCTGATACGTCACGAGGCTTCATTGGGTGGCATTTTCTCTCCACCATTGATCAGTGCATTTTGGCCATCCAAGGGATCACAAATAAGGTGCTAATCAAAAGATGGCATGGAGAAAAATTCAAGATTAAAGGTGGCGTGAAACATTTTTAAGAGTCCTAAACAGATTGGACTCTAGATGGCACATAGATTGATTTGGCTAGGTTTCTAAACTTTATCAAATTTTCACAATTAAAACATAGAGTGATTTAGCCACAGAAGGACTCATCTGCACCTAAAATTAGATCACAATTCTTCAAGAATTATTTTTAATGTGGAACAAAGAGATAAGGATGAGGAAGGGGCGTCCCATCTCATGGGATGCCAACTAGTCTTTCGTGCACAAAACAAATCCCACATGCAAGAAAAAAATTCTTGGGGCATGGACAGCTAATTTCATAGCACCTATTCCTTGGTTCATCCAGCCAAGGGTTGATCCAACTCAAATTCAAAATTGATATAAATTAATTTAGATTTAATTAGCCCAATCTGGAATCAAATTCGAATATGATTCGAAACAAGGAGCTAGGATTTGCAACATGTGCTAGCATGTCTATCTTGCAAACATGATCTAATCTAATTAGATCCCTGATCAATTTTCTTTATGTGTGACCTACTGGGTTTCACATCTAGCTAGCAGTGGGTTTGAGTGCAAATTGATCTGATTTGATTAGAATTTAATCTAATCGATCTAGGTTCAATCGAGCTAATTCGATTTTAGCAATTAGAACCTATTCTAATTAGCGATCGAATTAAACTCTTTAATTTGATCAAACCCACAAGATAAGATTGATGTCTAGCAATATATCATGTTTATCTAAAAATATAAAATTTTGATGAAAATATCAAAAATATCTTTCAGTGAAAAGTTACCGTGCAATTCAATCCTGCAATCAACCTGTATCCCGAATATGACTCTAGATATGGAATGATGTCAAATTCAATATCATATTCATATTTTTCTTAATCTTTAATGATAATTTAATTAATAAAATATTAAAAATCTTTTCTAATTTTCATCCCACTTTGATAAACAACTTTCTAAATCATTAATCGATCAGAGTAAGTAGAATACAATCTCTTCTTATCAGGAGTGATCATTTTCATATTGACCTACTCATAATCTCTATATATATTCTACTATATCTAGATCACCTCATATATAACTAAGTCATGAATGAGTATGAACCAAAATATGAATTTATATATACAAGATTCTATGGTAGTCTTAGGTCAAAGAATTACATACACAACTCCCACTATAAGAAAACATCTTTTGACGGGTAAGTAGATTTCATAAGATGTTTCTTAAATTGGATCAATTCGATGAACTCATTCTCTAATGAGCACCTACATCCTTATATTAGTGTCTCACACAAGTGGCTTATGAGATCAGCCATCCTCTCCATCGAGCATATATAAGAAGTGTCAGTCTATCCAGAATATTGATCCCTTAATTAATGCTTTTATAATAGAAATATTCTAAATCAAGATTTTTAAGATTTTAGATCTCATAGGTATAATCTCATCGTAACTCTAAAGCCATTGTCCTGATTTATGGAGTTCATCATAATCATTACAAAAGTAAGCAGCCTATGATGAAAAATAAATATCTTATATTTTAAAGTGTTAATTACACGAGTCTGAAAGATTATAAGAAAAATCTATCAAAATATAAATTTCGATTAGTCTGTAGGACATATTTCTTTCAATCTCCCACTTGCACTAAAGTTAATCACCCTTATATTTTATCCCTATACAATTGAGATGGCGATCAAACTGCTACTATGGTAGAGCCTTAGTGAACAAGTCTGCTATGTTGTTCTTTATTTCTACTCGTTTAATGACTACATCTTATCTTTTGATTATTTACAAACGAGATGGAAGTGCCTTAGAATGTGCTTGGATTTATGATGAGACCTTGGTTCTTTTGCTTGATCAACTCCTCCAGTATTATCCCAGTAAAATGGTATTGGATTTTCAATCTCAAGAACGACATCCAACTCAGTGATGAACTTCTTCATCCAGACAGTTTTCTTGATGGCTTCACTTACAGCTATGTACTCTACCTTATTGGTTGAGTCAGCTACGGTCTGCTACTTAGAACTTTTCCAACTTACTGCTCCACTATTTAGAGTAAAGACATATCCTGAAGTGGACTTATTATTATCAGGGTCTGATTGAAAACTAGAGTCAGAATAGCTTTCTAGTTTTAGAATCAGATCCTCCATATATCAAAAAAATATCTTTAGTCCTCAAATATTTAAGAATATTTTTCACTGCTTTTCAATAATCCTCTCTTGGATTAGCCTGAAATCTACTAACTATGCCAAGACATAAGCAACATCAGGTCTGGTACATACCATAGCATACATTATCGATCCTACTGCTGAAGCATAGAGAATAGAACTTATTCTATTTCTCTCTTCTGGTGTTTTAGGAGACATTCTTTTAGAGAGATGTATGCCTTGACTCATGGGTAAGTAATCTCTTTTACTCCCATTCATACTAAACCTTTTTAGTACTAAATTATGTACCTGGATCGGGACAAGCCTAACATCCTCTTGGATCTATCCCTATAGATCTTTATACCTAGTATATAGGATGCTTCACCCCAATTCTTCATGAAAAACTTACTTGATAGCCATATACTGATTATAATATTGGGATATCATTTTTAATGAGAAGTATGTCTTCCATATATAAAATTAAGAAGATAATGACACTTCCACTAGTCTTCTTGTATACATAAGGTTCATCCATATTGTTGATAAAGCCAAACTCTTTGACTGTAACATCAAAGTGGATATTCCAACTCCTCGAGGCCTACTTTAATCCATAAATAGATTTCTTAAACTTGCATACCTGATTTGTTCTTCCTTTTGAGATAAATTCTTCTGGTTGAGACATGTAAACCTCTTCCTCAAGATAACCATTAAGGAAGGCAGTCTCATAATCATGGTATGCTGCTATTGCAAGTATAATTCATATAGATTTGAGTATGGCAACAGATAAAAATATTTCATCATAATCAATACCTTATTTTTGTTTGAAATCTTTAGCTACCATATGGATTTATAGGTTTCAACTTGGCCATCTGTTCTAATCTTTTTCTTATAGACCCATTTGCATCCAATAGGGGTTACACGCTTTGATGTATCAACCAAAGTCCATATTTGGTTGGAGTACATAGAGTCTATTTCAGATTTCATAGTCTCTAGCCATTTGTCTGAGTCTTTACTCAGACAATTTTTGTATAGGTCTAAGGTTCATCATTCTTAATGATGTGGCCTTCATTATTCTCAACAATGAACCCATACCTGAGAGGTGCATTTCGCATTCTATCCGACCTTTTGAGAGGAGGTATATCTTATGGTTGAACCTCATCAATGGGTACTTCTGATTAAGGATTATCCTATGCTTCTATTTGTAGGTCTTGAGCTTCTCTAAGTTTAATTTTCTTCCCATTACTTCTTTCAAGGATAAACTCTTTTTTTATAAAAGTGGCATGTTTACTAACAAACACCTTTTATTCAATAGGATGATAAAAGAGATATCCTATACTCTCTTTAGGATAACCTACAAATAAGCAATTATCTATCCTAGCACTTAGTTTATGTCCAAAGTTTCTTTTAACATAAGCTGGACAGCCCCATATCTTAAGATAATTAAGATTAAGCTTATTTCCTCTCCATATCTCATATGGAGTGCTTGAAAGTACTTTGTTCAGGATATAGATAGCAGTCTCTAAGACATATCCTCAAAAAAAAATAAGCAAGTCTATAAGGTACATCATGGACCGCACCATATCTAATAAAGTATGATTCCTCCTTTTTGCTACACCATTTAGTTGTGGTGTATAAGGAGGAGTCCACTCTGAGAGAATTTTATTTTCTTTAAGATAATCGAGAAATTCATTGGATAAGTATTCTCCTCCTCGATCAGATCGAAAGATTTTAATATCTTTTTCAGTTTGTTTCTTGATCATATTTTGATACTCTTTAAATTTATCAAAGGCTTCAGATTTATATTTCATAAGATACACATATCAAAATCTAAATAAATTATCAGTGAACGTAATAAAATAAGTATCCTCCTCTAGCTTCTATTATCATAGGACTACATATATTAGTATATACAAGTCCTAATAACTCACTTATCTTTTTTTCATATCCATTAAATAGAGTTTTAGTCATTTTATCTATAAGACAAGATTCACAAGTTCCTAATAATTTATAATCATAAGAATAAAAAAACTCTTCTTTGCATAACTTGTTAATTCTCATCTCACTTATATGACCAAGTCGACAATACCAAAATAAAGTATTATTTATATCTTCTCTCTTTTATTTTTTACTTTCATTAATATGAGCAATATTATTATTAGATAGAATCAAAAGATCATTATTAATAATGTCATGTCAAAAAATTTTATTAGAAAAAAAAATTGAGCAACTATTGCTCTTTCCATTTATTTCAAAATCTCATTGCAATAGCAATGGTACAGAAATAATATTTCTAATGATCTTAGATATATAATAATAATTTTTTAGCTCTAAGATCTTTCCAAAAGGTAACTTCAATATATATGTCCCTACAGCTTCTGCTTGGATGGACTCTCCTCTAGCACTGTAGAGCTCGAAGTCACCCTTCTTCCAAATTCTAATATTCTGCAGCCCCTACAATGACTTACATATATGAGAACCACAGACGATATCCAATGCTCAAAAGTTTGAATTGAAAGAACTTAATGATAAAATTATATGTATCTCATGAAGGAACCAGATCTAGGGTTTCAGGATTAGATTTTGAAACTTTTTCAAGATTAGGCAGCGAAAGACTAAAATAAATCAAAATTTATCTTATAAAACTAGATAATCCCTAGATCTAAGATCTTATTACATGATTATTACATGATATTAAATCAAAAATTAAAATATAAAGAGCAAGAACTACATGTTGATCATATCAATATGTTTCTATACTACATCTAATGTATGTAAAATATAATAGATCAGATCTATTACCTTGTAAGTTAGATATTTTAACTTTACTGATCTGGGCTTGAGGATGATGTTGTGAGCCGTACATGCATCCGGCCTCTAGGAGTCATCCACACGAGCCCACGAATCACGATAAAAAATCATGGTCTAGAAAATCAGCACAGTATGCTAGTACTGTGCTGATCCTTTTTTGATGGTCGATCAGATGCCTTCTTCTTCTTGATTTGGACTCTTCCAAAGATGAGAAGTAGGAGAAGGAGTTTTAGATGTGAGACACTCTCAAAAAACTCATAGATAGAGGAAGAAAAGAGGTGAACTCAGCAACCCTAGAAGAAGACCCTCTTCTTCTTCTCTTTGCTCTAACCCAGACACCTAGTTTTGTGTCTATTATATCTTCACGCCCCAATACTCTTTCTCTCTGATTTTCACACACCCCAAAGATCTCTCAATGCTCTATAATCCACAAATATTTCAAGAAAAAATTCATCTTAAATCAAGAGATATAAAGAATCCTTATCTAGGTCAAATACTTAGTCAAGAAAAATCCAAACAGGGCAAGACAAGGGGTGCCCAACTCTTGGGAGCCCCCTCCTTCTTTTTCTGCCATGGACTACAAGCAAAGGGCACACAATATAGCCATAAAACCCATAAAAATCTCAAAAAAAAATCTAGATAAAATCAGTGCCATAAGGAAAGAGATTTGGTTTCCTAAAATTCTATCTCATAGAATTTGAAATGCAAACTAATTCCTACTTTGACTTGGTCCACAACCACATTCCATGTAAGAGAGAAAGAGTGGAAAGCTTTGGGTGTGCATGAAGGCTTGGGAGAGAAAGTTTTGTCACATAAAATAAGAGAGAGTGGGCATGGGGGGCTAAGGTGGAGCAAGGTGGAATCCTAGTCTTACTAGGGTTCAATCTATGACTTATTCAAATTTGGTTTCTGAAACCAAATCAGATCAAAATCAAATCAACCCAATTAAAATAGGTCTTAACCCAATTAAGAACCTAATTTAATCATATTAAATTAGATTTAAATCTGATTTAATTTTTTAATCAAATTAGAAATTAGGTTGACCCAAGTCTTAATTGAACTAGGACTAGTTTTTTCTTTCACTTGGCTTATCCAATAAACCAATTGGACTTGATCCAATCAAGCCCAAACCAAATCTAATTAAATTATATTCAATTAGACTTAATCTCAGCCTATTGACTTAACTAAATTAAGCTAATTAGTAATCGAATTGCTAATCGATCCTGCAATACTTGCACTAGGTTAAATGTCAATCGTATTGATCGTATAACCCTAGAACGATTCTTAATCATTGATCAACCATCCGATCGGATCGTGAATTCTAATATGTGTGATCTCATAGGTTCGAACCTAAGTTGATAGTATAAAAATAAATTTTTATACCAATCGAAGTGACCATCTAGTAATAGTACCCGACGATCGGATAAGTCGAATGTGTAAAACAACATTCTTAGAACCCATGCGGATATAGTTTCCATATAATTTATCCTCTTAACCAAAATGCTCATAGGACACCTCAGAGTTTAACTGTCAACTCTGATTAGGTTGTCCACATTGTATTTTAAAATGTCAAATCCATCTGATGGATTATCTTGGCCAAGATTTTGCTAAATTGAAATACAGCGACTCATTCTTCTCCAACTCTTAGAGTGGTCAATCCCATCTTGATCACACTCCGACTTTACAAGTATTTGACTGTGCCCAGAAGCCTTCCATCACTGAATTAGAAATTCAGTTAGTCCAGTATCAAAGCACAGTGAGTTGCTTACAAGTCACTGAGACGATCTCAAGTTTAAGGGACACTTATACCTATATCCCATCAGAGACATTCTCGACAGCAGAATGCTCTGGAGTTGATCACGTTCCATGATGATGTACCCTTATATCTCATCTATATGTCATATCAGTATCTCCACACTCCTTAGTTAAGAGGACAACCAACCCATATGGCCTACAGCGACCTATGCTCGATAGAAGCTGTCATCCTTATTAACAGCCTATCATTTGGTTGTAAACAGTTTTAAGGACAAATCGATAAATCCTCTCTTTATCGAACCTAAATAATCCTAAGGATTTCATCACAACAACATAGTTCATTAGAAGATGAAAACTTATGATGAAAATGTCAAAACTATATTTTATTTATTAACAAATCAATTACAATACAAGGTTGCTCAACCATCAACAGACTGACGATTGACTTTTGGGATATATTTTTTAATAACTCCTACTTGTCCTAAAGCCACTCGACATAGTATCTAATGCCCACCTTCGACTTGTGGTTATCGAACTCCTTTATCTCTAGGGCTTTAGTGAAGGGGTCGGCCAGGTTCTCCTTTTCGTCGATCTTCTGAAGGTCGACGTCACCTCGATCCACGATCTCCCGGACCAGGTGAAAGTGATGCAAAATGTGCTTCATCCGTTGGTGTGCTTTGGGTTCCTTTGCCTGAGTAATGGCACCAGTGCTGTCGCAGTAGAGCAGGACCGGATCATCGAGGGAGGGTGCTACTCCGAGCTCGGTGATAAATTTTTTCAGTCACACAGCTTCCTTCGCGACATCCGATGCTGTGATATACTCTGCCTCACAAACAGAGTGTGCCACAATATGCTGCTTGAAACTCTTCCAGCAGATGGCTCTGCCATTCAGAGTAAAGATATAACCCGACACGCTTCTGTTGTCATCATGGTCAGATTGAAAGCTAGAGTCTGTGAACCCCCAAGTTTAAGATCTGACTCACCATAAACCAACCATTGGTCCTTAGTATTTTTCAAATACTTAAGGATGGCTTTAACCACTTTTCAGTGGTTTTCTCTAGGATCAGATTGGTATCTACTCACTACTCCTAGTGAGTATGCCACATCTGGCCTTGTACATGTCATGATGTACATGATAGATCTCATGATCGAAGCATATGGGACTCTACTCATACGCTCTATCTCTTCAGGAGTTGTCAGACAATCCTTAGAGAGAAAAATTTCATGGCCTATCGATAGATGGCCCTTCTTGGAATTCTCCATGTTGAACCTCTTCAACACAATGTATATATACATGGACTAGGATAACCCAAGCATCCTTTTAGATCTATCCCTATAGATCTTCATCCCTAGGATGTAGGATGCTTCACCCAAGTCCTTCATGGAGAACTACGATGACAACCAAACTTTTATTTTTTGTAGTACGGGGATGTCATTCTCGATTAAGAGAATGTCATCTACGTACAAGACAAGGAATACCACAACTGGATCATTAGATACAGGGCTCTTCTCCATTCTTAATGAAGCCATATGTTTTGATCACCTTATCAAAACACATGTTCCAACTCTGAGAAGCTTGCTTCAATCCATAAATGGATCTCTGAAGCTTGTACACCTTGGACTCATTTGTGGATGTAAACCCCTCAGGTTGTATCATATACACCTCTTCGATCAGCTCTCCATTCAGAAAAGCTGTCTTTACATCCATCTGCTAGATCTCATAATCCAGATGGATAGCTATTGCAAGATTATCCGAATGAATTTGAACATTGCCACAGGGGAGAACATCTCGTTATAGTCAATACCATAATGTTGATGATATCCCTTGGCAACCAGACGGGCTTTATAAATCTCCACCTTTTCGTCTGTGCCCCTCTTCCTTTTGAAAACCTATTTACACCCAATGGGTTTAACCCCTTCAGGTGGGTAAATGTGTAGGAACCATATCTAGGGTTTCAGGGTTAGATCTTGAAACTTTTTCAAGATCATACAGCGGAAGACTAAAATAAATCAAAATTTATTTTCTAAAATTAAAAAATCTCTAGATCTAAGATCCTATTACATGATTATTACATAGCATTAAATCAAAAATTAAAATATAGCATGAACTACATGTTGATCATATCAACATGTTTCTATACTACATGTAATGTATGTATTAAACAATAGATCAGATCTATTACCTTGCAAGTTAGACATTATAACCTTGTTGATCTGGGCTTGAGGATGATGTTGCAAGCCGCACATACATCCGGCCTCTAGGAGTCGTCCACACGAGCCCACGAATCTCGATCAGAAGTCCTGCTTCAGGAAATCAGCACAGTATGCTAGTACTGCGCTGATCCTTCTTTGATGGTTGATCAGGTGCCTCCTTCTTCTTGATTTGGACTCTTCCAAAGATGAAAAGTAGAAGGAGGAGTTTCAGATCTGAGACGCTCTCAGGAAACTCAAGATGGAGGGAGGAAAGATATGAAAACAAAAACCCTAGAAGAAGACCCTCTTCTTCTTCACGTTTTTCTCTCTAGACACCCAAACTTGCATCTTTTATATTCCACGACCCAAAGGTATTTCTCTCTGATTTTTGGATGGCACAAAGGTCTCTCAAATCTCTGACTTTTTCTAAAATGTTATGAAGAAACTCATCTTATATAGAGAGATATGATAGAGTCCTTATCTAGGTCAAACACCTAGTCAAGGCTTATCCAAACATGGCAAGTTAAGGGATGCCCAACTCTTGAGCACCTCCTTCATATTTTTATGCATGGATCACCAAAAAAGGGTGCACAATATATACCCTAAAAGCCATGAAAATTTCAAAAATAATTTGGATAAATTCGGTGCAAAATTGAAAGAGTTTTGGATTTCCAAAACTCTATCTCATAGAATTCGAAATCCAAACTTATTCCTTTTAGATTTGATCCAAACCACCTTCCATGTAAGAAAGAAGAGAAGAGACCTTTTGTGAACGTGGGAGAGATTTGGGAGAGGGCTTTTGTCACACAAAATAAGTGGAGATTGGCATTGAATTAAGAGAGAGGGCGTGGAGAAGGTTTATGTGGCGCAAGGTGGAATCCTAGTCTTACTAGGATTCTGTCTTATGACTTGTTCTAATTTGGTTTTCCAAACCAAATCAAACCAAAATTAGATCAACCTAATTAAAATAGGTCTTAACCCAATTAAGAATCTAATTTAATCAGATTAAATTAAATTTAAATCTGATTTAATTTTCTAATCAAATTAGAAATTAGATTGACCCAAGTCCTAGTTGAACTAGGACTAGTTTTTCCTTGCACTTGGTTTATCCAATAAACCAATTGGACTTGATCCAATCAAGCCCAAACTAAATCTAATTAAATTATATTTAATTAGACTTAATTTCAGTCCAATGGCTTAATCAAATTAAGCCAATTAGCAATCAAATTCCTAATCGATCCTCCTGCAACACTTGTACTGGGTTAAATGTCAATCGTATTGATTATTTAACCCTAGAATGATTCTTAATTGTTGATCAACCATCCGATCGGATCATGAACTCTAATGTGTGTAACCTCATAGGTCCGAACCTAAGTCGGTAGTATAGGAATAAATTCTTATACCAATCGAAGTGACCATCTAGTAATGGTACCCGACGATCGGATAGGTCGAATGTGTAGAACAACATTCTTAGAACCCATGCGGATATAGTTTTCATATAATTCATCCCCTTGACCAAAATGATCATAGGACACCCCAGAGTTCAACTGTCA
Source organism: Elaeis guineensis (assembly GCF_000442705.2). Taxonomy (NCBI): domain Eukaryota; kingdom Viridiplantae; phylum Streptophyta; class Magnoliopsida; order Arecales; family Arecaceae; genus Elaeis; species Elaeis guineensis. The sequence continues at coordinate 46,174,947 of NC_025995.2, read as the reverse complement.
ACTCTGATCAGGTTGTCCATATTGTATTTCAAAATATCAAATCCATCTGATGGATTACCCTGGCCAAGGTTTTGCTAAATTGAAATACAGCGACTCATTCTTCTCCAACTCTTGGAGTGGTCAATCCCATCTCGATCACACTCTGACTTTGCAAGTACTTGACTGTGCCCAGAAGCCTTCCATCTTTGAATTAGAAATTCAGTTAGTTCAGTACCAAAGCATAGTGAGTTGCTTGCAAGTCACTGAGGCGATCTCAGGTCTAAGGGACACTTATACCTATATCCCATCAGAGACATTCTCGACAGCAAAATGCTCTGGAGTTGGTCACGTTCAATGATGATGTACCCTTACATCTCACCTGTATGCCATACCAGTGTCTCCACACTCTTTGGTTAAGAGGACAACCAACCCATATGGCCTACAGCGATCTATGCTCGATAGAAGCTGTCGTCCTTATTAACAGCCTATCATTTGGTCGTGAACAGTTTTAAGGACTAATCGATAAATCTTCTCTTTATCGAATCTAAATAGTCCTAAGGACTTCATCATAACAACGGAGTTCATTAGAAGATGAAAGCTTATGATGAAAATACCAAATATATATTTTATTTATTAACAAATCAATTACAATACTTGATTGCTCAACCGTCAACAGCTTGACGATTGGCTTTTTGGGACACATTTCCCAACAACTCCCACTTGTCCTAAAGCCACTAGGCACAGTATCTAATACCCATCTTTGACTTGTGGTTGTCGAACTCCTTTATCGCCAGGGCTTTAGTGAAGGGGTTGGCTAGGTTCTCTTTTCCGTCGATCTTCTGAAGGTCGACGTCACCTCGATCCACGATCTCCCGGACCAGGTGGAAGTGGCGCAAGATGTGCTTTATCCACTGATGTGCTTTGGGTTCCTTCATCTGAGCTATGGCACCAGTGCTGTCATAGTAGAGCAGGATCGGACCATCGAGGGAGGGTGCTACTCCGAGCTCGTTGATGAATTTCCTCAGCCACACAGCTTCCTTCACGGCATTTGATGCTGCGATGTACTCCGCTTCACAAATAGAGTCTGCCATAGTATGCTGCTTGGAACTCTTCCAGCAGATGGCTCCACCATTCAGAGTAAAGATATAATCCGACACGCTCCTGCTGTCATCATGGTCAGATTGGAAGCTAGAGTTTGTGAACCCCACAAGTTTCAGATCTGACTTGCCATAAACCAACCATTGGTCCTTAGTATTTCTCAAATACTTAAGGATGGCTTTAACCACTTTCCAGTGGTTTTCTCCAAGATCAGATTGGTATCTACTCACTACTCCTAATGAGTATGCCACATCTGGTCTTGTACATGTCATGACGTACATGATAGATCCCACGACTGAAACATATGGGACTCTACTCATACGCTCTCTCTCTTCAGGAGTTGTCGGACAATCCTTCTTAGAGAGAGAAATTTCTTGGCCTATCGGTAGATAGCCCTTCTTGGAATTCTTCATGCTGAACCTCTTCAGCACAGTGTCTATGTACATGGACTGGGATAACCCAAGCATCCTTTTAGATCTATCCCTATAGATCTTCATCCCTAGGATGTAGGATGCTTTACCCAAGTCCTTCATGGAGAACTGTGATAACAACCAAACTTTTATTCCCTGTAGTGCGGGGATGTCATTCCCGATTAAGAGAATGTCATCCACGTACAAGATAAGGAATACCACAACTGGACCATTTGTCCATTTATAGATGCAGGGCTCTTCTCCATTCTTAATGAAGCCATACGTTTTGATCACCTTATCAAAATGCATGTTCCAACTCTGAGAAGCTTGCTTTAATCCATAAATGGATCTCTGAAGCTTGCACACCTTGGACTCATCTGTGGATGTAAATCCCTCAGGTTGTATCATATACACCTCTTCGGTCAGCTCTCCATTCAGAAAAGCTGTCTTTACATCCATCTGCTAGATCTCATAATCTAGATGGGCAGCTATTGCAAGCATTATCCGAATAGATTTGAGTATTGCCACAGGAAAAAATGTCTCGTCATAGTCAATACCATAACGTTGACGATACCCTTTAGCGACCAGATGGGCTTTATAGGTCTCCACCTTTCCATCTGCGCCCCTCTTCCTTTTGAAGACTCATTTACACCCAATGGGTTTAACCCCTTCAGGTGGGTCAACCAATGTCCATACATCATTGACCTTCATGGACTCCATTTCGGATTTCATGGCTTCAAGCCATTTCTCAAAATTAGGTCTCTGCATTGCATCCATATAGGTGATCGGATCCTCATTATTCTCATCAAGTTTGATGGGATCTCCGTCCCGGACCAAGAAACCGTAGTATCTGTCCGACTGATGCGGTACTCTACCGGATCGCCTTAATGGTGCAGGTATATTGGGCTCCGGATCTGATCTAATCATATCAGACTCAGGTTCAGCTATTGGTGTCGGTCCTTCTACCTGTTGAACTTCATCAAGTTCAATCTTAGAGGCAACGGTTCCTTCACCAAGGAACTCCTTTTCTAAAAAGATTGCCTTAAGGCTGACGAACACCTTTTGTTCATCAGTATAGTAGAAAAAATATCTTTTTGTCTCTTTGGGGTACCCTATGAATGAGCATTTGTCAGACCTAGGTCCAAGTTTGTCTGTGACTAATCGTTTGACATAGGCCGGGCACCCCCAGACCCTAAGGTGTGAAAGTGCTGGCTTACGTCCCGTCTATATCTCATATGGAGTCTTAATTACAGACTTACTTGGAACCCTATTTAACAGATAACAGGCCGATCCGAGTGCATATCCCCAGAAGGATATCGGCAAGCTAGCAAAATCCATCATGGATCGGACCATGTCTAACAGAGTCCGATTCCTCCTTTCAGACACACCATTATGCTGTGGTGTTCCTAGAGGAGTCCATTGGGAGAGAATCCCATTCTCTCCTAGATATGTGAGAAATTTACTAGAAAGGTATTCTCCTCCTCGATCAGATCGAAGAGTTTTAATACTCTTCCCAGTTTATTTTTCTACTTCACTTCGGAATCATTTGAACATTTCAAATGAATCCGACTTATGTTTCATTAGATAGATATATTCATATCGGGATAGGTCATCCGTGAAAGTTATGAAGTAGAAATATCCACCTCTAGCACTGGTGCTCATGGGTCCGCATACATCAGTATGTATTAGGCCCAAGAGCTCAGTAGCTCTCTCACCTTTTTCAGTAAAAGGTGACTTGATCATTTTACCAAGAAGACAGGACTCACAGGTTGGTAGTGATTCACAATCACTAACTTCGAGGATTCCCTCTTGAGTCAACCTGTTTATTCTGTTCTTGTTTATATGACCTAGCCTACAGTGCCATAAGTAGATATCTGACACACTATCTAATCTAGGATGCTTGCCAGTTGAATAGACTCTTATCAGGCTTGATCTTTTTGGTCTGGCTCTGCACTGATGTCCCAGCCTGAACTTGCACCTTCTTCACTTTCTTCTTCTTGTTCTTCTTCCCTTTCTCAAAAGATCGAGAACCAGAAGATGAACCTCCCACTGAGTTCACCGACTCCTTGAGGAGTTGGTGATCCTTCTCAAAGTTCTGAAGCAACCCCAGTAATCCGTGGTAGTTTACTTCAGGCTTTGTCATTCTATAATGAGTGAGGAATGGGAGATAAGACTTGGGCAGCGAGTTCAGTATTGCATCTTTCCCAAGCTGCTCATGCAAGGGAAAGCCGAGCTTGCTCAATCTTTCCATCAGCTCGATCATGTACAATACATGATCAGTGACAGAGGCACCATCCCGTATTTTGGCGTTGAAGATGGCACAATGAGTCTTGTACCTCTCTACGTCATCGGGTGTGCTAAAGGCATCCTCCAACACTTGAAGCATGTCCTTTGGCTGAGTCATCTCGAATCTACGACTGAACTCGTCGCTCATGGTAGCCAGCATGATACAGCATACCGTAGTCCAATCACTGAGCCACTTCTGGTAAGTGTCTCTGACTGTTCCACATGCATTGACAGCTGGCTCCTCAGGTGCAAGATCCATTATCACATATAGGATCCGTTCATGCTCCAGGACTATCTTCAACTTTTGATACTAGCTACCGAAGTTGGGTCCCACCAACTTATCATTGTCCAACAATGATCGGAGCGATAGGAAAGTGGCCATATTTGCACAAAGGAGAACCATAACCTAATTAGTAATTGATTCATTAAACCTAAAGATTTGGACTTTAATCAAAAGGTTTCTCCCACTATTTTATTCGAATTGGTAGCCTCTAGCTTCAACTCAAGGAATTACCCTAATTTCTTAGCGGGTACTAGAATCCACTTAGACTGCACACAAGCCCAACTTTGGTTGGCCAACCCATGTACATCTAGGGGTAGGTTCATAACCAATTGTTTCTCTAAATAATTTTTAGTAATTTTAATTTTGCCCCAGAAACCTAATCAGTAGGCTTTGGCCTCCACTGTAAGGATCCAGTTAGGTCCAACCATTAACATGATCATACAAGGTGTATCTAACCAACGAATGATTAAGCCCAACTTTGGTTGGCTCACCTAACCACCATTAGAGAGACACTTCCAAGTCGTCATATGATGAGTGATAATTCCATTAGTCAACAAGCCTCAGGCCTTTGGGTCTGCAATGATTATTGAGTTAATGGACTCATTATCAAACACCTTAATGGGAGGCTATGATTCAGTTATCTCCATAACTTTATCATTTTAAGGACCTAATAATTTTAGAGAATTTAAATAATATAGAGGATGAAGTCAGATGAACCAGCTTATCATGATCCTCCCACTGGCTTCACCAAGTCAGCTTAAGGGAGACCAGGGCTGGTCTAGGAGTACCTAAATCAGTCACACTGATTTACCTAGCTGACATGGGTCAGCTCGAATAGTCAAGTGATCCGATCAAAACATAATTTCACCAAGAGGCCAGGTAAGTTCGATCAGTGGGAGGGTCTGCCAAAGCTTGCCTTAGACACCATCAGAAATGGCCAGGTAAGCGGGCTCCCAATTAAAAACCACCGGTCTGGTTTACCTTAGACACCAACTGGTTTAATTAGTTTCGATTAGATCAACCTAACAGTTCGTGCTAGATCGCTTAGCCAAGAATTAAGTCCATTTGGTTCTCGTTAAAGACATAGACTTGACCAACTACAACTATTGTAATTGATTTAGAGAATCTTTGACCTAATCTAAGACAACAATTGATTAGATTTAGTCAATTCTCTAATTAAGTCCATCTTCAATCTAACCATAGGTCTAACCCAATTAATGGACCTAATTCCCACTAACCCATTAACCCAATGTGTTATGGTTTGTGTCTTAGGTTCTTCAATTCACAATCCTAGAACCTAATCAAACAACTTCTTAATTCTTAATTAAGTTTTGAGCTGAGGGTTGGGTTTGGCTTTTCAAAAAATAATTTTCATATTTGTAAAATAATTTTACAATATGATTCTACCAACCATATTGCATGTTTGATTCAGAATCAAGATGCAAGTGAAATAAACATGAAACTACTTTAGATCTAATCTAAACAGGTTCATGTAATTGAAACAATTTCAACTTTAAACAATTTCTTTGCACAAAAATTATTAACAAAGAGATTTTATTTCAGATTTAAATATCTTTTAAATCTAATAAATCATAAATTTAATCTAGATTATATCTAACAAATTTATGATTAAAGATAGATCTACACAAACTAGGACAACCTTTGCACTGTAAGGGGTAAACCTTACAGCAGGACAACCTTGCAGTTTGTGATTGATCTAAAATTTTAATTTTAGATTTAATAATCAGATTATAAATTAGATCTAATCTAAAAAATAATCTAAGCATATATCAATAATCATGTAATAAAGAACCTAGGCTCTGATACCAATTGTAGGAACCATATCTAGGGTTTCAGGGTTAGATCTTGAAACTTTTTCAAGATCATACAGCGGAAGACTAAAATAAATCAAAATTTATTTTCTAAAATCAAAAAATCTCTATATCTAAGATCCTATTACATGATTATTACATAGCATTAAATCAGAAATTAAAATATAGCATGAACTACATGTTGATCATATCAACATGTTTCTATACTACATCTAATGTATGTATTAAACAATAGATCAGATCTATTACCTTGCAAGTTAGACGTTCTAACCTTGTTGATCTGGGCTTGAGGATGATGTTGCAAGCCGCACACACATCCGGCCTCTAGGAGTCGTCCACACAAGCCCACGAATCTTGATCAGAAGTCCTGCTTCAGGAAATCAGCACAGTATGCTAGTACTGCGCTGATCCTTCTTTGATGGTTGATCAGGTGCCTCCTTCTTCTTGATTTGGACTCTTCCAAAGATGGAAAGTAGAAGGAGGAGTTTCAGATCTGAGATGCTCTCAGGAAACTCAAGATGGAGGGAGGAAATATATGAAAACAAAAACCCTAGAAGAAGACCCTCTTCTTCTTCACGTTTTTCTCTCTAGACACCCAAACTTGCATCTTTTATATCTCCATGAACCAAAGGTATTTCTCTCTGATTTTTGGATGGAATAAAGGTCTCTCAGATATCTGACTTTTTCTAAAATGTCACAAAAAAACTCATCTTATATAGAGAGATATGATAGAGTCCTTGTCTAGGTCAAACACCTAGTCAAGGCTTATCCAAACATGGCAAGTTAAGGGACGCCCAACTCTTGAGCACCTCCTTCATATTTTTATGTATGGATCACCAGAAAAGGGTGCACAATGTATATCCTAAAATTCATAAAAATTAAAAAAAAAATTTGGATAAATTTGGTGCAAAATTGAAAGAGTTTTGGATTTCTAAAACTCTATCTCATAGAATTCGAAATCCAAACTTATTCCTTTTAGATTTGATCCAAACCACCTTCCATGTAAGAAAGAAGAGAAGAGACCTTTTGTGAACGTGGGAGAGATCTGGGAGAGGGCTTTTGTCACACAAAATAAGTGGAGATTGGCATTAAATTAAGAGAGAGGGCGTGGAGAAGGTTTATGTGGCGCAAGGTGGAATCCTAGTCTTACTAGGATTCTGTCTTATGACTTGTTCTAATTTGGTTTTCCAAACCAAATCAAACCAAAATTAGATCAACCTAATTAAAATAAGTTTTAACCCAATTAAGAATCTAATTTAATCAGATTAAATTAGATTTAAATCTGATTTAATTTTCTAATCAAATTAGAAATTAGATTGCCCAAGTCCTAGTTGAACTAGGACTAGTTTTTCCTTGCACTTGGCTTATCCAATAAACCAATTGGACTTGATCCAATCAAGCCTAAACTAAATCTAATTAAATCATATTTAATTAGACTTAATCTCAGCCCATTGGCTTAATCAAATTAAGCTAATTAGCAATCAAATTGCTAATCGATCCTCCTGCAACACTTGTACTGGGTTAAATGTCAATCGTATTGATTATTTAATCCTAGAACGATTCTTAATCGTTGATCAACCATCCGATCGGATCATGAACTCTAATGTGTGTGACCTCATAGGTCCGAACCTAAGCCGGTAGCATAGGAATAAATTTTTATACCAATCGAAGTGACGATCTAGCAATGGTACCCGATGACCGGATAGGTCGAATGTGTAGAACAACATCCTTAGAACCCATGCGGATATAGTTTTCATATAATTCATCCCCTTGACCAAAATGATCATAGGACACCCCAGAGTTCAACTGTCAACTCTGATCAGGTTGTCCACATTGTATTTCAAAATATCAAATCCATCTATGGATTACCCTGGCCAAGGTTTTGCTAAATTGAAATACAGTGACTCATTCTTCTCCAACTCTTGGAGTGGTCAATCCCATCTCGATCACACTCTGACTTTGCAAGTACTTGACTGTGCCCAGAAGCCTTCCATCCCTGAATTAGAAATTTAGTTAGTCCAGTACCAAAGCACAGTGAGTTGCTTGCAAGTCACTGTGGCGATCTCAGGTCTAAGGGACACTTATACCTATATCCCATCAGAGACATTCTCGACAGCAGAATGCTCTGGAGTTGGTCACGTTCAATGATGATGTACCCTTACATCTCACTTGTATGCCATACCAGTGTCTCCACACTCTTTGGTTAAGAGGACAACCAACTCATATGGCCTACAGCGACCTATGCTCGATAGAAGCTGTCGTCCTTATTAACAGCCTATCATTTGGTCGTGAATAGTTTTAAGGACTAATCGATAAATCCTCTCTTTATCGAATATAAATAGTCCTAAGGAGTTCATCATAACAACGAAGTTCATTAGAAGATGAAAGCTTATGATGAAAATGCCAAATATATATTTTATTTATTAACAAATCAATTACAATACTTAGTTGCTCAACCGTCAACAGCTTGACGATTGGCTTTTTAGGACACATTTTCCAACAAAATATCCATACATTGTTGACCTTCATGGACTCCATTTTGGATTTCATGATTTCAAGCCATTTCTCAGAATCAGGTCTCTGCATTGCATCCATATAGTTGATCGAATCCTCATCGTTCTCATCGAGTTCGATGGGATCACCATCCCGGACCAAAAAATCATAGTATCTGTCCGACTGATGCGGTACTCTATCGGATCACCTTAATGGTGCAGGTACATTGGGCTCCGAACTGATCTAATCAAGTCTGACTCAGGTTCAGCTATTGGTGTCGATCCTTCTACCTATTGTTCAAATATCCACAAAAAATAGTAACACCATTCATAATGATATTACAAACTTATTTCTTTATTAAAATTTCATAATCATTTTTGGTCAGAAGGCCTACAGAAATAATATTTAAAAAAAAATTAGGATAGAAATGACAATCATTAAGAACAACGGTATGGGACTCAAATACAAGTTTCAAAATTCCTAATGCTAAAACTGAAACTGGTCTTCCATCTCCAATGTTCATGAACATTTTGCCTTGTTCGAATCTTTTACTGACCTGCAACCCCTGCAATGAATTGTAAATATGGTAAGGGCTATCGATATCCAATACCCAGTTAGTTATATCACAAATAGAGAAATTATAGGAAGTTATCATATAAATACCTTGTCCAGTAATAGCTTGCTTCTTTCTTTGCCTAATCGGGTCCAGGAAGGCAATGTACTAAGGACAGTTCCTCTTCCACTGTCTCCGCTTCTTGCAAAAGAAGCATTCAGTTTGACTCTTATCGGGCTTGATCTTTCTGGTCTAGTTCTGCACTGATGTCCCAGTCTGAACTTATACCTTCTTCACTTTCTTCTTCTTGTTCTTCTTCCCTTTCTTAAAGGGTCGAGAACCAGAAGATGAACTTTTCACTAAATTCACCGACTCCTTGTGGAGTTGGTGATTCTTCTCAAAGTTCTGAAGCAACCCCAGTAACTCGTGGTAGTTTACTTCAGGCTTTGTCATTCTATAGTGAGTGAGGAATGGGAGATAAGACTTAGGCAGCGAGTTCAGTATTGCATCTTTCCCAAGCTGCTCATGCAAGGGAAAGCCGAGCTTGCTCAAATGCTCCATCAGCTCAATCATGTACAATACATGATTAGTGGCAGAGGCACCATCCCGTATTTTGGCGTTGAAGATGGCACAACTAGTCTTGTGCCTCTCCACGTCATCGGGTGTGCCAAAGGCATCCTCTAACATTTGAAGCATGTCCTTTGGCTGAGCCGTCTCAAATCTATGATTGAACTCGTTACTCATGGCAGCCAGCATGATGCAGCGCACCATGATCCGGTCACTAAGCCACTTCTGATAAATATCTCTGACTGTTCCACATACATTGGTAGCTGGCTCCTCAGGTGCAGGATCCATTATCACATATAAAATCTATTCATGCTCCAGAACTATCTTCAACTTTCGATACCAACTATCGATGTTGGGTCCCACCAACTTATCATTGTCCAATAATAATTGGAGCAATAGGGAAGTGGCAGGAATTACCCTAATTCCTTAGTGGGTACTAGAATTCACTTGGACTGCACACAAGCCCAACTTTGGTTGGTCAATCCATGTACATCTAAGGGTAGGTTCATAATCAATTATTTTTTTAAATAATTTTTAATAATTTTAATTTTACCCCAGTCCCCAATCAGTAGGCTTTGGCCTCCATTAAAAAGGTCTGGTTAAGTCCAACCATTAACATGACCATATTTGGCCCATCTAGCCAATGAATGATTAGGCCCAACTTTGGTTGGCTAACCTAACCACCATTTAGAAAGATGCAGTCAAAAAATTATATTATGAATGATAATTCCATCAGCCGATAAGCACTAGGTCTTTGGGTCTCCAATGATTATCCAATTGATGGACCCATTATTATCCATTTAATGAGAGGCTATGATCTAGTTATCACCATAACTATTTTATTTTAAGGACCTAATAATTTTAGAAGATTTAATTGATTTAGAAGAAGAAGACAGATGAACCAGCTTATCATGATCCTCCCACTGGCTTCACCAAGTCAGCTTAAGGGAGACCATTAAAAGGGTTGGTCTAGGAGCATCTAAATCAGTCACACTAATTTACCTAGCTGACATGGGTCAGCTCGAATAGTCAAGTGATCCGATCAAAATATAATTTCACCAAGAAGTCAGGTAAGTTCGATCGGTGGCAGGGTCTGCCAAAGGTTGCCTTAGACACCATCAGAAATGGCTAGGTAAGCAAGCTGCCAATTAAAAACCACTGGTCTAGTTTACTTTAGACACAAACTGATTTAATTAGTTTTGATTAGATCAACCTAACAGTTCATGCTAGACTGCTTAGCAAAGAATCAAGTCCATTTGGTTCTCGTTAAAGACATGGACTTGACCAACTACAACTATTGTAATTGATCTAGAGAATCCTTGACCTAATCTAAGACAATAATTGATTAGATTTAGTCAATTGTCTAATTAAGTCCATCTTTAATCTAACCTTAGGTCTAACCCAATTAATGGACCTAATTCCCACTAACCCATTAACCCAATGTGTTATGGTTTGTGTCTTAAGTTCTTCAATTAACAATCCTAGAACCTAATCAAATAACTTCTTAATTCTCAATTAAGTTTTGAGTTGAGGGTTGGGGTTCGGCTTTTCGAAAATAATTTTTATATTTATAAAATAATTTTACAACATGGTTCTACCAACCAAGTTGCATGTTTGATTCATAATCAAAATACAAATGAAATGAGTATGAAACTACTTTAGATCTAATATAAATAGGTTCATGTAATTGAAATAATTTCAACTTTAAACTGCGCAAATTTTTCAGATAAATATATGATGGTCGAGCTGGCTCTTCATTGAAGTCAAGCTGGCTCGACGATGTTTCGCCCGAGCATCAATTCTGTCTGTCTGATAGAGCCGGCTTGAATCAGCACTGATTCGGCTCGATTAATCTTCGAGCCAGCTCAGTTGTGTGCCCGAGCCGGCCCGGCTGGTTTCAGCAGAACTGTCAATGGTTCTTTATGTGAGAATTATTAACAAAGAGATTTTATTTTAGATTTAAATATCTTTTAAATCTAATAAATCATAAATTTAATCTAGATCACATCTAATAAATTTATGATTAAAGATAGATCTACACGAACTAGGACAACCTTTACACTATGAGGGGTAAATCTTACAGCAGGACAAACTACAGTTCGTGATTGATCTAAAAATTTTAATTTTAGATTTAATAATCAGATTATAAATTATATCTAATCTAAGAAATAATCTAAGCATGTATAAATAATTATGTAATAAACAACCTAGGCTCTGATACCAATTGAAGGAACCAGATCTAGGGTTTCAGGGTTAGATCTTGAAATTTTTTCAAGATCAGGCAGCGGAAGACTAAAATAAATTAAAATTTATCTTATAAAATCAGAGATCTCTAGATCTAAGATCCTATTATATGATTATTACATGGCATCAAAATAGAAAGTAAAATATAAAGAGCAAGAACTACATGTTGATTATATCAACATATTTCTATACTACATCTAATGTATGTAAAATATAATATATTAGATATATTATCTTGCAAGTTAGACGTTCTAACTTTATTGATCCAGGCTTGAGGATGATGTTGTGAGCTGTACACATACCCGACCTCTAGAAATTATCCACACAAGCCCACGAATCATGATCAGAAATCCTGGTTCAAGAAATCAGCACTGTATGCTAGTACTATGCTGATCCTTCTTCGATGGTCGATCAGATACCTCCTTCTTCTTGATTTGGACTCTTTCAAAGATGAGAAGTAGGAGAAGAAGTTTTAGATATGAGACACTCTCAGAAAACTCACAGATGGAGGAAGAGAAGGGGTGAACTCAGCAACCCTAGAAGAAGACCCTCTTCTTCTTCTCTTTGCTCTAACCCAGACACTTAGTTTTGTGTCTGTTATATCTCCATGGCCCAACACTCTTTCTCCTTAAATTTTATATGCCTAAAATGTCTCTCAATTCTCTATAATTCATAAAAATTTTAAAAAAAATTTCGTCTTAAATCAAGAGATATAAAGAATCCTTGTCTAGATCAAATACCTGGTCAAGAAAAATCCAAACAGGGTAAGACAAGGGGTGCCCAACTCTTGGGCGCCCCCTCCTTCTTTTTCTACCATAGACCACCAGCAAAGAGCACACAATATGTGCCATAAAACCCATAAAAATCTCAAAAAAAAATCTAGGTAAAATCAATGCCATAAAGAAAGAGTTTTGGTTTCCTAAAATTCTATCTCATAGAATTTGAAATCCAAACTAATTCCTACTTTAACTTGGTCCACAACCACATTCCATATAAGAGAGAAAGAGTGAAAAGCTTTAGGCATGCATGAAGGCCTGGGAGAGAAGGTTTTGTCACATAAAATAAGAGAGAGTGGGCATGGGGGGCTAAGGTGGGGCAAGGTGGAATCCTAGTCTTACTAGGATTCAATCTATGACTTGTTCAAATTTGGTTTCTCAAACCAAATCAGACCAAAACCAAATTAACCTAATTAAAATAGATCTTAACCCAATTAAGAATCTAATTTAATCAAATTAAATTAGATTTAAATCTAATTTAATTTTTTAATCAAATTAGAAATTAGGTTGACCCAAGTCCTAATTGAACTAGGACTAATTTTTTCTTACACTTGGCTTATCCAATAAACCAATTGGACTTGATCCAATCAAGCCCAAACTAAATCTAATTAAATTATATTCAATTAAAATTAATCTCAGTCCATTGACTTAATCAAATTAAGTCAATTAGTAATCGAATTGCTAATCGATCTTCCTACAATACTTGCACTAGGTTAAATGTCAATCGTATTGATCGTTTAACCCTAGACGATTCTTAATCGTTGATCAACCATCCGATCGGATCGTGAACTCTAATATATGTGACTTTATAGGTCCAAACATAAGTCGATAGTATAGGAATAAATTTTTATACCAATCAAAGTGACCATCTGGCAATGGTACCCGACGAACAGATAGGTCGATTGTGTAGAACAATATCCTTAGAATCCATGCGGATATAGTTTTCGTATAATTCATCTCCTTGACCAAAATGCTCATAGGATACCTCAGAGTTTAACTGTCAACTCTGATCAGGTTGTCCACATTGTATTTCAAAATATCAAATCCATCTGATGGATTACCCTGGTCAAGATTTTGCTAAATTGAAATACAACGACTCATTCTTCTCCAACTCTTGGAGTGGTCAATCCCATCTTGATCACACTCCCACTTCGCAAGTGCTTGACTGTGCCCAGAGACCTTCTGTCATTGAATTAAAAATTTAGTTAGTCTAGTACCAAAGCACAGTGAGTTGCTTGTAAGTCACTGAGGTGATCTCAGGTCTAAGGGACACTTATACCTATATCCCATCAGAGATATTCTCGATAACAGAATGCTCTGGAGTTGGTAACATTCAATGATGATGTACCCTTATATCTCACCTGTATGCCATACCAGTGTCTCCACACTCTTTGGTTAAGAGGACAACCAACCCATATGGCCTACAGCGACCTATGCTCGATAGAAGCTATCATCCTTATTAACAGTCTATCATTTGGTCATGAACAGTTTTAAAGACTAATCAATAAATTTCTTCTTTATCAAACCTAAATAGTCCTAAGGATTTCATCAGAACAACGGAGTTCATTAGAAGATAAAAACTTATGATAAAAATATCAAAAATATATTTTATTTTTTAACAAATCAATTAAAATACAAGGTTGCTCAACCATCAACAGGTTGACGGTCGATTTTTGGAACATATTTCCCAACATCTCATACATACTTTTTTGGTGCGTCGCTTGCATTGGCCTTTATAGTTGTAAGATAAGACTTGCAATTTCTCTTCTAGTGTATTGCCTTGCCGCAGTGAAAGCAAGTATCTTGTCCGAAGACTTTCTTCCCCTTCTACTTCTTCATCTTGCCACCCTTAGGATTCAATGCTTTCTTTGAACCCTTAAAGCTTGAATTCTTCTTAAAAGTTTTACCCACAAAAAAAAGTGGAACCTTTTCCTTTTTAATGTGGCTCTCAGTTATTTTAAGCATGTTTAACAGCTCAAATGAGGTATTTAGTTTGTTCATGTGATAATTCACAACAAACTAAGAGAATGATTCAGAGAGAGATTGCAGGATCAAATCTTGACTTAATTCTCCATCCATCACAAAATCTAATTGACCCAATTTGATGATCAAGTCAATGACCTTCAGGACATGGTCTTGTACGGATGATCTCTCAGTCATTCTAGTATAGAATAACTGCTTAGATATCTCATACTTAGCAGTCCTACTCTATTCTGCATACAACTCTTTAAGATTAAGGAGTATGGATTGAGTATTCATGCTCTCATGCTGCCTCTGCAATTCATTGCTCATAGAGGCCAGTGTGATGCATTTGATAGTTAAACTATCATTCTTCCACATCCTATATGTGGATACTACCTCCTCAGTGGCATCATCCCCAACCTCTTGTGGTTCAGAGACATTAAAAATATAAGAGAGCTTCTCCTGAGTGAGTATAATCTTTAAATTCCTCAACCAGTCACGTAATTAGGGTTGGTCAACTTGTTGGAATCTAAAATTTCTCACAATGATAATGAAGTTGTCATTTGTAGAATTTAATCTACAATAAAGAATATTACATAAGCAAACAACTCATGATGACTTACACAATTAAATAAGGTCTTTAGCTTTAATTATACCTCTCATTATTTTATCGAACATCATAACCCTCTACTATGATGAACGAGATATATTCTATATTTATCTTAGTGGGATTGAGATCCTAATTCCTCATAATGATCTTGTATTAACACAACAAATCTTTATGAGTTCATAGGTAAGAAATTCTTCCCAATTGCATCTCATGCAATTCTTTATTTTATCTTGACCTCTAAAATATTATTAGTCTTGTGGTAACACAACAAGCTATAATATTTTAGTTAAATAAGATCTTTCATTTCAATACAGTCAAATTCAAATATTACTGTCCTTGTGATAACACAACAAAAATAGCCCTCTTTAATCTAAATTTTTATTCTCCAAAATTTAGCCTGCTGAATCTGAACGAAGCCTGGATCACGATCAACACTTGATCTCTTTCCTTGATCTTCTTCTTCTCCTCTTCTCTAGAGTTTCTCTCCTTACTATGTGCTACTACCAAATGCTAGAAACTAACAAGAAAGAGGCACCCAACAGTCTTGGGGTGTGGGACTACTTGGGATGCGCATCCCAAGAGAAAGGGGGTGTGGGATGCCCAAAGGAAGAGAGGGCATGGGACTTCTCTTTTGGCATGTGGGGTTGCTGGTTTGGATGTTCTAGAGACCTTAGGAGAGGTCCCTTTAAATAGGTACAAGAATTAAATCCTATTCAATCACATAATACAAGTCCTACTTGTATTGGGTTTCCTATTAACTTAAGTTATCCAACTTACTTTAGAAGACCCTTTAGGCGCCAACAATTGGAGCCTTTGCACCCATAATTATGTGGGAAAAATTTAGTGCAGGGGTAAAATGATAATTTTAAAACTTTTT
Organism: Elaeis guineensis; assembly: GCF_000442705.2. Lineage (NCBI taxonomy): Eukaryota > Viridiplantae > Streptophyta > Magnoliopsida > Arecales > Arecaceae > Elaeis > Elaeis guineensis. The sequence goes on along the minus strand of NC_025995.2, from coordinate 46,158,977 downwards.
TAAAATCACTATTTTATAGTAAAAATTATTAATTAAACTAATTAATTAATAAAAATTTATCATACACTAGGATCTAAATATGATATATAGCATGCATGCATTTAAATTTGAAATTTGAATTTGAACAGTAAACAGTTTACTGTAATATGTTTAGAACACAATACCTTTGTGCGGGTAGTAGATCGCCGCAATCTGATCATCGTCGGGAGAGTCTAATCATCATGATGTAGTCACACTGCATGTCTGACCTCTGTAGATCATCCACATGAAGCTCTCGGTCTGATCGACTCCTCACGTGTGCTAGCTTGTTGTAGAGCCCTTTCGATGGTCGATGCTGATCGAACTCTTTCGATCGATGTCTGTCGATTCTTTGGATACTCTAGATCATCAGCAGACGTGCTTGAGAGGATGTTGAAGATCTCTTTAAAATTTGGTGGGCTCACGACACTCGTAGCTCACCTTCTTACTTCCCGAACTCCAGGCTGAAACCCTGAAGAACTCACTGAAAGCCCTGCGCACATTTTTTCTTTCTTTTCTTTCTTTTTCTCTCGGAAGGATATAGACCTTCACCTTGCACATAAGGATTCCTCGTGCCCAGATTTTCTCTCCAAAATTTTTCTTGCACACGCCCCACTCTTCTCCTCCTTTTAAAATAATGTCAAACATCTTATCCACGTGAGAGGATAAAGATGAGTAATTGCACATTTGAATTCAAATCAAATTTTGAATTCAAATGGAAACCAATTTATCCCTATCCACTAAGGGTGTGAGAAGAGGAGGGCATGGCTTAATTTGTGCATGAGTGATTTCATGAGAAATATTTTCTCGTGTAATAAATGGGGCACTAAAAGAGGATAAGGTCAAGGCGCTAAGATTGGTTGCTCATTCAAATTCAAACTTTGTTTTGAATTTGAATGGCCAACCAATCATCCTTATCCACTCATTTGGTGCATTAAAGTAGGGCGTGAGGAGGGCTTTGTGAGAGAAAAAATTCATGAGAACTTCCTTCTCGTGAATTCAAATGGGCACAGTGGAAGTGAGGTGGCGCAGGGAGAATGGGTCAAGGTGGTTTCGTTATTTAAACCAACCTAATTGAACCAAATAAGTTAGGCCCAATTAGACTAATTTAAACCCAACTTAATTAGGCTTAATTAGGCTCAATAAAATCTGAATCAAATTAGAAATTGATTAAAGCCCAACCCCTGATCAAATCAGGGACCAAACCATCTCGACGATTAGGTCAACTCTTAACCTAATCGGGTCAAACCCAACTGAATCCAATTCAATTGGACTTGATCCAAAAATAATTACTCAATCAAATTGAGTTAATTAGTGATTAAATCACTAATTAAACCTCTCATAAATATTGAGTCCAAATTCGATGGGTAATCGGGCATCAAAATTCATCGATATGTAACCCTGATCGAAGAGTCCCAAACCAGTGGGACTCTTGACCCCGGTATCCAAAATGTGTGGGACTCGTGATCAGAGAATCCTGATTCTCGATCACAGAGTCCTAGACATGTAGGACTCATAGTCCACAAGCATTAGGACTCTTCATCAACCATCAGATCAGATAGGAACCTCTAATGTGTGTGACCCCGCAGGTTCGAACCTAAGCCGGTAGCACAGGAACCAATTCCTGTACTAATCGAAGTGACCATCTAGCAATGGTACCCGATGATCGGATAGATCGAATAGTTACAATCGCAACACTCAGAACCTACGTAAATATGGTTACTGTATAATTCATCCTTTTGACCTCTGTGTTTAGGACGACTCAGGATTAAACTGTCCACCCTGATTAGATCATCCGAATCGTGCTCAACTCAAACAGTCTCGTGACTCCTCATAAAGACTACCCTGGCCAAGATTTTGCTAAATTGAAACACGACTGTATACAGCTCCTAAACTGGAGTGGTCAATCCCATCTTGACACACGCACCGACAAGTCAAGTACTTGACTACACCCAGCAGCCTTCCGTCACTGAATTAGAAATTCAGGTAGTCCAGTGCCTAAATGCAGTGAGTTGCTTGCAAGTCACCGTGGCGGTCTCAGGTCGGAGGAACATTTATACCCATATTCTATCGGAGCAAATCTTGACAGCAGAAATAGCTCCAGAGTCGGTCACGTTCAGTGCAGATGTACCCTTACATCTCACCTGTATGCCATACCAGTGTCTCCACACTCATTGGTTAAGAGGACAACCAACCTATATGGCACACAATGACCTATGCTTGATAAACGTTGTCGTCCTTGGTAACAACGTATCATTTGGTCGCGAACAGATTTAAGAACTAAATGACAAATCCTCCTTTGTCGAGTTTAAATAGTCCTAAGGACTTCACCACAACATAGGAGTTCATTAGAAGATAAAATATTTTGTGATAAAAAATATCAAAATAATTTTTATTAATTCATAATTCATGTACATATACAAAAATGAGTACAACCATCAACAGACTAACGATTGACTTTGGGACACTATTCCCAACAATCTTTCACTTGGCCTAAAGCCAATCGGTGCAGTATCTAATACCCATCTTCGACTTGTAGTCATCGAACTTCTTCACCACAATGGCTTTAGTGAATGGGTCAGTCAGGTTCTCCTTTCCATCGATCTTCTAAAGGTCGATGTCACCTCGATCTATAATTTCCCGGATGTGATGGTAGCGGCGCAGAATATGCTTCGTCCGCTGGTGTGCCTTGGGTTCCTTCGCCTGAGCAATGGCTCCAGAGCTATCACAGTAGAGCAGAACTGGACCAACAAGAGAGGGTGCTACTCTGAGTTCAGTGATGAATTTTTTCAGCCACACCGCTTCTTTGACATACTCCACCTCGCAAACTGAATCAGCCACTCTGTGTTGCTTGGAACTCTTCCAGTAGATAGCCCCACCATTAAGGGTAAAAATAAATCCCGACACACTTTTGCCGTCATCGTGATCAGACTGGAAATTAGAGTCTGTAAACCCTATAAGTCTCAAGTTCGATTCACCATAAACAAGCTACTGGTCCTTAGTATTTCTTAAATATTTCAGGATGGTTTTAACAACCTTCCAGTGATTCTCCCCTGGATCAGATTGGTATCTACTCACTACCCCTAGTGAGTATGCCACATCTGGTCGTGTACATGTCATGGCGTACATGATAGATCTCACTGCCAAAGCATATGGAATCCTACCCATACGCTTTCTCTCTTGAGGTATTGTCGGACAATCCCTCTTCCAGAGAGAAATTCTATAGCCTATCGGTAGATAGCCTTTCTTGGATTTCTCCATGCTGAACCTCTTCAGCATAGTATCTATGTACGTAGACTGGGATAAACTAAGTAACCTTTTAGATCTATCTCTATAAATCTTCATCCTTAGGATGTAGGAAGCTTCTCCCAAATCCCTCATGGAGAACTGTGACGACAGCCAAATCTTTATTCCCTGTAATGCAGGGACATCATTCTCGATTAAGAGAATATCATCCATGTACAATACAAGAAATACCATTACTGGACCATTAGCCTACTTATAAATGCAGGGCTCTTCTCCATTCTTAACGAAGCCATACGTCTTGATCGTCCTATCAAAATGTATATTCCAACTCTGGGATGCCTGCTTAAGTTCATAAATGGACCTCTGTAGTCTGCACACCTTAGACTCATCAGTGGATGTGAATCCTTCAGGTTGTATCATATACACCTCTTCATCCAGCTCTCCATTTAGGAAAGCTGTCTTCACATCCATCTGCCAGATTTCATAGTTCAGATGGACAGCTATCGCAAGCATAATCCGAATGGATTTGAGCATTGCCACAGGAGAAAACATCTCGCATAGTCTATACCATAATGTTGATGATATCCCTTGGCAACCAGAGGGGCTTTATAGGTTTCCACCTTTCCGTCTGCGCCCCTCTTCCTCTTGAAGATCCACTTACACCCTATGGGTTTTACTCCTTCGGGTGGGTCAACCAATGTCCACACATCGTTGACCTTCATAGACTCCATTTCGAATTTCATGGCCTCTAGCCATTTCTCAGAGTCGGGTCTCTGCATTGCATCCATGTAGGTGATCGGATCCTCATCATTTTCATCAAGTTCGATAGGATCATCATCCCAGATCAAGAAACTATAATATCTGTCCGGTTGACGTGGTACTCTACCAAATCGCCTTATGGGTGCTTGAACAATGGCTCCAGATCTGATCTAATTAAATCCGATTCAGGTTCAGCAACTTGTGTCGGTTTTTTCACCTGTCGAACTTCATCAAGTTCGACCTTAGAGGCAACAGTCCCTTCACCAAGAAACTCTTTTTCCAAAAAGATTGCCTTAAGGCTGACAAACACCTTTTGCTCATCAGCCAGGTAGAAATAATACCCTTTGGTCTCTTTTGGGTATCCTATAAAATTACACTTGTCAGACCTTGGTCCCAGCTTATCCATAATTAAATGTTTAACATAAGTCGGACACCCCCAAACCCTAAGGTGCGAGAGTACTGGCTTACGTTCTATCCATATCTCATATGGTGTTTTGGTTACAGACTTACTCGGATCTCTATTTAGAAGGTAACAAGCCGATTTGAGCGCATATCCCCAAAGAGAGATCGACAGACCAGCAAACCCCATCATGGATCGAACCATGTCCAACAAGGTCCGATTCCTCCTTTCAGATACACCATTATGCTGTGGTGTTCCAGGAGGAGTCTCTCATTCTCTCCAAGATATGCCAGAAACTCATTGGAAAGGTATTCACCTCTTCGATCAGATCAAAGAGTTTTAATACACTTTTCAGTTTATTTTTCTATCTTATTTCAGAATAGTTTGAACATTTCAAACGACTCCGACTTATACTTCATTAAATAGACATACCCATACCTCGATAGGTCGTTTGTGAAGGTTATGAAGTAGAAATATCCACCTCTTGCACTTGAGCTCATGGGTCCACATATATCAGAATGTACAAGAGCCAAGAGTTCACTGGCTCGCTCACTTTTTTCAGTAAAAGGTGACTTGGTCATTTTACCAAGAAGACAGGACTCACAGGTTGGAAGTGATTCACAATCACCTACTTCAAGAATTTCTTCTTGAGCCAACCTGTTTATTCTGTTCTTATTGATATGACCTAGCCTACAGTGCCAAAGGTAGACTTCTGACATATTATCTATTCTAGGACGTTTATCGGAGGTTTGAACCACATTAATAGGTTGTGATAGAAAGTAAATTCCATTATTAAGTTGTCGAACAAATATTGTAACACCATTCAAAATGATATTGCAAACGTTTTCTTTTATTAAAAATTGATAACCGTACATGGCCAAAAGGCCTATAGAAATAATATTTAATAAAAAGCTTGGACAATAGTGACATTCACTCAGAATTATATTTCGAGAATTGATTACAAGGTTCATGATTCCTAATGTTACAACTGAAACTTTGCTTCCATCTTCAACGTTCAGGAACCTCTCGCCTTCATCAAATCTCCTACTAACCTGCAGACCCTGCATCGAATTGCAAATATGATAAGGGCTTCCGGTATCCAATACCCAGGCAGTAGTATCACAAATGGAAAAGTTGCAAGATGTTATCATATAAGTACCTTGCATCTTCTTTGGCCTGTTCGGGTCCAGTGAGGCAATGTATAGAGGATAGTTTCTCTTCCAGTGCTCTTGCTTCTTGCAAAAGAAGCGCTCTGCCTGGCTCTGATCGGGCTTGCGCTTCTTGGTCTGACCCTGTGCAGACGTCCTGACATGCAGTTGCACCTTCTTATTCTTCTTCTTCTTGTTCTTCTTCTCTTTCTTAAAGGGTCGACGACCAGAAGAAGACCCTCCCACAACATTCACTGACTTCTTATGGAGCTGATGGTCCTTCTCAAAGTTCTGCAGCAACCCCAACAAGCCGTGGTAGTTCACTGCATGCTTTGTCATTCGAAAATGAGTAAGAAAGGGAAGGAAGGACTTGGGTAGGGAATTAAGGATCGCATCCTTACCGAACTGCTCGTGCAGGGAAAAACCCAGTTTACTTAGACACTCAATCATTTCGATCATGTACAGTACATGATCAGTGACTGAGGCTCTATCCCTCATCCGAGCATTGAAAATGGCACAACTAGTTTTATACCTTTCAACATCGTCAAGCATGCCAAAAGAGTCGTTCAACATTTGAAGCATCTCCTGTGGCTGGGCATTCTCGAACCTGCGGCTGAACTCATCATTCATTGCCGCCAGCTTTATGCACCGGACGGTGGTGCGGTCATTGAGCCACTTCTGGTAAGTATCTCGGACCGTCCCTCTAGCATTCAGGGCTAGCTCTTCAGGTGCCAGATCCGTTACTACATAAAGGATCCGCTCATGCTCAAGGATAATTTTTAATTTTCGATACCAGCTATCGAAATTAGATCCCATGAGCTTGTCGTTATCTAATAATGACCGGAGCGACAGGGTAGTGGCCATAGCTGCATAAAGAAAAATCGGACCTATATTAGTACATAAATTATTAATACTAAAGACTTGGACTTTAGTCTAAAGTTTCTCCCAGTATTTTTATGAATTGGTAGCCTCAACCTCCAATTCAAAGAATTACTTTAATTCCTTAGTGGGTACTAGAATCCACACAGACTACACACGAGCCCAACTTTGGTTGGTCAACCCATGTACATCTATGGGTACGTTCATAACCAGTTATTTCTCTAAACAATTTCTAGTAATTAATTTTGCCCCAGAACCTAATCACTAGGCTTTGGCCTCCACTGAAAAAATCTAGTTAGGTCCAACCATTAACATGATTTGATTTGGTGAATCGGACCAATAAATGATCAAGCCCGACTTTTGTCGGCCAACCAACCACCATCAGAAAGACTCAAACCAAATTATCATACTATGAATGATAATTTCATTAGTCAATAAGCACCAGGCCTTTGGGCCTCCAATGATTATTAAACTAATGGACTCATTATCACTCACTTAATGGGAGGCTATGACTTAGTTATCAATATAACTTAATCATTTTTAGGATCTAATAATTTTTTTTTTGAGGATTTTATTAAAGAATAGATGAGAAGAAAATATCCAGCCAATTTCAATCCTCCCACTGACTTCACCAAGTCAGATTAAAAAGGATTTACTTAAAGCTGGCATTAGGAGCACCTAAATCAGTCAAACTAATTTACCTAATGACATGGGTGAGCCCTAATCATCAAGTGATCTAATCAAAATCTAATTCACCCGGTTGGCCAGGTAAGTGAGATCAGTGGTGGGGATAAGCCATTAACTCGTCAGAGATTGAATCACTGCAAGTAGCTCCCACTTAAAAACCACTGGTCAAACTGCCAAACTTACCTTAGACACCAACTGGTTCATTCATTTTAATTTGATCAACTTAGTAAATAGAGTTCCACCGCGTAGCCATGAATTAAGTCCATCTTGGTCTAGTTAAAGATATGGACCCATTCAACTACAACTATTGGAGTTGAGTCTAGAGTATCCTTGACCTAATCTAATTCAACTTTTGATTAGATTTGATCAATTACTCTAATTTAGTCTATTTCTTTAAGCTAACCTTAGGTCTAACCCAATTATGGACCTAATCCATCTAACCCATTGACCCACAAGTTTATGCAATTATCTTAGGTCTTAATTCATAATTCTAGACCTACTAGACAACACTTAATTTTTTTAATTAAGTATTTGGGCTGATGGGTCAGGGTTTGGTATTTCAAAAATAATTTTCAAATTTGAAAGGTTTTATTTTCTGTTCATCAAATATGTTGACTTATTACACAAATATATCAGCACATTTCATAAATAGCAATCCTATTGCTAATTATATAACAGAAAATAACTCAATCAAAATAAATCATGAATATTCTTTTCGCTACTTCATCTACATGGGATATAATTGCATCGGTACCCCTACCACCATAGGAGACCCCATCGAATGGAAAGAGAGGGCCTTTAAACCCTACTTTTCTTCTATGACCGGACGGCCATGGCAACCAACCCAATTCGATTACTTGCTACTTGGATCAAGTATATCTAAATATACCAATTTCAAAATTTAAATTTCAAATTTCAAATTTTAAATTTTAAATTTTGAATTTCAAATTTCAAACAAATTTCAAATTTCAAATTTTTTGAATTTTAAATTTTGAATTTTAAATTTTAAATTTCAAATTTAAAATTTCAACCAAATTTCAAATTTCAAAATTTTAAATTTCAAAATTTTGAATTTTGAATTTCAAATTTCAAAATTCAAATTTTAAATTTCAAAATTTGAATTTCAAATTTTTTTTTTGAATTTTGAATTTCGAACAACTTTCAAAATTCAAATTCAAATTTTAAATTTTAAATTTCAAATTTAAACTTTTAGATTACAACTTAATCTATGCATGCAAATATATATATCATATCTAAGAACCCGCTCTGATACCATTTGTGGGGAAAATTCAGTGCAGGGGTAAAATGATAATTTTAAAACTTTTTCAAAATCACTATTTTATGATGAAAATTATTAATTAAACTAATTAATTAATAAAAATTTATCCTACACTAGGATCTAAATATGATATATAGCATACATGTATTTAAATTTAAAATTCAAATTTGAACAGTAAACACTTTACTGTAATGTGTTTAGAACACAATACCTTTGTGCGGGTAGTAGATCGTCGTAATTTGATCACCATCAGGAGAGTCTGATCATCATGATGCAGCCACACTACGTGTCTGACCTCTGCGGATCATCCACATAAAGCTCCCGATCTGATCGACTCCTCACGAGTGCTAGCTCGTTGTAGAGCCCTTTCGACGGCCGATGCTGATCGAACTCTTTCGATCGATGTCTGTCAATTTTTTGGATGCTCCAGATCATAGAAGATATGTTTGAGAGGATGTTGAAGATCTTCCTAAAATTTGATGGGCTCACGATACTCGTAGCTCACCTTCTCACTTTCCAAACTCCAGGCTGAAACCCTGAAGAACTCACTGAAACCCTACGCACACTTTTTTTTTCTTTTTCTCTCGAAAGGATATAGACCTTCACCTTGCACACAAGGATTCCTCATGCCCAGATTTTCTCTCCAAAATTTTTCTTACACACGTCCCACTCTTCTCCTCCTTTTAAAACAATGTCAAACGTCTTATCCACGTGAGAGGATAAAGATGAGTAATTGCACATTTGAATTCAAATCAAATTTTTAATTCAAATGGAAATCAATTTATCCCTATCCACTAAAGGCATGAGAAGTGGAGGGTGTGGCTTAATTTGTGCATGGGTGATTTCATGAGAAATATTTTCTTGTGTAATAAATGGGGCGCTAAAAGAGGATAAGGTCAAGGCGCTAAGATTGGTTGCTCATTCAAATTCAAACTTTGTTTTGAATTTGAATGGCCAACCAATCACCTTATCCACTCATTTTGTGCATTAAAGTAGGATGTGAGGAGGGCTTTGTGTGAAGAAAAATTCATGAGAACTTCCTTCTCGTGAATTCAAATGGGCGCAGTGGAAGTGAGGTGGCGCAGGGAGAATGGGTCAAGGTGGTTTCATTATTTAAACCAACCTAATTGAACCAAATAAGTTAGGCCCAATTAGGCTAATTTAAACCCAACTTAATTAGACTTAATTAGGCTCAATAAAATCCTAATCAAATCAAGAATTGATTAAGCCCAACCCCTGATCAAATCAGGGACCAAACCATCTCGACGATTAGGTCAACTCTTAACCTAATCGGGTCAAACCCAACTAAATCCAATTCAATTGGACTTGATCCAAAAATAATTACTCAATCAAATTGAGTTAATTAGTGATCAAATCACTAATTAAACCTCTCATAAATATTGAGTCCAAATTTGATGGGTAATCGGGCATCAGAATTCATCGATATATAACCCTGATCGAAGAGTCCCAAACCAGTGGGACTCTTGACCCCGGTACCCAAAATGTGTGAGACTCATGATCAAAGAATCCTGATTCTCGATCACAGAGTCCCAGACATGTAGGACTCATAGTCCAGAAGCATTAGAACTCTTCATCAGCCATCAGATCAGATAGGAACCTCTAATGTGTGTGACCCCGCAGGTTCGAACCTAAGCCTGTAGCACAGGAACCAATTCCTGTACTAATCGAAGTGACCATCTAGCAATGTTACCCGACGATCGGATAGGTTGAATAGTCGCAATCACAACACTTAGAACCTACATGAATATGGTTACTGTATAATTCATCCTTTTGACCTCTATGTTTAGGATGACTCAGGGTTAAACTGTCCACCCTGATTAGATCATCCGAATCATGCTCAACTCAAATAGTCCTGTGACTCCTCACAAAGACTACCCTGGTCAAGATTTTGCTAAATTGAAGCACGACTATACACAGCTCCTAAACTGGAGTGGTCAATCCCATCTTGACACACGCACCGACAAGTCAAGTACTTGACTACACCCAGCAGCCTTCCGTCACTGAATTAGAAATTCAGGTAGTCCAGTGCCTAAGTACAGTGAATTGCTTGCAAGTCACTGTGGCGGTCTCAGGTCGGAGGGACATTTATACCCATATTCCATCGGAGCAAATTTTGACAGCAAAAATCACTCCAGAGTCGGTCACGTTCAGTGCAGATGTACCCTTATATCTCACCTGTATGCCGTACCAGTATCTCCACACTCATTGGTTAAGAAGACAACCAACCTATATGGCACACAATGACCTATGCTTGATAAACGTTATCGTCCTTGGTAACAATGTATCATTTGATCGCGAACAGATTTAAGGACTAAATGATAAATCCTCCTTTGTCGAGTCTAAATAGTCCTAAGGACTTCACCACAACATAGAAGTTCATTAGAAGATGAAATATTTTGTGATGAAAAATACCAAAATAATTTTTATTAATTTATAATTCATATATATATACAAAAATGAGCACAATCGTCAACAGACTGACGATTGATTTTGGGATACTATTCTCAATAAATTAGACACCCCAAAACACACCCAAGAGATACCCCATAAGAGAACTAAAAGCTCTCTAATCAATGGATATGCTCAACTTGATCAAATCAAGGTGGCACCCAAGAATAACTATCAAGAAAATTAATTAGAAACTTGTACCATTAATTTATATGATCCATAATCTGACACCCAATAATTGGAGTCTCATGAATCTTATTCATGTAGGTTATTAGCAGATAATTAATTTAAAATTATCTTATCAAATAAATAATCCTAATGGAAAGAGAAATTGGGTCCAACCATGTGCTAGCAAGGTTATCATGAACCCAATGGGTTTCTCTAATTCCAATTGACACTTCATAAGCTCAATTACTTATTTCAAAACTAATCCCTTCGTTATGTGACCCCATAGGTTTAATTCTATCTAGTAGTGAGATATACAATGATCTCTATCAAAGTATCATTGAAACTTTTTTCAATGGGTCAGAATAATTTTACTCTAACTCATCAAAGATTGTTGATCCAGAACAACCCTAGTGAGCTCTCACAATCTATCAGTGACACCTAGCAGTATGTAGTGGCAACCTAGTTGAATTGAAATGAATCTCTAGGTATAGTTAACATGTGATTCAGTCCTTCTATCGTGAGTCCGATAGATGGCAGGTCATGGATAAATCATCAAACCTCATCATCAGTCTTATGATAGATTCGATTAGCTCAAGTCTAGTTATGACTTCTATGAAATTTTTTTTTTATCAATCATACTGCTGTGGCCACAGACTCTTAGACTTAATATCTTAAATTTCATAGGACTCTCCTCTCTATTAAGGTTGATAGATCCTATCTCGATGCACATTCTACCCCTACAGTAGACCAACTATCGCCAACATCCACTACAAGGGCTCATTGAGACCCATGTTTGTGTGTCAGTCAAACTCCAACAGCCTCACTGCGAGTAGCAGTACCATCTTAAGTCAAAGGACCAATCACACAACTACAGTATTGAGACAATCACTGACGATCGAATAAAAATCCAAGTGATCTCTCTATGATCAAGCTTAGTACTAGTTGTTCTCTAACAACTATCCGCACTTGTCGTCCTATGTCTCTACACAGTAAATCAGAGACTCATCTATCTCGAAGAAAGTAATTTGTACGCCAGTCTATCTGGATCAATCACCATCTTCATGATGATCCTATGATCAAAAGTATTTAAGAATTAAATATATGTCTCTAATTCTTAATACCTTGAGAATATGTATCGAAATTAATTTCATAGATGATTCAAGGATACATCACACTTGAATGAAAAAAAAATTATTCTTTTATTGATCATATCAATATATTAAGTATAAAATTATGTTTTAAAATTATTACAATGTGTCAGCCATATTGGCTTCTAGGATATATATTTAACAATTTTTTACTTGGACTAAAGCCAATTGACCACAAATCTAAGTCCCATCTTCTCAAGGTGGACTTTCATTTTCGATTAGCTCAACTGCTTAGTCAGTGGGTCTACCATATTGTCCATGGAGTTTACTCTTTGTACCTTGACATATTTTTTTTGAAGTAGTCGTATATGATTTAAAAGCACCGCTTGATGTACTTGAATTTTTGATGAGATCTCGGCTCCTTAGCAAGTGCTATGGCTCCATTGTTGTTGCAGTACAGCGATATGACATCCGATGTCATAATCCCAAGTTTTGCAATGAATTTTTTGAACCAAAAGCCTTCCTTTGCAGTATCTGAAGCAGCGACATACTCAGCCTCCATGGTCGAATCCGCTATGATGGGTTGCTTGGAACTCCACCATTGCAAATGAATACGTATCCTGACATAGACTTTCTATCATCAGGATCAGATATGAAGTATGAATCAGTATCCCCCTCGACTCGTAACTCAGAATCACCTCCAAGGATCAAGAACAAATCTTTAGTCCTTCTTAAGTACTTAAAGATATTCTTAACAGCTATCCAGTGCTCTTCATCTGGATTCGACAGATACCTGCTCATGACACTCACAATAAGGGCAATATCAGATCGAATACATAGCATGACATACATGAGACTCTCTATAGTCGAAGCATAAGGAATCCTACTCATGTGCTAAATCTCCTTAGATGTGGTCGGACACATTATCTTGGAAAGACTAATACCATGCCTAAGAGGTAAGAAACCTCTCTTGGAGTTTTCTATGCTGAACCTCTTTAGCACCTTCTCTATGTACAGCTTTTGTGACAGACCAAGCATCCATTTCGATCTATCCCTGTAGATCTTTCTTTTGAGAATACAGGATGCTTTTCCTAAGTCTTTTATAGAGAATTCTTTGGACAACCATCTTTTGACCATAGTCAGCATGGGAATATCATTCCCAATAAGGAAAATATCATCCATGTACAATACGAGGAAGATGATCGCACTCCCACTGATCCTCTTGTATACACAAAGTTTCTCTTTATTTTTGATAAAATCAAATGATTTGATTGCCTTATTAAAATGATGGTTCCAACTTCGAAAAGCTTGCTTTAATCCCTATATGGACCTTTGCAGCTTGCAGACTCTGTGATCACCATCACCGGATGTGAAACCCATAGGCTGCTCTATATAGATATTTTTCTGAAGATATCCATTCAGAAAAGTAATTTTCACATCCATCTGTCAGATTTCATAATCATAGTAAGCCACAACAGCAAGCAAAGTGCGGATGGATTTCTATATGCCTACGAGCGAAAAGATTTTCTGATAGTCAATACCCTCACACTGACTATAACCTTTAGCCACAAGCCTAGCTTTATAGGTCTCTACCTTACCATCGGCACCTATCCTCTTTTTGTATATCCATTTATACCCAATAGGTACAATACCCTCAAGTGGATCCACTAAAATCCAGATTTGGTTTGAGTGCATCGAGTCAATTTTTGACTTCATAGCATCTGATCATTTCTCCAAATCGATGTCAGACATCACCTCGTCAGAAATATTAGGATCATCAGTATGACCCCTATCTCCTATAAGAAACATTTCTTTTACTTCCTCGTAAGCATATCCATGTACCTTTCAGGAGGTTGGGAGACCTTGCTAGATCTACGAGGTGGTTGAGGAACATCAACTACTGACTCATGGACTATGGGTTCCTAAGGATCTATAGCTCTTGGCTCTTTAGAGACTTTCTCTTCGAGCTCCACTAACCTCCCACTACAGCCATCTTGGATAAACTATTTTTTTAGGAATATGGTATTCCGATTCACAATCACATTATGGTCTTGTGAAAAGTAGAAGTAGTATCTCATGGATTCTTTTGAATACCTTATAAAGCGAGCTATAATAGATCTATCCTCTAACTTATCTGCCATCTGTCTCTTGACATAAGTCGGACATCCCCAAGTCTTAAGATAACTCAGACTCAGCTTCTTATCGAACCATATCTTATACGGTGTGGTAGGAACAGACTTTGATGGAACCCTATTCAACAAGTGAATAGCAGTTAACAAAGTATATCCCCAAAGAAATAAGGATAAATCAGTGAAGCTCATCATGGATCTGACCATATCTAATAGGATCCTGTTCCTTTTTTCAGATACCCCGTTGAGCTAAGGTATTCCAAGAAGGGTCCATTGAAAGACTATGCCGTTGTCCTTAAGATATCACAAAATTTTTTGACTAAGATATTCACCTACTAGATCAGATTGAAGAACCTTAATGGGTTTGTCTGTCTACTTTTTTACTTCATGCCTGAATTTTTTAAACTTTTCAAAAGTCTCAAACTTGTATTTCATGAGATACACATATCCGTACCTAGACAGATCATCGATAAAGATAATGAAGTAGGTATAACCACCCCTGGTCTGCACATCAAATAGCCAACACATATCGGTGTGTACCAAAATAAGTAACTGAGTGGCCCTCTCCCCATGTTCTGTTGGAAATTATGTCCAAAGCTAATCGTCAGCCTGTTGACGGTTGTGCTTATCATTGTAATTTATATGAATTTTTAAATTAATAAATATTATTTAGTTTTTTCATCACTGTGTACATCTTATTTTAAACTCCTATTATGTGATGAAGTCCTTAGGACTATTTGATTCGATATAGGAGGATATATCGTTTAGTCCTTAAATGAGTTTGCGACCAAATGATATACTATTATTAGAATGATAGACATATCAAGTATAGGTCGTTGTATACTATATAGGTTGATTATCCTCTTAACCAAGGAGCGTGGAGATGCTGGTATGGCATGCAGGTGAAATATAGGAGTACATTTCACTGAACGTGATCAACTCCGGAGCACTCTGCTGTCAAGAGTCACTCCGAAGGGATATAGGTATAAGTGTCCCTCCGACCTGAGATCACCACGGTGACTTGCAAGCAACTCACTATGCTTTGGTGCTGGACTATCTGAATTTTTAATTCAGTGATGAAAGGTTTCTGGACATAGTCAACTATTTGTGAAGTTGATGTGTGAGTCAAGATGGAATGAGTCACTCTGAAGGGATATAGGTATAAGTGTCCCTCCGACCTGAGATCACCACGGTGACTTGCAAGCAACTCACTATGCTTTGGTGCTGGACTATCTGAATTTCTAATTCAGCGATGAAAGGTTTCTGGACATAGTCAAGTACTTATGAAGTTGATATGTGAGTCAAGATGGAATTGACCCCTCCAAATAAGAAAGAGTTAATATATCAATGTGTTTCAATTCAGTAAAACCTTGGCCGAAGTAATCCATGTGATGGATTTTAAAAATTAAAATATAATGTGGATGACCATATCAGAATTGACAGTTAAACCCTAGGTCACTTTAAGTATTTGGGTTAAAGGGATGAATTATACGGTAACTATATTCACATAGGTTCTTAAGTACTGCTTAGCATACATTCGATCTATCTGGACGTCAGGTATCATTGCTAGATGGTTATTTCGATTGGTACAGGAATCAGATCCTGTGCTACCGGCTTAGGTTCGAATCTATGGAATCATACACATTAGAAATTTTTCTCTGATCACATGGCTAATCTGAAGAGTCTCAGTCAATGGAGACTTTGGTGAAGAGTCCCACTTGACGGGGACTCTGCTGAAGAGTCCTATTGGACGGAGACTCTAGAGAAGAGTCCCACTAGACTTGGACTCTATCTTTAATAGAAGATTAATTAGTAATTAGATTACTAATTAGCTCAATTTGATTGAGCATTAAAGTTTGGATCAAGTCTGATTGAATTTGATTCAATCAAGTCAAGTTTGATTAGGTTATGAGATGGCTTAATGGGTAAGAGAGAAATGATCCTGATTTGATTGGATTTATGGCTTAATTAATTTATTGATTTGATAAAATTTAATTAAAATTATAAGAGTATAATTAGATTAGGTTCATCATATTTTATTTGGATCTAATTAGATTGGATTTGAAAGATATCTAATTGGTTAAATCCTAGAGTCCTAAATGAGTAGGACTCGATCTCTTGCACCACCTAAATTGTCTCACACCTTTTCTCACCATATAAAATCAGTTTATATTTAAAAAAATTAAAAAATAATCTTTCTTTTGTCGCTCATTAAGGATAAAAATTGGTTGGTTTTGATTTGAATTCAAATTAGTTTGAATTTCAACTTAAAATCTTATCCATATCCTTCCACACATTGGCTACTTTTGAAGGGGTCTATTGTGTGCAAAAAAAGGAGGTCTTCCCAACTGATTTTCATGCCAAATCTTTTTGGATAAGTCTCTCTTTAAGTTAGATAAGGGTGAGAAAAAGTTGGAGTCAAATTAAAATTCGAAAGAGTTTGAATTGCAACAAAATCAAGCTCTTATCTTGTTTTATCTGGTTTGTGCGACAACCATAAAAAGGCCATAATTTTGTGTGTCAAAAGAAGAGAGCTCTTCACCATGAGATACCAAAGAGAAATAGGGTCAAAAATACTTCTTTGGGATGTAAGGATTGGGTGGGTTTCCTTCCTCCTTGGTGTAAACAAAAGAAGAGATTGTTCTCTTCTTGGGAGAGAGATCTAGAACTGTTCTAGGTTTTTGGATGAGAAAAAAATCAAAGTTAAGAGAGTCTTCATCTAAATTTTCTTTACCATCTAGCATCCTTCTCTAATCCATCTTCAACATTGAAAAGATTTGAGGTAATCAAAGAAGGAGATCAAGTCAGATCTACCATCAGAAGCCGACTGCGCGAGCTAGCACTCCCGTGGAGGGCTGATCAGTCTGAGGGGCTTCATGTGGATCATCCATAGAGGTCGGATGCTTGTGTGGCTACTCGACATTAGCGAGAGCTTCATACCATGCTTACCAGTAGTAGAGATCATCAACCTACAAAAATATGATGAGTTTTGAACTCTATCGACGTAATCTAAAAGTTAGATCAAATTCAGGGTATCGATATGATCGATGCAGTTTTCTATTTTATTTCTAATTTTATATATAAATTTTTTATGTCATATATTTTTAATGATAGTTTAAATCTGATCTAAAGCATATTTATAAGATTAAAATATTTAATTTTTTATTATTTTACTATAAAATTTTAAAAATATATGCTTTGAACTATTCATTTTTCCTTCATATGGTATCAGAGCAAGGTTTCTTATGACACAAATTTTTTTGCATATAATTTAATTTTAATTATTTAAATTAGATATAAATAATTAATTTTGAATCTAAATAGTATAGTAATCTGATTGGATAGATCCTCATAGCCATCCGATCATAGAAGAAATCAAGATTTCACTATCCTATTTATCCATTCGATGGGATCTCCTATGACGTGTAGGGGTGCTGCACGATCTTTTTCATGATATTTAACAATAAAATTTTTTTTAAAATTTTATTTTAGATTTAAAATAATATATATTAGATCTGCAATTAAAGTTTTGATCATTAGATGATTGATTATAAAAATATTTTATAAAATTAAAAACTATTTTCAAACATCGAACCTGAATCCATATCAGTCCAAAACTTAATTAAGAATTAAGTGATCTAGATTTGAGAATTAAAGATCTAAGACATTAATTTCATAACTCATGGGTTAATAGGTTAGCTTGAGTCAAGTTTATTTAACTGGATTAGACCTAGGGTTAGAAATCATTGATAATGGACCATGTTAATAATTGATCAAATCTAATTAAAAGTTAATCTGATTGGGTCAATTTCTTCTCTTGATCAATTTCAATAGTTGTAATTGGTCAAGTCCATATCTTTGATTAGACCAATATGGACTTTGATCATAGCTCCATGGTCGAATCCAGGTCTATAAGTTGATCAAATTGAAAATGACTAACCAGTTGGTGTCTTAGATAAGTATAGCAGCTTTGATCGATGGTCATTAATTGGGAGCTACTCACATAGATTGAGTCTATGTCGAGTTAATGGCATATCCCTCCCATCGATCTCACTTACCTGGCCAATATGGTGAATCATGTTTTGATTAGATCACTTAATGATTGGAGTTGATCTATGCTAACTAGAAAATTAGTATGACTAATTTAGGTGTCCCTAGTTTAACTTGTCTTGAGTCCTCTTTATGACTTGATGAAGCCAGTAGGAGGACTCATGACTGATTGACTAGACCAGCTTATGTCTGATCTTCTTAAATCTGACTTGATGAAGTCAGTAGGAGGATTAAGATTAAATGTTCAAGTTTCATCTCATCTCTCAATTCAACTAATTAAATCTTCTAAAATTGTTAGGTCCCTAAAATGAAATAGTTATGACGATAACTAGATCATAGCCTTCCATTAAGTTGGATGATAATGAGTCCAATGATTTAGATGATCATTGGAGGTGCCACACACCTAGTGCTCATCTGGCTGTCAGAATTATCATTCATAATATGTTGTTTTAGTTGTATCTTTTCGATAATGGTCAGGTTGGTCGAGCCACACTCAGGTCTGGTCACTCATTTGTTAAATACACTAAATTCTGACATGTTAATGGTTAGACCTAACTAGAACCTTCAGTGGAGGTGCCACATGTCTGCTGAAGAGGTGTCTAGGGCAAAATTAAATACTAAAAATTATTTGGTGAAATAATTGGTTAAGAACCTACTCATGGGTACACAAGGGTTGGTCGAGCCACACTCGGGTCCATGTGTAGTCTATGTGGATTCTAGTATCCACTAAGAAATTAGTATAATTCCTCGAATTGAAGGTAGAGGCTATCAATTCGAATAAAATAGTGAAAGAATCTGTTATAGCCCAAGCCAAGCCCACGGCATCAGGATCCAAGCCCAACAAAAAAAAAAAAAACAAAAACAGAGTAAAAATCGGGAAGAAGACTCCCGGTAGGAGTCTTCTTCTCCGGCAAGACCCAAGCACATTAGGAGTCCTAGGACCCCTCGAAATCCTAGGACCCTCTATAAGAAGGTCTCCCCTCTCTTTAGAATCGATCCATCGGCCTCTTCTCCCTCTCTTTCTCTCTGATTTTCTCGAAGTAGAGCCACGGACACCATTGTGATTCTCGTCATGATTGCCCATCGACGAGGTCACAGGAGGCCGAGGTAAGTCTTTTTCTTTTTCTCCTCTTCCTTCCCCTTCCTCCTATGCCCTTGTGCGCTGTGGCCGGTGACGAGCGTCGCCGATTTTTGGTCGGGAAAGACCCCTATTTTTGGGCCATTTTTCCTTGAATTTTTTGACGCCGGCGATCGACTCTGCCGTGGCGGTCGGGGCCCGAACGGTCGATCAAGGCCGGAGGACCAAGGGTCCTCTATTCCGGTGCGGGAAGGGCCGAGAAGAAGAAGAAGAAAAAGAAGAAAAGGAAAAGAAAAAGAAGAAAAAGAAGAAAAGAAAAAGAAGAAAAGGAAAAGAAAAAGAAGAAAAGGAAAAGAAAAAGAAAAAGAAAAGAAAAAAAAAAGGGGGCGGAGAGAGAAACTCTCTTTGCTCTCTCTCTCTTTGCTCTCTCTCTCTCTCTTTAGATTTTAGGATTTATGGAATTAATTAATTAAAAAAAAATTAATTAAATTAGTAATAAAAATAAATAAATATAATTAGGGTATCCATGGATTAGTTCGAAAACCCTGAATGCTGTCGACGAATTGATCCTCGTGGAGACATTAGATTTTAATAATTTAGTTATTTTTAATTCGATAAAATTTTGATTTAAAATATGATATTTGACATATCAGGTTCAGAGAAGGATTTTCGAGATCCCTAGAATTTTTAGTTTGGACTTTCTTTTGAGGTAAGTAGTGTTTACTTTTACTGAATTTATCTGGTAAATTATGAATTAAATAAATTTATGCATGCTTGCGATTGTAATTATTTATTGAAATAATTGTTGAAAATTATTTATGATTGAAGTTAATTATGGAGCAATTATTATGATGATATATGATCTCAAAGAATATTATAGTTGATTTGACTCGAATATCAATTAATTTTATTATTCTTGAAAATAATATATGAATTGGAAGATAATATAAAATTGACAACCTGACTGTATTGAGGACCCCGCCAATGGGGGCATATACGTTGGCAATTGACTGTCCTAAGGATTTATGTCGCCAGTGAGACCAGCGACATGTCGCCAGATAGACCAGCGACAAAACTGCCAGCTAGACCAGCGGTTCCAAAGGACTTGGCTGCCAGATGATTCGCAGCCCACTGCAAGCAGATATGCGGTATTATGACCCTGCCATAGGGATAATGTGGTCATAGTCATGGTTGGTAAGAAGAACTTAAGAAAATTGATGAAAAGCATAATTGAAAATTATGATGAATTGACTTTTATATATGATTGACAGTATGAATATGATTCCATGAATTTTACATATTGATTTGTTATCAGTAAATTGATATGCATAGTATTATTTGCCTGATTTATTCAGTTAAAGGTATACACTGCTTACTGGACTATTTAGCTCATGATAAGTTTTATATTTTTCTTACAGATCCAAAAAATTAGCATGATGTGGGATTTCGGTTGGGAGAGCGATTAGAGATGGAGTTAGTTCATTGATTTAGGATTTTCTCAGAACTGATTCAAGACTTTTAGTTTTGTTTTTAGTGCTGACTTTGTCAGACAGTTATTTTCTTTTGAACACTGAGTTTTGATTTGTTATTTGAACTAAGATTTGATTATTAAATATTGAAAAATTTATTTAATTATTTGTGAAGATATCATGATGAGATGCCTTGCATGCTTATGGGAAAAGTATTCTATAAGTATGCAGCGGTTGCCATGACCCTCGATTCGAATCTCGGGTCGGGGGCGTGACAATTAATATGGTATCAGAGCATAAGTAGATAGATAGAGACATGTAGAATAGAGTGAGCGAGTGATGGGTAGACATTAGGAAATTGAAAGGTTAGTTATGATGATTATGAGCTGACCCGTCTCAAGTAAAGTTTATAACCTTATTAAGGATAAGTTATTATCTCAAATCTATCATAGGTCAATATGCCTCTACGACGAGCAAGGAATACTCAAGGAGCGGTAGGAGGGACATCAAATCCACTTGGCGATAATACTCCCCAATTAAACAGCGGCATAACTCAGCAGGAGGGAATCCATGATCCTACCGAAAATACTCCGACAGTACAGGAGGAGCCGAACATGACTCAACTAATGCAAACTCTGATCGGAGTAGTTCAAACACAGCAACAGTTACTTCAACAACAACATGCACAGCCACGTCAGCATTTTTCACCGACACCTGGACATGGAGAACATCCGATGCAGAGAAACAATATCGTCGAATTTAAGAAGCTAGCTCCTCCAGCCTTCAAAGGGACTATCGAGCCACTGGAAGCAGATAACTGGATTATAGAAATGGAGAAGGCTTTGCCGTACAAGAATGCCACGATGAAGAGAAGATCCGCTATACAGCATATCTGTTACAAGGCGAGGCATACAACTGGTGGCGTATACTGGAACAGAAATATGAGCATGATGGGATACCACTCACTTGGAAGAGATTTTGAGATGAATTCTTTGATAAGTATTTCCCTCGAAGTGTCAGAATACAGAAAGAACAGGAGTTCATTCACCTGAGATAGGGTAACAGATCCGTTGCAGAATATGAAGCCAAATTCACGGAGTTAGCCAAGTTTATTCCGAGACTAGTTGAGATTGAGCAAGACAGGGTACACAAATTTGAAATGGGACTGAAGACAGAAATCAGAAAATAGGTTGTACCCTATGAGTTAACTACCTATGCCTCAGTTGTGAACAAAGCTCTAATAATTGAGAGAGAAGCTAATGAAGCTCATGCGGAGCGTGAACGGAATCAGAAGAAGAGAAATAGGTTTAGTGGAACTCAAGGACGAAATCAGAACAATAAGGTTCCAGCAAAGAAGCCAGCAACTGATAAGAATCGTGGGAATATGGCAGCCAGATGTTTGAGATACGGCCGAAGAGAGCATGAGACTTCTAATTGCCCATGGAATACTGGTTCGTATTTTAAATGTGGCCAGAAAGGACACAAGATTACAGATTGCCCGCAGATGGACGAAAATAGATCAACACAAGCAAAGGACGGAGGTCAAAGGCCGAAAACTCAAGGAAGGATCTATGCACTCACACAACAGGATGCTCAGGCCTCCAATGCTGTGGTGACAGGTACCATTCCTGTATTTGGTATTCATACTTCAGTTTTGTTTGATTCTGGTGCTACACACTCCTTTATATCCACTACTTTTATTAGACAGCATGATATAGGTTGTGAACCCATGAAAACCAAATTATATGTTGAGACACCAGTAGGTGGTATTTTGAGTATCGAAAGCATGTGCAAGTCATGTAGTATCAGAATAAGAGAAAAAGAACTACCGACAGATTTGGTGGTCCTGGATATGCATGATTTTGATGTCATTCTAGGAATGGATTGGCTGGCTACTTATCATGCCTCTGTGGATTGTCATGGAAAGAGAGTGAACTTTCACATACCGAGAGAATTAACTTTTAGTTTTGATGGAAGTACAGGAACCACCCCTCCATGTATTATTTCATTTGTGCAAGCTAGACAGATGCTAAGAAAGGGATGTAGAGGTTACCTAGTATCAATAAAGAATAAAGAACATGATGAATTGAAGTTACAGAATATTCCTATCGTAAATGAATTTTCAAATGTATTCATTGATGATTTAGTCGGACTACCACCAGATAGAGAACTTGAATTTACTATTGAGTTGGCACCCAATACCAGTCCGATTTCTAAAGCTCCTTACAGAATGGCCCCTATGGAGTTAAAGGAGTTAAAAGATCAATTATAGGATTTATTGGATAAAGGTTTTATAAGGCCCAGTGTATCTCCTTGGGGAGCTCCAGTCTTATTTGTGAAGAAGAAAGATGGTAGTATGAGACTTTGTATCGACTATAGAGAATTGAATAAAAATACTATCAGAAATAAGTATCCTCTTCCTCGAATCGATGATATGTTTGATCAGCTGCAAGGTGCACAAGTCTTTTCTAAAATTGATCTTTGTTCAGGGTATCATCAGTTAAAAATTCAAACAGAGGACATACCAAAGATGGCATTTAGAACTCGTTATGGACATTATGAATTTTTAGTGATGCCTTTTGGGTTAACCAATGCTCCAGCAGCCTTTATGGATTTAATGAACAGAATATTCAGATCTTATCTTGATAAATTTGTTGTCGTATTTATTGATGATATCTTGATATATTCAAGAAGTAAATTGGATCATGAAGAACATTTACGGTGTGTGCTACAAATATTGAGGAAAGAAAAACTTTATGCCAAATTTAAGAAGTGTGAATTTTGGTTGGATAAAATAGCCTTTTTAGGATACATCATATCTAAAGATGGAATTTTTGTGGATCCAGCAAAAGTAGAAGTTGTGATGCAGTGGAACAGACCTACAAATATTCCTGAGATTCGAAGTTTTCTGGGAATGGCAGGATATTACAGACGATTTGTAGAAGGATTTTCCCGCATAGCTGCACCTTTGACTCATCTTACTCAAAAAGGGGTTAAATTCGAGTGGTCTGAAGATTGTGAACAGAGTTTCCAAGAATTAAAACAACGATTAGTGTCAGCCCCTATCCTTACTATACCAACAGGAGATGAAGGTTTCACAATATATAGTGATGCATCTAAAAAGGGACTCGGATGTGTATTGATGCAACATGATAAGGTAGTAGCCTATGCCTCAAGACAATTGAAACCATATGAACAGAATTATCCGACACATGATTTGGAATTAGCTGCAGTGATTTTTGCCCTAAAAATTTGGAGACATCACTTATACGGTGCGCAGTGTGAAGTGTTTACAGATCATAAGAGTTTGAAGTACATTTTTACACAGAAAGAATTAAACATGAGACAGAGAAGGTGGTTAGAACTATTAAAGGATTATGATTTAACAATCCATTATCATCCGAGAAAAGCTAATGTTGTTGCTGATGCCCTTAGTAGAAAATCTGTGGAAAATTTAGCGGTTTTAATCACACACCAAAGTCAATTATTAAAGGATATAAGAAAATTAGAATTAGACATCCGAATATATGACTCAACAGTATGGTTAGCCAACATGAGGTTTCAGCCAACACTCATTGAAAGAATTTTAGTTGCCAGAATAATGATCCACAACTAATAAAAATAAGAAATTCAGTGGAAGCTGGTGTTCAATCTGAATTCAAGATACATGAAGATGGTTCATTAAGGTTCGAAAACAGGATTTGCGTACCCAATGATTCAGCACTCAAGTATGAAATACTTCAGGAGGCACATCAGACCGGTTATACAGTTCATCCGAAAGGTACCAAGATGTATAGAGACTTAAAAGAAATATACTGATGGAATAATATGAAGAGAGAGATCGCTCAATTCGTGGCTCAATGTTTGGTGTGTCAACAAGTTAAAGCTGAACATTAGAGACCTGCGGGACTACTTCAACCTCTTGATATTCCAGTTTGGAAGTGGGAATATATCACTATGGATTATGTAACTGGACTACCGAAGACTCCCAGTAAAAATGATGCAGCCTGGGTCATTGTGGACCGATTGACAAAGTCTGCACACTTTCTTCCAATTAGAGTTGGATTTACCTTGGAAAGACTAGCAAAGTTATATATGAAAGAAATTGTAAGACTACATGGAATTCCAGTGACCATCGTATCAGATCGAGACACCAGATTTATGTCATAGTTCTGGAAGAGCTTACACAAGGCATTAGGAACAAAATTGAACTTCAGTACAGCTTTTCATCCACAGACTGATGGTCAGTCAGAGAGAACTATTCAGATCTTAGAAGATATGTTGAGAACCTGTATTTTGGATATGAAGAGTTCATGGGATGAGCATCTACCTTTGATTGAGTTCGCTTACAATAACAGTTATCAGGCTAGCATTGGTATGGCACCTTACGAAGCTTTATATGGTAGAAGATGTCGATCACCGATTCACTGGGATGATGTCGGTGAGCGGAGAATATTAGGTCCTGAACTTGTTCAACAAGCAGTCGAGAAGATTTAATTAATTAAAGATCGACTTCGGACAGCACAAAGCAGACAGAAAAGCTATGCAGATAACAGGAGACGAAAATTAGAATTTCAAGTCGGTGACCATGTGTTTCTCAAAGTATCTCCTTCAAAAGGAATCTCAAGATTTGGCATTCGTGGCAAATTGAATCTTAGATATGTGGGTCCGTTTGAGATTTTGGAAAGAATTGGTGAGGTGGCTTATCGACTTGCCTTACCCCCTTCACTTGTAGGAGTACATAATATTTTTCATGTTTCTATGTTAAAGAAATATTTACCAGATCCAAGTCACATCGTGGAACTTGAACCAGTACAAGCCAGGAAGGATCTAACATATGAAGAATACCCGATACGGATCCTAGACCGTAAAAAATAGGTGCTGAGACGTTGCAATATTCCTTATGTCAAGGTACAGTGGAGTCGACATTCAGAAAGAGAAGCTACTTGGGAGCTAGAGGAAGAAATGAAGCAAAAATATCCCCAGCTCTTCGAGACTACAGGTATGAAAAATTTTGAGAATGAAATTTCTTTTTAGGGGTGAAGAATGTTATAGCCCAAGCCAAGCCCACGGCATCAGGATCTAAGCCCAACAAAAAAAAAAAAACAAAAACAGAGTAAAAATCGGGAAGAAGACTCCCGGTAGGAGTCTTCTTCTCCGGCGAGACCCAAGCACATTAGGAGTCCTAGGACCCCTCGAAATCTTAGGACCCTCTATAAGAAGGTCTCTCCTCTCTTTAGAATCGATCCATCGGCCTCTTCTCCCTCTCTTTCTCTCCAATTTTTTCGAAGTAGAGCCGCGGACACCGTTGTGATTCTCGTCGTGATTGCCCGCCGACGAGGTCACAGGAGGCCGAGGTAAGTCTTTCTCTTTTTCCCCTCTTCCTTCCCCTTCCTCCCATGCCCTTGTGCGCTGTGGCCGGTGACGAGCGTCGCCGATTTTTGGTCAGGAAAGACCCCTATTTTAGGGCCATTTTTCCTTGAATTTTCCGACACCGGTGATCGATTCGACCGACCACGCTCCTCCGTGATCGGGGGAGTGGCCCCCCTCTACCGTCGGCCTCCACCATGGCGGTCGTGGCCCGAACGGCTGATCAAGGCTGGAGGACCAAGGGTCCTCTGTTCCGGTGTGGGAAGGGCTGAGAAGAAGAAGAAGAAAAAGAAGAAAAGGAAAAGAAAAAGAAGAAAAAGAAGAAAAGAAAAAGAAGAGAAAGAAGAGAAGGAAAAGAAAAAGAAGAAAAGGAAAAGAAAAAGAAAAAGAAAAAGAAAAAAAGAAAGGGGGCGGAGAGAGAAACTCTCTTTGCTCTCTCTCTCTTTGCTCTCTCTCTCTCTTTAGATTTTAGGATTTATGGAATTAATTAATTAAAAAAAATTAATTAAATTAGCAATAAAAATAAATAAATATAATTAGGGTATCCATGGATTAGTTCGAAAACCCTGGATGCTGTCGAGGAATTGATCCTTGTGGAGACATTAGATTTTAATAATTTAGTTATTTTTAATTCGATAAAATTTTGATTTAAAATATGATATTTGACATATCAGGTTCAGAGAAGGATTTTTGAGATCCCTAGAATTTCTACTTTGGACTCTCTTTTGAGGTAAGTAGTGTTTACTTTTACTGAATTTATCTGGTAAATTATGAATTAAATAAATTTATGCATGCTTGCGATTGTAATTATTTATTGAAATAATTATTGAAAATTATTTATGATTGAAGTTAATTGTGGAGCAATTATTATGATGATATATGATCTCAAAGAATATTATAGTTGATTTGACTCGAATATCAATTAATTTTATTATTCTTGAAAATAATATATAAATTGGAAGACAATATGAAATTGACAACCTGACTGTGTTGAGGACCCCGCCAATGGGGGCATATACGTTGGCAATTGACTGTCCTGAGGATTTATGTCGCCAGTGAGACCAGTGACATGTCGCCAGATAGACCAGTGACAAAACCGCCAGCTAGACCAGCGGTTCCAAAGGACTTGGCTGCCAAATGATTCGCAGCCCACCGCAAGCAGATACGCGGTATTATGACCCTGCCATAGGGATAATGTGGTCATAGTCATGGTTGGTAAGAAGAACTTAAGAAAATTGATGAAAAGCATAATTGGAAATTATGATGAATTGACTTTTATATATGATTGATAGTATGAATATGATTCTATGAATTTTACATATTGATTTGTTATCAGTAAATTGATATGCATAGTATTATTTGCCTGATTTATTCAGTTAAAGGTATACACTGCTTACTGGGCTATTTAGCTCATGATAAGTTTTATGTTTTTCTTACACATCCAGAAAATTAGCATGATGCGGGATTTCGGTTGGGAGAGCGATTAGAGATGGAGTTAGTTCATTGATTTAGGATTTTCTCAGAACTGATTCAAGACTTTTAGTTTTGTTTTTAGTGCTGACTTTGTCAGACAGTTATTTTCTTTTGAACACTGAGTTTTGATTTGTTATTTGAACTAAGGTTTGATTATTAAATATTGAAAAATTTATTTAACTATTTGTGAAGATATCGTGATGAGATGCCTTGCATGCTTATGAAAAAAGTATTCTATAAGTATGCGGCGGTTGCCATGACCCTCGATTCGAATCTCGGGTCGGAGGCGTGATAGAATCTTTAGACTAAAATCTATGTCTTTAGGCTTAATCAATTCATATACTAATTAGGTTTTGATTTTTCTTTTGCAGTTATGGCCACCACTTTATCGCTCCGATCACTATTAGATAGTGATAAATTGATGAGATCAAATTTCGATAGCTGGTATCAAAAGCTCAAAATAGTCCTGAAGCACGAATGGATCTTATATGTATTGACAGATCCAGCACTCGAAGAGCCAGCTTCGAATGCGTGTAGCACGGTCAGAGACACTTATTAGAAGTGGCTCAACGATCGAACTACGGTTCGTTGTATTATGCTAGCGG
Organism: Elaeis guineensis; assembly: GCF_000442705.2. Lineage (NCBI taxonomy): Eukaryota > Viridiplantae > Streptophyta > Magnoliopsida > Arecales > Arecaceae > Elaeis > Elaeis guineensis. The sequence goes on along the minus strand of NC_025995.2, from coordinate 46,130,662 downwards.
CGATGAATGATGAATTTAGCCATCATTTTGAGAATGCTCAGCCACAAGATATGTTGCAAATGTTGAACGAGTCTTTGGCACACCCGATGATATTGAGAGGCACAAGACTAGTTATGCCATCTTCAACGCTCGAATGAGGGAAGGAGCATCAGTCACTGATCATGTATTGTACATGATCGAGATGATTGAGCGCCTAAGCAAGCTTGGCTTTTTCTTGCATGAGCAGTTGGAAAAAGATACTATTCTGAGCTCTCTACCCAAGTCCTACCTCCCTTTTCTTACTCATTTTCGAATGACAAAGCCTGCAGTTAACTACCACGATTTGCTGGGGTTACTGTAAAACTTTGAGAAGGATCACTAGCTCCAAAAGGAGTCGGTGAATGTTGAGGGAGGATCTTTTTCTGGACATCGATCCTTTAAAAAAGAAAAGAAGAATAAGAAGAATAAGAAAAGGGTACAAAGTGCTGGGGCACCCAAGCCCGGTCAGATCAAGAAACCCAAGTCCGACCAGAGTCAGGCAGAATGCTTCTACTGCAAGAAATATGGGCACTGAAAAAAAAATTATCCTCAATACATTGCCTCTCTGGATCCGAATAGATTGAGAAAGAAGCAAGTTGTTGCTGGACAAGGTAATTATATGATAACACCTTGTAATTTCTCAATTTATGATTCCACTACCTGGGTATTAGATATCAAAACTCTTTAATATTTACAATTCGTTGCAAGATCTATAGGTCAGTAGGAGATTTGAAAAAGGTGAAAGATTCCTTAATGTTGGAGATGGAAGATCAGTTCTAGTTCTAACATTAGGAACTATTAAGCTTGTATTTAAGTCTAATATAATTATTCTAAGTGAATGTGACTTTTGTCCTTCTTTTTTATTAAATATTATTTTTGTAGACCTTTTGGTCATGTATGGTTATAAAATTTTAATAAAAAAAATAATTTTAATATCATTATGAATTGTGTTAATGTGATGAATGGACAACTGAATAATGGTATTTACATATTATCACAATCTGTTAGTATAATGTACACATCCAACAAATACCCTAGAATTAGTGATATCTCCGATATCTATCTTTGGCATTGTAAGTAAGGTCATGTTAACAAGAACAGAATAAACAGGTTGACACAAGAAGGAATCCTTGAAGTTAGTGATTGTGAATCACTCCCAACCTATGAGTCCTGTCTTCTTAGAAAAATGATCAAATCACCTTTTATTAGAAAAAGTGAGCGAGCTAGTGAAGTTCTAAGTCTGATATATACTAATATATGTGGACCTATGAACACTAGTGACAGAGATGGATATTATTATTTCATTATATTTACAAATGATCTATCAAGATATGGACACGTCTACTTAATGACACATAAATCAGAATCATTTGAAATGTTTAAATGATTCTGTAATGAAGTGAAAAATAAACTAGAAAGAGTATTAAAATTTTTCAATCCGATCGAGGAGGAGAATAGCTCTCTAGTGAGTTTCTGACATACTTAGAAGAGAACAGGATTCTCTCATAATGGATCTCTCCAGGAACACCACAGCATAATGATGTATTGAAAAGAAAGAATCGAACCCTGTTAGATATGGTTCGATCCATGATGGGTTTTACAAGTTTGCCAATTTTTTTTTGGAGATACGCACTCGAGTCGGCTTGTTATATTTTAAATAAAGTTTCAAGTAAGTCTATAAGTAAAACACCACATGAGATGTAGATAGGGCATAAGCCAGCACTCTCTCACCTGAGAATTTGGGGTTGTCCGACTTATGTCAAACAATTGAAAACTAACAAGCTTGGACCTAGATCTGACAAATATCTATTTATAGGATACTCAAAAGAGACCAAGGGATATTATTTCTACCTTGCTGACGAACAGAAGGTGTTCGTCAGTAATAGGGCTATCTTTTTAGAAAAAGAGTTTTTTGATGAAAAAACTAATGCCTCAAAGATTAAACTTGATGAAGTTCGATCGGTAGAAGAACTGACATAATCTAGTAAACCCATAGAGTCGGACTTGATTAGATCAAATCCAAAATCTATTATAGAAACATCTTTAAGGAGATCTGGTAGAGTACCATATCAACCAGATAGATACTATGAATTTTTAGTCTGAGATGGGGATCCAGTTGAACTCGATGAGAACAATGAGGATTCGATCACCTATATGGATGCGATGTAGAGGTTTGACTCCTATAAGTGACTGGAAGCCATGAAATCCGAAATGGAGTCCATGAAAGTCAATAATGTATGGACATTGGTTGACCCACTTGAAGGGATAAAACCCATAGGGTGTAAATAGATCTTCAAAAAGAAAATGAGCGCAGACGAAAAGATGGAGATCTATAAAGCCCGTCTAGTTGCCAAAGGTTACCGTCAGCATTATGGGATTGACTATGATGAGATATTTTCTCCTGTGGCAATGCTCAAGTCTATTCAGATTATGCTTGCAATAGCAACATATCTAGAATATAAAATTTGGCAAATGGATGTGAAAACAGTCTTCCTAAATTTAGAGCTAGAAGAAGAGGTGTATATGATACAACCTGAAGGTTTCATATCCATAGATGAGTCTAAGGTGTGCAAGCTTCAAAGATCTATCTATAGACTTAAGCAGACATTTTGGAGTTGGAATATGTGTTTTGATAAAGTGATCAAAACGTATGACTTCATTAAAAATGGAGAAAAACCCTGCATATACAAATGGGTTAATAACTCTATGGTAGTATTTCTTGTTTTGTATGTTGATGACATTCTCTTAATCGAGAATGTCATCCCTGCATTATAGGGAATAAAAGTTTGGTTGTCATCATAGTTCTCCATGAAAGACTTGGGAGAAGCATCCTTCATCCTCGGGATGAAGATCTATAGAGATAGATCTAAAAGGTTGCTTGGATTATCCCAGTCGACATACATTGATACTGTGCTGAAAAAGTTCAGCATGGAGAATTCTAAGAAAGGCTTTCTTCCGATAGGTCAAAAAATTTTTCTCTCGAAGAGTGATTGTCCGACAACTCCTTAAGAGAGAGAGTGTATGAGTAGAATTCTATATGCTTCGATAGTGGGATATATTATGTACGTCATGCATGTGTGTGATCGGATGTGGCATACTCATTAGGAGTAATGAGCAGATACCAGTACGATCCAGGTGAGAATTACTGGAAGGTCATAAAGACCATCCTTAAGTATTTGAGAAATACTAAGGATCAGTGGCTTATCTATAGAGAATCCGACCTAAAACTATGGGGATTACAGACTCTAATTTTCAGTCAGATTATGATGACAGTAAAAGCATGTCAGGATATATTTATACCCTGAACGATGGAGCAATCTGCTGAAAAAATTTCAAGCAGCAACTGTGGTCGACTCTACTTGTGAGGTGGAATATATCACGGTATTCGATGCTGTGAAGGAAGCTGTGTGGCTATGAAAGTTCATCAATGAGCTCAGAGTGGCATCCTCCCTTGATGGCCCCATCTTGTTGTACTGTGATAGTACTGGTGCCATTGCTCAAGTGAAGGAATCGAGTCACATTAGCGGATCAAGCATATTTTGCACCGCTACCATCTGGTTCGAGAGATTGTGGATCGAAGTGACGTCAAGCTTCAGAAGATCGACAGAAAGGAGAACCTGATCGACCCATTTATAAAATTCTTGACATCAAGGAGTTCAAAGACTATAAATCAAAGATGGATATACGATACTGTATCGATTGGCTTTAGTCCAAGTGAGAGTTGTTGAAAATTATGTCCTAAAATCAATCATCAGTCTGTTGACGGTTGTGCTTATCATTGCAATTGTATATGAATTATTAAATTAATAAATATTATTTAATTTTTTCATCACTATGTATAACTCATTTTGAACTCTTGTTATGTGATGAAGTCCTTAGGACTATTTGATTTGATATAAAAGGATATATCGTTTAGTTCTTAAATGAGTTCACGATCAAATGATATGCTATTACTAGGATGATAGACATATCAAGTGTAGGTCGTTGTGTGCCTTATAGATTGGTTATCCTCTTAACCAAAGAGCGTGGAGATGCTGGTATGGCATGCAGATGAAATATAGGAGTATATTTCACTGAACGTGACCAACTCTGGAGCACTCTGCTATCAAGAGTCACTCCGAAGGGATATAGGTATAAGTATCCCTCCGACCTGAGATTACTATGGTAACTTGCAAGCAACTCACTATGCTTTGGTGTCGGACTATCTAAATTTTTAATTTAGCGATGAAAGATTTTTAGGCATAGTCAAAGTACTTGTGAAGTCGGTGTATGAGTCAAGAAGAAATTGAAACCTCCGAATAAGTAGGAGTTAGTGTATCAGTGTGTTTCAATTCAGTAAAATCTTGGCCGGGATAATTTATGTGATGGATTTTAAAAATTCAAATATAATGTAGATGATCATATCAGGGTTGGTAGTTAAATCCTAGGTCACCTTAAGCATTTGGGTCAAAGGAATAAATTATACGATAACTATATTCAAAAAGGTTCTTGAGTGTTGCTTAGCATACATTTGGCCTATCCAGACGTCGGGTACCATTGCTAGATGGTTACTCCGATTGGTATAAAAATTAGTTCTTGTGCTATCGATTTGGTTTGAACCTATGGGGTCACACACATTAGAAGTTTCTATCTGATCACTAGCTAATTTGAAGAGTTTCAGTCAACGGAGACTCTGGTGAAGAGTCCCACTTGACGGGGACTCTGTTGAAGAGTCCCACTGGATGGAGACTCTAGAGAAGAGTCCCACTAGACTTAGTCTCTATCTTTAATGGAGGATTAATTAATGATTAGATCACTAATTAGCTTAATTTGATTGAGCATCAAAGTCTGGATCAAGTCTGATTGAATTTGATTCAATCAAGTCAAGTCTGATTAGGTTATGAGATGACCTAATCTGTAAGGGAGAAATGATCATGATTTGATCGGATCTATGGCTCAATTAATTTATTGATTTAATTAAATTTAATTGAGATTATAAGTGCCTAATTAAATTAGGTTCACCATATTTTATTTGGATCTAATTGGATTGGGTTAGAAAAAAATCTAATTGATTAAATCCTAGAGTCCCAAATGAGTAGGACTCTATCCCTTGCACCACCTAAATTATCTCACACCATTTTTCATTGCACAAAATCAATTTGTATGTGAGAAAGTCAAAAAATAATTCTTCTTTTGCCACTCATTAAGGATAGAAATTGGTTGGTTTTGATTTGAATTCAAATTAGTTTGAATTTTAACTTAAAATCTTATCCATATCCTTCCACATGTTGGCTACTTTTGAAAGGGTCTATTGTGTATGAGAAAAGGAGATCTTTCTAACTAATTTTTATGTCTAATTTTCTCTGGTAAGTCTCTCTTTAAGTTAGATAAGGGTGAGAAAAAGTTAGAGTTGAATTGAAATTCAAAAGAGTTTGAATTGCAACAAACTCTAGCCCTTATCCTGTTTTATCTGGTTTGTGCGACAACCATAAAAAGGCCATAATTTTATGTGCCAAAAGAAGAGAGCTCTTCACCATGAGAAATTAGAGAGAAATAAGGTCAAAAATACTTCTTTGGGATATGAGGATTGGGTGGGTTTCCTTTCTTCTTGGTGTGAACAAAAGAGGAGACTGTTCTCCTCTTGGGTGGGAGACCTAAAACTGTTCTAGATTTTTGGGTGAGGAAAAAATCAAAGAGAAGAGAATCTTTATCTAAATTTTCTCCATCATCTAGCATCTTTCTCTAATCTATCTTTGACATTGAAAAAGTTCGAGTTGATCGATGAAGGAGATCAAGTCAGATCTGTCATCAGAAGCCGACTGCACGAGCTAGCACTCCCACATATGGCTGATCGATCCGAGGGGCTTCATGTGGACCATCTGTAGAGGTCGGATACTTATGCGACTGCTCGATATCAGTGAGCACTTCATCCCATGCTTACTAGTAGTGGAGATCATCAATCCACAAAAAGGTGATGAGTTTCGAACTCTATCGACATAATCTAAAGATTAGATCAAATTCAGGGCATCGATGTGATCGATGTAGTTTTTTATTTTGCAGATTTTATATTGTTGGTACAGAATTCTACCGACATCAGAGAAGCTGGAGTTGAGATGACCACGTTCGCCATCGGGACCTGCAAGGGAAGTCTAAACCAGAGTTGAGGGTGCTCCGGCAAGACCCTCCGATGCTCAAGTCAGTACTCTGCTTCAACAGAAATGGAGTGCTCGAGTGAAAATTTTAGCAGAGTTTCGAGATAGAGTTTTTAGCTTAGAGAAGAACATATCTGGGATCCCTTTTTATAGACGGAGGGCGTAACTGATTGACAACGACGTCTGTAACCGCCTGATAGTGGGCTGTTTAGGGCCACGTGAAGTTTGTTATGGAGAGTAGTGGCGTCAGAGGGTTGTTCAGGGCCACGTGGAGTTTGTTACGGAGAGTGAAGAGGTGTCTGTTGTCATGACTTGCTAGAGAGTGGTGGAGCCATGCAGAATCCGTTACTGAGAGTGGAGTAGGGTAGTGGCCATTGTCGTGACTTGCCAGAGATTTTGGATCTGTCGGCTGAAGCTCGACTGGGATGTCTGATGGAGCGGAATGACTCTCTGTCTTGTTGATCCTAGGAGAAGCTCGAATATTTTCGAGGTTGCTGACGGGTCTACTGTTGTTGGATGCTTAGAGCATTGATGCTGCAGGCGGGAGTCATCTGTTGTAGAAGCTCGGATGGGGACTTTCTATTAGGGAAGTTCGGTTTCATGAAGAATCTAGCAGAGGGTCGGCCGGCGGTGGACTTCGGGTGGCATTGGGGAGGTTCGTCCATTGGAAGAGTCTGGGGGATCCTGTGGAAGTTCGGAGGGCGTTGTTGAAGTCCGGCTGATGCTATTGAAGGTTGATGGCTGGGGAGGTTCGGCAGACACCAGAGGCAGTCGACCGTTGTGGAAATCCAGCTGCT